>NC_133348.1:14033079-14366412 GCF_030506205.2 Paramisgurnus dabryanus
AAGTTGGTGTGAGCATGTACCAGACAGTACGTGTTTCATGTGTCCTTGTAGACCCCCTGCCTCTCTCTCTCTCTCTCTCGCTCGTCTCTCTCTCGTCTCTCTCTCATCTCTCGCGTCTCTCTCCTCTCCTCTCTCTCTTCTCTATCTCTCTCTCTCTCTTCTCTCTCTCTCTCTCTCTCTCTCTCTCTCTCTCTCTTCTCGCTCTCTCTCTCTCTCTCTCTCTCCTCTTCCCGTCTGTCGCTTGCATAATGACAGTAGCGCATGAGCACTTGTGCACATTGGGCTAGACGTATAGTGAAAAGGGATGATCTCACTGTATGGCTTGTTGCTGAAAAGCAGCAGGATTTCATCATCCCCCTCTATTTTCCCCATATGATGTGCGAAGTCACTGTCTGCCTCATGGGGGCGCTATACACCTATGATTAATCCATTGCCCACACAGTCTATAGATATACCCTATATGCCTACATTCACGCACAGCCCTTCTTATTGGAACAGACTGGCACCAGCTAAACTGCCAGCTGCCCGAGACAGAAAGACGGATAGAGAGAACACAGACCAAGACAAAGTGAGGATAAAAATGGGAGGGGCTTCGGAGATATAGATGATGCTGGAGACCGCAGAGAAAGACTGAGGTTGTGTATCGAACCAGTGCAGCTACCTTGCTGTGCAGACTAAATGGGCAGGGTTTTAGTGTGAGGTACCTAAAAAAAAAAGGATTTTAGAGGTTTTAAATAAATAATTAGTGTTGATTTCCATGCAATAAAAGAATAATAAGGTAAAAAAAGATATAAAACTGCAGGCATCATTTGTTTTTTCAAATGCACAGGCGGGGTTTTCGGTATCACATATTTGATGGCTTTAAAAACCCATCATTTAATAGGCAGTCATTGAATTTAGATGTGTTTTGCTACCCTACCTTTGTTACGTATGAATGCAAATGCAGTGCAGCATTTTCAGCTATCAGATGCAGTCTGGTGGAGATGAAGGTGTGGTTAGGTTGGCTGCGTCAGCATCAGTCTAGTCAGTGTCTGCAGGGCTCCACCGTCCCGAGATGCTCAGTGTGAATTTGTCCACACACACACGGGTGTATATGTCTTGGTTCAAGGTCGTACTGCTTCTCAGCTTGAAGGTTGAATTATGTAAGCCTGCCGTGGCTTTCTCCTTCCATTTGGAGCATGCTGCGATACCACGGCTGAAATTCATGTATGGGATTTGGTTCATTGCTTTTGTTCTGATTGGATAGTCACATATGTGCTTGAGTTAATACAATCTGAATTGTTTCATTTTCTGAAAGCTGTGTTGGTTTGAAGTATGACATCCTCTCGCTTGGCTGTAATAATAAAACGTTAAACAATTTTCAGAGGATTAATGTTATTTTAGTGCCTAATGAGCAAGTTTTGTTTCATCCTAAAGGTTCTGTAAAACACATGTTGTTCACAGATCTGAGGCTTTTTCTCTTCTTGACCCGAGCGTGAGGCATTTTGACCTGTCAAACTGTCTGGCAGGGGTGGCCCGTAAAACAGCGGGGTGTCCTAGAAACCCTCACGTCTCTGCAAACTTCAAGCATTTATTAGAAGAGCAGAAAAGAAACAAGGTACCAAGAGAGGGAAAGGGAAACCATCGTTCTTTAGGAGGCTACAGATCTAGGATCAGAAATGAATGTTCAAACACACAGCAAAATCTATTAAAGGAGCCACAAAGACTTTTCGTTGAACCGGTGCTCTGCAATTACCAACATGTTCTCTCTGTCTCCCACTCACACCTGGTTCAGTGATTCCCAACCTGACTAATCTGTCTGCCAAACCCCCTACAGCCGGCAAACATCTTATCATCTTGACTGAAGAGTCATTCTGAAATCCCTGAAGTCATTAACAAATAATTAATTAGCAGCCCCCCCTGAGGGAACGGATTAAGACCTCTACACCGATGTTTTGTTACGCTCTTGGGAAGAGAAAAGGGGGGAATGGAGGAAGAGCTTTAGAAATCAGGTTTAGGATTTATGACATAAACACACATGATGGTTTGTGCTTAAATTTAATGCGGTGGAATTGAGAAATGATCACAATTTTGCTTTTATGAACTCATAGATTGATTTAAGCAAAAATCTTTGAAGGAATATTTTACTTTCATAATTTTTTTGGATAATTAACCCACATGTCATCCAAGATGTTTGTCCTTCTTTGTTCAGTCGAGAAAAAATTAATTGGTAAACTTTCCAGGACTTTTCTCCATAAAGTGGACTTTAGTGGACAATCAACAGTTTACACTTTCAATGCAGCTTTAAAGGGCTCTAAACAATCCCAATTGAGCCATAAGGGTCTTATCTAGGAAACGATTGTCATTTTCACAAAAAAACGTAAAAATGAGTCAGGGCTCAACGTAAAGGACTGCCCTGTGGCCCGCGGCAAGCGTAAGAGACGTTCGGGCCAGTAAAAAGTATTGTCACTTGCCCGATCAGGCCAGTGCTTCACACTAAAATATATTTTCATCAATGTATATTATTTAACATCTTGGAAGCAGACATTTACTTGGGTAAAACATGACGAAAGAAACAATGCAATATTTTGCACAGTTTGCTGTCAGTTTATAGGATTAAACAGAAAAATTGGGAACTTTTTTTTGTTGGAACATATCTGTTGGATACAATTATATTAGACTTTTGAATTATTATTTTTAAATATATTTTTAAATGTTGTTTTTTAATGTGCAAGTGTATGATTCACATATCAATTCCTCAAGAAAAACACGATTATGTGATCGCATGATTCAATGCATAATCAGCCAAAATCTGCATATTTATGCGGGGCCGCATTTTTTAAATATGCCGCACTTTTGCCGCATAAAGTGCAGATTTCTACTTGCAAAATATGCGGGCTTGGATGATTTCATAATCCCTGCATTTTCATACCAAAAAGTCATATATATCTTAGCAAAATTGAAAAATGTTGCATTTACCTCACACATGAGCAGCGTAGTGACGTAATTATGCATGAATATAAACGAATCATGCATCAATGAAAAGCTGCAAACAGTTTTTGCAAGTTCACGCAGTTTTTGCAAATTCCCGCAATTTTGGCAAGTTCCCGCAATTTTTATTGCATAAAATTGCATAAATATCCATATATTCCATCGCATTTTTTAAGAAAACGTGCCGCAAGATCAAGGATTTTTACCCGCAACAATCACAAAAAAAACTGTGCATTATTCTGGAAGGACTGACATATGTACCGAGTGACCTTTTGACGAGATTACGTAATATGTAAGGTCGCGCTGGTGTGCCACACGACTAGTGCAAGAGGAGAAGTTGTCGTTCGCAAGAGGAGAAAATGGCGATCGTTTGGCTAGATAAGCCATGGTTGGGATTGTTTAGAGCCCTTTGAAGCTGTATTGAAACTGCATTGAAATCGTAAACCATTGATGTCCACTAAAGGAATGTTTTTCTCCAAAAAAAAACAACGTAATTTATTTTTTGACTGAATAAAGAAAACATAAACATCTTGGATGACATGGGGGGGGGGGGGGGGGGGTTGTTAATCATCTGGATTTTTTATGAAAGTTGAGTAATCCTTTAATGTGTCCCAGTCTGTTAAAACCCATGCAGCTGAAGTCATTGTGATTTACTGTTTTCTTCATAAAATCATCTTACATGATGTAAAGATAATATAGTGAAAATATAACCTTGACATCTTCAATATAACTGAGTAAGGTCATGTCAAAGATTGAAATGTTTGTGACTCAATAATTTAAGTCAAACTTTGATGCACCTAACTCATAAATAGATTGAGACTTTACAGGTCACATATGATGAAAGCATTGCAATATTACATTTTCTTTCACTTTTAGTTAACTGAACCATTTTTCAGGTTAAACGCAACAGCTGCTCACACATTGGAAAGTGTCACACTTGTCAAGCAAATATTTACAATCTGTATTTTTCAGCATGTCAATAAATGTGATTCTTAAAACTAGAAAGAACAGGAAATCGGTATCAATGCCTGAGCCTTGAAAGACATAAAGGGTTCAAAGACATAAACGATTTCATTCAGAAAAGCGCCGTGGGTTAATGTTTAAATCCCTAATTAGACACATTATTTAAATGAGGCAGAAAAGCAGCAGTAAAGGACCATTAAAGTTTACAAGTGACTTTTAAAACTAGAGGTCGTAAACACACTGCCACAGCGACAGGCTCGACTTCAGGGTCATCAGGTTCACCCTTGACCTTTAGAGCCTTGCACATGTTAAAGAAACCCTTAGCTCCACAGCCTCCACACCCCATCCCTCTCTCTCTCTCTTTTTTTTTAGACACACACAGACAGCTGAAGCAACCGTCCTCGTCTGTACCGTGCAAAGAGTACTATTCTGTCTCATATCAATGACCTTGTCCTGCTTGACCTTCACTTGTCGTTGTGCCAAGTTAAATGACATCATCACATGCTTGAATTACAAAGTTTCAGCAGCTGTTGTCCTTAAATCCTTTTGACCCCTGTCATGCTTCCCTTACGTCTTCTCTTGCATCCTCCCTCGTGCGCATTTGTAAGATTTCGATAGTAGTGGAGATTATGGCGAATGATGCGGCCCGTCCAACTCACCCATAAGCACTTGTTTTTGTTTAGATGAATTTAAAACGTTTATACGTACATCCATTTCTTATACAGGTGTGTGTATCCTGGGGTGTCAGGCTCTCGGCTGTTATGCGTACTACTGACCCTGGTTGGGCTGATGAATCAAGTGGCTGACAAACTGAGCACCAGCATGGGATCTTTTGTGTAGATGTCACCTCTCTCATGATAAAGAGGTGTGTGTGATGCTCTGTGTGTGTGTGTGTTGTGCCCAAAGCTATATTGCTAGATCAATCTATCAAGAGATAAAAGAAAAAGCACAAAAAAAACATTCCAGGAATGGATGGAGAGATTTAAGATAATTTGCTTGGCTGTGTTAATACTCAGCACAGTAATTGCTCAGAGTTTTTCTTTCTTTTCTTTGTCTGTGGCTCTGTGTTATAATTTCCTTTGTGTATTTCTTTGTTCAGCCCTATTGTTGCATATGTCTCCATTAGCAATTGAACAGAGCTTTACGTTCACTCTATTTTGACAAAATTTCTTCTCCACCCGCTGTAAAGCAAACCGAAAAACAGTGCTTTGCCCATTTATAGCGATTGGTCAAGCGGATTTTAAATTGAATAGAATTATTGAATATTCTTCATATTAAAATCATGCTACACATTTAACTTTAAACAAAATAACACACTTACTGTATACAGGTTATATGTGGATTATGGGGTCAATCATTGACATTCTTTGATTGCATTGAAAAATGAAAAATTTGAATAACGTCTGTTTCTGACAGTGCAGGACTGAGATGGATACAGAGATTGCTACATCACTCTGGCGTCATGACCGGCTTTGGGCGGATTTCTTCTTGTGCACTTGAAGCATAAGGTAAAATTCTCACGCAAGTGCAGTGAAGGTGTGGCAGAGATTGAATATCAAATCCAGTTTTTTTGGAAAAAAATGCCAAATGGGTGATGCACACTTAAGCCAGATAACAAAAGATACAATGATTGAAATTGATTTTACCTTTTTTACATTGACAGTAGCAATGTTGTTTTTGTACAATAGTGGGTGTAGACTTTATTTGCCTGTGAGAAAGAAGACACAATTGACAATTGGTGCAATATGGGACTTTTAGAGGAATCTCTTGACAGAAATGCAATATAATATATATTATCAGTGTGTATAAAGATCTTGCATAATGAACTGTATTGTTTTTATTACCTTAGATTGAGCCATTATTATCTACATACACCGCAAGTCTCCTTATATAGACGGTTTCAGCAGTAACAACATAAACAAGCGGCTGTCGCGTTCCGCACGTAACTTCCGGTAAACTCCGCTAATAATAAATAACAACAAAGTACTTTAAACGTAGTTTATTTATATAACAAGCAAAAAAACAACACATAGATTACCTAGGAAAAAAAACATTTGTTATTTTCGACGAGGCATTTGTTCAAGAGATCAGTTTAGCAACTAGTCAGACCATTAAAAAAATGAAACCGAAAGTAAAGTTCGGATCCAGACGTGTATCACGTGCGTCCGATGAAACCGTCTATAGAGGTCGCTGCTACGCTTCTACAATAGCCCTAAATGGACAAACTGTGTTGGTTTCGTCCCTAGTACGCTGTCTCAGACAACAACATGTCTAAAAAACCTACACTGTATCTTTAACTGGGTGATCAATCATGTCACATTCTAAAGGGCGATTTATAGTCGTGCGTAGGTCCTACGCCGTAGCTATCCGTAGCCTGTGCGTAGCTCTGCGTAGCCTGACGCGCACCTCACAAAATTTCTAACAGCGCGTCCGCTCTACGCGGACTGCAAGCGCTGTGATTGGTCCACCAGAACCCCTCCCGTCAGGTAAAAAACTGCGTCATAGGTATTTCCATTTGAGACGGTGAAAACAAAGATGAGCCAAGTTGAGGAGTGATTTATCTCAAACTGAAACATAAGTCGCTGTTTATTTACTTCCATCATTGCTGGTCTTCTCAAATTATACACAACAAGTTGCTATTTCTTCTTCGTTTGTGGGTTAACTTGCCAAGCTGCTTCTTCTCTGACGGCCGCGCTGCTACTGTGGTTACACGCGTGGATACTGCCAACCAGCGGTTTTGCGTGTGTTTGCACGACGCGGAGGATGACGCAAAAGTATAAATGAAAACCGACGCGGAACCTAGGCCTTCGCAGCTACGCCGTAGGACCTACGCACGACTATAAATAGCCCTTAACATCCGCTTTAATGTTTAAAATTAAACTGCATAACCTTAGCAACCCCTTGTATGGATGTTGGCCATGTTTTATGTGGACAGGAAATAAATAGAAATTAATATTGACTTTAATCTTGAAACCTCACAACTTTATTCTCATAATGTTGACTTTATTCTCGAAATATTATGACTTTAATTTTAATAAATTGACTGTATTCGCAAAATATCACAACTTCATTCCTGTAATTTCATTTATTTCCGTAATTCCAGACTATAAATCACACTTTTTTCGTAGTTTGGCTGGTTCTGTGACTTATAGTCAGGTGCGACTTATATGTCAAAATTAATTCATATGAACCAAGATAAACCATTACCGTCTACAGTTGGGAGAGTCTGCTCTGTGCTGCTCCTGTATTTACGTAATTCAATGGATTCAGTAATGTGGAATGGCTTCGGGAGGTTGGTGAACTTATGTTAATTTAGCCTATTCAGCCTCCCAGGTATGTTTTGTATGCTATTGTGTATCGTGTAAATAAATGTTAATGTTACGTTAACATGTACGGACACCTATTCAGCCTGCTGTTTTGTGCTATTATTTAGTTGAATAACTTGCCTTTCCAGATTAAATCTCTGTTCTTGGATTTTGTGAAATCATTTTCGAAATAAATGCGACTTATAGTCCAGTGTGACTAATATATGTCTTCATGATGCATTTATTTACTGATGCGACTTATAATCCAGAGCGACTTATAGTCCGGAAAATATGGTAGTTAAATCTTGCATTATAATGACTTTACATTTTTTTACTTAAGTTTGGCCGTAATCCTCCTTTGAATATATATATATATATATATATATACAAAGGCTTGCATGACATTTTTTTATTTCTTTTGAAATCCTTTCCTCTACAACAGCACACAACTAAACTTACATCATCAACCGCTGTGGTCCTGTCGGTACTTCATTGGATGACCATTGTAGCGGCAGTGAAAGAGATTCATTGCAAATGCAATAAATCGGCAGTTGGCAAACACGTCAAATTAGACGTTCAAAGACCTCTAATTTTAAAATTTTCATAATTTGTCTCAGATGGCAAAATTGTGGCTAAAATCGTAAACATGTGTACCAAGCTTCACTTCCAAAATTATGTCTTGTCCACAGCACTGTCAAGAGAAGTGGGTGTTTGTAAAAAAAATCACCTTGAACATCTTAAAACAGTTGAGATGAAGGCCTTGAGGCCTTAGGTTAAATGGATTCATCATTGCTAATGATGGGATTGGCCTCATATGCATATGCATTAACAGTTTGATGAAGGAGCTGGTCAGATGGCACACATTTGTTCTAGGTTCCTTTGGAAGCACTCAGAGAGCATCAATTAACATAACCTAGATTTACGAGTTGGGTAAATTATGGGAATGACAAACTCAACATGCATGCAGTAATCCCAGTTATTTTCTAACTATTAGGCAAACCAAAGTGATTGCTTTAGAAATTATGTAACGGGTAGCACTAATTTGTCTGATAACTTCTGTATGCATCACCTGTAGCTTAAGCAAAGCACACAGACAACCTAATTGTCAAAAGAAAACAAAGACCTTGACGAATGAAACATGGAATAAATGACAACACGCTCTCATTATCTGATTGTGTGAGTCACTATAATTGCTTATTTATCTACCTCAAGTGTGGTAGAGAATGTGCACGAATGTTGTCATAGATGTAAGATACTCTAAAGAGTTAAACTTTTTGGACTGTGTTATGGCCTTGTGATGGTTTGTAAGACGGTCTTGCTTGTGTGATGTATAGCTTAAATATGCAGCTGTGATGTGGTCTGTTGGCACTTGGTGGCAAACTCACTGAAGCCAAGCTGTATTTTAAGAAACCTCTCAGAGTCACCGTGTACTTTAAGAGCCCCTCTGTGGTTTATACAGCAGCTGTTCCTTATAGATCCGGCAATGTGGGTACCCCCAACGCACGCACACACACACTTATGCGCACATCCCATCCACGAAACTGATCTGCCATTCCGGGCAATCTGCCACAGACATCACAACCCAAACCAACATAACATTCCTCTGTGCCAATGTTTAGTTTTAATCCCATAATAAGACCCTCAGCTGTCCAAGAAAAGAAAGAGAACTTTCCTCTGTTAAAGTCAAACACTTTAGTTTTCTCCTCTTTTACTCTCTTTATATTGGTTCTCCTTTTAGTGTTGAATGATTTAAGCTTATTTGGCTGATGTCCTATTGTGATCAGTCTCTCCTTCTTTTTGTCTGTATCTCCGTCTGTCCATTAGTATTTTAAAATTACTTTCTAAGGTAAACTAACGGACATTACTTAAGACCACACACATACACGGTGCTAATATAAGTGAACACATTAAACAGCCTTTTTAGTTTTTTGTGTGTCTCTCTTGTCTGAATAGTTCACACCACAAGGTTTTAGGCTGTAAGTGCTCACGCAAAGTACTTTTAGATATACAGTAAAGCTAAACGTATTATGTTGTGTCTGCAGGCTACTATATGTGAATATTTTATTGATATTACAATTACAATAAATTAGTAATGTGAATGCATTCATGGTTATACCTGTGTTTACTGATCTCAAGTTTACCAGATGGTATATTATAATTACATTTACATTTATGCAATTGGCATAAATTCAAAAAGTGACTTGCAGTGCATTATATCAGTATGCATTTTCCTTGGGAATGCTAATGCGATGCTCTACCAATTGTGCTACAGTACAAACACTTTTCTTCAGTTATTGCACATCTTCAGACTTGTGTCATCCCACTGAACCGTGTATGTTTAAATGTACTGTATGAATGAGAGAGACAGAGTGACATTTGCTGTGAATGATCCTAATCACGTCTGGAGATCACATCTGTGCACAGAAACTGTGACGTGCCAATCAAATGACACATGCCAGTCACCTAAATTTATAGTGGCTGTTTACAAGAGAAGCAGTTAATTGTTGTGCATACTTAAAAACGTTTGTGCATTGTTTTATGTTTGGTTACGTGTGGAGGGGTGGTGGAGGGATTAGCAGGTTTTAAAAAAAGGATACAACTCCAGATGGACGTGTCTGCTGTCTGTAACCTACATTCTGCTGTTTTTATCCACAGTCTCACACACACTTGATTAAAAAATTTGAACCGAAACATGAGAAAAATATAGGTAGTAGTATACTTGGATCTATGAATATTCAAATTAGTCCTCATCTTTACTCAATCACAGGCCCTGTCCCAAATGGCACACTCTTATGGACTTCTAGGTTGGTAAAGTGCTTAAAGCCTGCTATCACAGGTGCAAAGGGGGTGCTAATGAGCACACTTCGGAGCGTAAAAATGACAAATTGGACACCCTACTGACTCGTAGACTGGGGCTGTTTCTCAATTCCAAGAACGCAAAGAACGGACTTGCGTTCTCGTGGAGACTGGTCTTGCCAGTCGACCTTGGAAGGACGAACTCAGAAGGTCGCGAGAACACAGAACGCACTTGTGAGAATTGAGATGTGTGCGATCTTCCTGTTGGTCACCTGACCTCCCCTGATTTCAGCGCGCAAGTCTGCACTCGATGCATCCTCGATGTCAAGCACACATCCGGGTATTTTCATGCGTCCTCTGTACTTGCGTTCTTGAGAATTGGAATTGAACTTCAACTGTTAATGATGACGTAGAGCGAGGACACGAGGACGCAAGATCGCTGAAGAACGCATATTGAGAAACGGCCTAAGAGAGCACGTGCAATTTAAGGCCACGATACTGAAAGTCCACATGAAGTGCGCCATTTGGGACAGGGCCACACCAGCTTGGAACATAGATATGAATATGCAAATTAGTCTCTGCCTTCACTCAATCACACAAGCTCAGACCATAGATTTATTTGTACATAGATGCAGCTTTTGGCAGTTCCAGACACGTAGCTGTTGGCTTCACAATGCAGACGTGAGCTCTTTGTTTGCAGCACTATAAACATAGATGTTAGGTTCATGGATTTACACTGTGTTTGAGAGTAGTTTATACTTGCGTCGCAGAAGTAGAGCTGAAGCAGCAGTGCAGAGTCTATGCAGCATACATTTCTATGACTCAGACTGCCAGATCCACCCAACTATGTTGATGTGATTGGTAGGCTTTGAAAAAGAAATTCTATTGAAGAAAATATATCGCCTGGCAGTGAACTTTGAGCTTTATCATTGAACAGGTATTATTTATGCTATTATAGCAACATTACACACTATTAGGGTTTAAAAAATGGGATAAGGAAGAACTGACCTTTAAACCACGATCTTTGTAAAACTGCAGTTACGGAAGAAAATACTGCAATGGGTTTAAATAATGTATTTACACATGGTTTGTCTTAAAGCATTTGAAAAATGGCACATAGACATATAAACAACAAAATCTAGATTTTCACAAGGGGATTTTAAAGGAATAGGAAATAATTAATTTTAAAGGCAGATTGCTGGAAACAGCAAATAATTTATTTCTTGCAACTTAAATTAACAAACTATTATTTATTTAGCAATATTTGAATGATTTCTGACTAAAAAAATTTCAAACAAAGGTAATGTTATTATATATGCACATTTTACAACAATATATTTATAATTTATTTAAATTGTTAATCTTTCTCTGTCATTTCATAAGAATATGTGCCAAAACACTGTTAAAAAGATTTGTTGGTCCAACTTAAAAAAGTAAGTTACCTGGTTGCCTTAAATTTTGAATTCAACTTAAAAATATTAGTTAACTCAAAACATTATTTGTGTTTATTAATAACAATTGTGTTTGTATAAATTTTTTGTGTCAACTATTACCTCAAAAAAAGGAAACCACGTAACTTTTTACGTTTAACCAACTTTTTTACAGTGGAACTAGATTCTATTTTAGTAGACATAGCAGAAAATACTCAAGTAATCAATTACCCCGTATTTAGCAATCACAATTGTTGTCTGTCATGCGTTAATGTTTTGCTTCCCACCAAACTCACCAAAGTGTGTTAATGGATTACTAGGCACTGAGAATTAGAGAGCGACTGAGTCGATCAGACAGGCTTTGGGGGTCCAGAAGGTCAAACCGGACCCCCCTGTCTATGGGTGAGACCAAAAGGTCATAATGCTGTTGTCTTTTTCTCTTTGAACTTTAAAATACAATCCACAATAAATCTGACAGTCACTGGTGCTGTTACTTTCAGTGTAGATTTGTATAAGGGTGTCCGGTTATTTAAAACAATAACCCGGGTGCACAGTTAACTTCGTCACATCTGCCAGTAGCAAATTACTTGAGAAAATTTATTTGCCATAAATTGCCACGAAATTGTATCATGACACTGTAATTATGTCACTGTTTTGCAATGTCACTCACAGCGTTTCTGTCTTGTGATTTTGTTATTGTTGTTTTGGTGGCTTAACACAAGGAATGTCTGTCTGCATGTTCCTGTCATTCAGTTGGTAGAGCATAACACTAGCAATGGCAAAACATGGGTTTGAGACCAGGGAGCACACATATGATAAAACGTGCTGCTTAAATCCAAAGTGTTAGTTAATGTTAAAGTATAATTTCATTACCATATTAAAAACATTACCATCTGTTTTGCATATCTGGACTCGTGCAGTACCTTAACAGACCTGCAGTGGTCCAAGGGCCTTTGGTTAAAAACTCAAGCTTTCTCTTTGTTTGATCTTAGATGTGTGCGTATGTATGTCAAATGAGTCTCCGTTTAATCCTTTATAAAAAGTCAACAGGTGTGGAAGTTTATAAATGAACACTTAATCCAATGAATCAGCCTGTAATTGTACATGTCATCCTCTGAGACAACCTGATGTAACAAAGAGAGTTTCTGGTGGGGAAACCCATGTTGGATAAATCAATGAAAGAAAGTCACTGTGGTTCTGCTGGAGCCCGCAGCAGTGCTATTAGGCCATCTTCAAAGCACACAACTAATAGAGCCCAATACAGACCAAGAACAGATAACACAATCGACACACAGGCGGCTCTATTTCTGTAATCTAACACCCTACACACACACACACACACACACTCTTATATATCTGTGTTTGGAGGTCACACAGTTTTGCATCTATTGCCACACACTATAGTAGTAATTCCTAAGGACACTTAGTGTCTGTTTACCTCTTATCACTTAAATAAACACACACATATATTTTCTTTTGGCTCTGGATGTGAAATAAGATGCCTTGTGTTTAATTGCCGCTGAAGAGATTGTCTTTGTTTCAGGATGTGCCCGATTTTGACATTTGAAGGTCAAAGGTCAGTCAAGCCTTCTTGTGTTGCAACTTTCTAGTGCCTTTGGAGAAATTATTCATTTATTCCATAGGCGAAAGTGTTTAATATTGAGTAATATTCTGCTGGTCATATTATATTTTCGCCCTCATGAGACAACCCACAATAATAATGTAATAGTATGTATTCTTTTGTGTAAACTAATTGTTAATGAGCGAAAAAAAAAATCTTAGACGTGTAAGACATTTATAGTTCACTATAAAGCCCAGTAGCAGAGACCCAGTTAAAACTGGGACATGCTCACATCCAACATGTAATCTCTATGGGAAAGCTAATAACATATATCAAAAATGGTCAGTGGTGGCTAAATTTAGGGCTATGTGGTAAGTAGGTCTCGCCGTCTTATCTCTCTCTGTCTCTCTCTCGCTCTGCGAAGGGTCAATCGGTTCACATGGTTTCTGTTGTAATCATTAGGTAAATGAACATTAGGTAAGCGTGCCATCAGTGTGGCTCCAATAAGTTAAAGGGCCAAGGCTGTGAGCTTCAGAAGAGGGTCAGGTGACTCCCCAGATAATTTATTAGGATGTTGCAGATACTAAATTTGAAGCGTTTTTAATCTCTATAATTCCCAATTGTCAGAACTATGATAAAATGGCAATTATGTTGTTGTAATGCAGGAATCTTTTATTCTGTAATAGATGAATTAGTCTACATTTACACTAACTGACACCAAGCTCAGTAGCAGTTCAATAGACTCAGATCGACATGTGAATTTCACAAAGGATTTATGAATGTTTAGAAAACTTAACTGTTTTTGTAGTTGCATATCTATTGATTTGTTTATGAACAAGGTCAAAGGTTAATGCAAGCAGAAGAGTTCTGTACATTGAAGAAGCCACGGGCATATTTGCACGTGAAGGTATGTCTGCATATCTTCTTGAGTCAAGAAATCCCCAGGCAAGAGCACAAAAAGGAAAAAAATGCGTGAAAAAATACGGTGTTTAAAGGCAGCATCAGGAATTCTTGCGGGAATGAAGACAAAACTTAACATTTATCTGAACGCTATGAGAAATGATTGAAGGGTTTTTCACGATGATTGACATGGTGTAGTTTAAGGATTCCTCTGGGATGTGCAGATCAAAGCTGACTGGAAAGGTGAAGGCAGGTTCCTTTATGCTTAGTTCACACTACATGATTTTAAGCCAGATTTAAGCCCGATTTGCAAATCGTTCGCTCGCCGACAGGTCGGGGTGTGATCGGGTGCAAATCGCGGGGGATTAGCGGGCGATCGACGTTCGCCAATCTGTTGGTATGAAAGAGCCAACAACGCATCAAAGACGCTCGCAGACGGCTCGCAGACGCGTCGCCGACACCAGAAAAATATCTAGCTTGTTAGATATCTGGAGCTGTCGCGCGACTCGACCTCCTATGATGTCACGAGCTACAGCCAATCCGACGAGGGGTTGACGTCACACGGAAAGATGAGCAGCATGTCACCAAGAAAACATTGAACTCAGGCATAAATGTCTGTATGACGTTTCACATATATTTACCACAACTGCGCTGAGAAAAAGAAACGGTGGAGAGAAAGAGCAAACGCTGTAAAACAGCCAGGTGAGCAAATGTTATTATTACATTATCTAAATGTTATAGGGTAAAATGTAAATAAATTGGTCATATTTCCATATACATGCATATTATAGAAGCTAGCGTAATCCTATTTTTGGGATATGTCTGTAAAACATTATAAAGTGTATAATTCTTTTTACTGTAATTCTGTTTATTGTTATATAGGCTATTGTGTATTAGAGGATATTCAGTTACATTACAATCTGCCTTTTGTACCAGTCGAAAGAGCTTGTAAACAAAGGAATAAATTCTCATATTTAGTTTGAATAGACAAATAAAATAAAGTGTGGAGGTAAATATTAACTGGAAACATTGCATTTATTTATTGATTTTAGACTTTACTGTTGCACAAGTGGACTCACAAACAACTAGGGATACATTAACTTCATTTGGGAACCATGGCTTTGGAATTGAGGAATATTGAAGACCCAGTTCTCTTATCACATCTCAAAAGAAACATAATGGTGATGCTATACAACGCCCAGGAGACTGACAGAAGCGGATCAATGTTGTCACCTGACCAACCTACCCTATGCATATCATGCATGACATGTGCGGTCCGGTCCCGATGTGTTTTTGTTTACAAACGATTGACTTTACTATGTATTACATTTATCAATAAGGTGATTAAACTTGTTGAAGGGATTAGATTGAATTTCCCAGTGCTGTTTCATGAAATAAATGGTCTATCGAAAGTAATACATTTAATGCAACAAAGTATAAAAGTATAAAACACATTGTCATATTTTACAAAAAACGCCAATATGAATAGTGCTTTATAGCCTTGCATTGTTGTTTGTGCAACTTGAAAACAATGTAGTACATTTGAATGTATATTATGTGGACAGACAAAATATACATTGTTAGAACACGTGCAGTGCACCAAATTAACACAATTAAACATTACAAAAATCCCTATGTAGAGCCCTTTTAAGGGCTGGGTGATATATAAATATCGTAATATAATTGTGTGTGATTGGCTGTTAGATTAATCCACATTGAGTAAAAATGCCCAGAGCTTATCATCACAATCCCCATAAATTTTTAGCATGATCAGATATGTTGATGTTTAGCGCCGTAGTATAGAAACATTGTTAATGTTCTGTGAATAATGAGTGTGGATCAAGAAATAAAGTTAGTACAAGGCACTTAATTGCAACATGCAGATTGCCTTTATTTGTTACATTCCTGCACCTTTTGATTTGTATGCAATTAAAATTAATTGAATAATAACACAACAATAAACAGAATACTTAAAACAATGAAAAAGTGAACCACATTGTGTTCTTTACAAATACAGGACTTTAGAACACACAAGAAAACGAATGTCCTAAACTGACAATAACTGGCTTTAATCTGCTGTTTGCAGGGATAACTCTACATCAGTTCCTTTTAAAATGTGTTGAACTTGCCAATAAACACTACACGCTGGTGAGACAAAGTAGTCCCACATCAGATTGCGTTGCACTTTTGCTGTTGCCATACAATTGCGATGTGAGGTGGTGTTTATCGGTTGAAAAGCACCCGTCCCACGATTCTTCCATTGCCAATCAACCATGTTTTGGTCAGCAGTCTGCTACAGCTGGAGTGGTAGCAAGTACCCCAAAGCAATGTGGAAACTGCCACTTCCTTTCGAAGTCCACGGCTATGCCACTCTCCTTCCATTGATGGTGTCTAAAACAATAGGACACACCAAATGTCACTGATTAAATTATTATATATTCAAGACTACAGTTTCCAATGGATTTATTTGCATAGTTATATGTAGAACAAACACCTTGGGTCTCATTTATAAAACTGTGTGTAGGATCCTTACTAAAAGTCTATGTATGCACAAAAGCCAAAAATGGCATACGCCAAAAAATACAGACAAAGCAATGTTCCCTTTCTGCAAGTGTGCGTACATTAATTATCTTCTGATCTCACCATGCAAGCCTATTCTCCCATTAAGTTTTTTTTTTTTTTAAAGATCACAACATTTGTGTGGTAACTGGCGTACGCATGTTTCCAGAACTGTTTTGTGCATACGCATGCTTTATAAATGAGACCCCTTCTTACTTAATCCATATAAATAAGTATAAAGATAAACTAGGGACTAAACAACATGTAGAATAACAAATATTACAATATAAGGTTTGGAAGTAATTTTATATTTATTGCTGTGTTAACATAATTCATGTTTATACACAAAATACTTTAATATACACATAGTGTAAGCTCAGATAAAATTATGAAATTAATGTATACAGGTATGTATAGACATAAAAATAAATATTACTTGTGCTTTTCGGAACTATATCCCTGTTTCTAATAATAGTTTTTACTAAAATACTTTTATCAAAGACAGTCAACTGCTGATGTCCACAATGTTATGGCTGTTCTTTTTTTTAAATGAAGTAGTAGAGATAGATAGATAGATAGATAGATAGATAGATAGATAGATAGATAGATTTATATTTTGTAATAACCCTACCTTCAAGAAATCGTCCTTTATAACCTGGTACAGAACAGGTATCCAAAACTATTTGTGGGATGGTGCTGGTCCCCCATCCTGGACTTGAACCTGAGGGACTTGAACGTGTCACCTGCATGACACCAAAAAGTTCAAAAACATACCCAGACAGAAAAAAAACGTAATGACAACATTCAGTTCATATTCGTTTGAAATGAAATCACACAAACCTGTTGCATAGAATCGCAGGGTCAAAGACAAACGCTCTCCAAGTCATGCTTTGCGAAGCCTGTCCTATTCTATTTGAACGATAATTAAATCAAGAAACACAGCTTTTAAACACAGTAGACAACACGTTGATATTTTAAATGTGATCATAGCCAAACATAAGCATGCAGCTATATTTCCTATATAAACAAGCTGTACTCACCTCCAACTCTTAAATCCCTGCTGTCCTCGTGTGGTGTTGATCCACCTCTCCACATACACATCTCTTCATTTTTTTCTTTTGCGGCTTTGCATCGCGCAAACGGTTTGCAGCACGAATTTCTGTCTGAAGTCTATATATACAAACAAAAGTTTTGCGCGTCGTCTTCATTCTTCTTCTGTGGGTTTACTGGTGCGCGTGTTGTTTCGCGTCATTTCCGGTTTGTTTTATCGCGTGATTTTTCGTGACAAAACGTGGTTTGTGGACAAGATAGAATCGCCGGGTGATAGAGTTGTTCTCAACTCGTGTAGTGCGTTACCTCCTGTTGTGGGGCAGTCACGTTATGTCGTGTGGTGTGAACTGATCAACAACGTGAACACTCCTGATTTCACAGAGAGCAAGTCATGTAGTGTGAACCGCACAGTTCGGACCAACGTTTTAAAGTCATGTAGTCTGTACGAGCCTTTAGCAGTGTCAGTAATGTGGATCCTTTCCTCCAGGGGATGCTCAGATGCTTGATGCAAAAATCCTCAGGTGCATCATTTAGCACAGATGCTAAGTCACATCGAGTCAAGTTTAAATGAAGTTTTGCCTTTTAAATAGCTGTAAAGCATGATTGAGAAAGCCTGAGGCTTTGTTTAGACAGGCTTACTCGAAGGCGAATCCATTTAGTTGTATATAGTTCGAAAAGCACAAAAACACAGTGTTTACAAGCCCTGTATAGACATGTTTTTTATGTTTTTCAGTCCAATCTGATTTTTATTTAATTCTTTGTCATTTGGGACAGGACATGTATACGTCTTGCTTTATGTTCCTTTAAGCTATCTCCAAATACATGCTGCTCTTATAGCAAATAGTGTGACACACTATGTAGTCAAACAAATTGGTTCTGGGACACAGTGTATTCATGAAGGTGTTAGACACCTTGATACGCCTCGTAGGTTTAGCACTGCTACAACATGTCATAAGCAAAATTTCCGGTTTTCCTTTTTGTTCCCATTGACAGCTACTCTCCATTGTTGAATAAGTCTCTTGGCATCGTGCTGATGTTACACCTCTTTGCTTTACTGAAAGTAATACCAGGAGCATTATAAAGTCAATATATAGATTACTATATATTCCCAGCCTGCCTTTACCTACAGTACTGCGCAAAAGTCTTAGGCCACCATCACCAGCTTTGTTGTTTTAGCAAAGTTTTAATGTCCATTCAAATTTTTTTACTTTAAGATAAAGGCAGAAAATACAGGAAATATGTACACAAAATTAAAAACAAAACAATCTTAAGAATTAAATGTCTTCTTCAGGCATCAGTCAGTATTTAGTGTGACCTCTCTTGGCACGAAACACATCTTGAGCTTTTTTGAGGAGACTGAAGTCCTAAAGTCATTCGATTAGAATTAGAAATTAGGATTTAATTTCATTTAGGTTTAAGAGATCCTGCAGCTATTGCTCAAGTGGAAGGGGAGTTTACCCTAAATACTTTTATACTATTTTTATTACTACATACACAGTTCCTGTATTTTCTGGATGTATTTCTAATAAAGAGACTGAGAAATAATTATATATGATCACTGTACAATTGCAAAAACAACACATCTAATGGTAGCATGGTGCCCTAAGACTTTTGCACAGTACTGTATGTCTAACATAAGTTCACCCAAAAATGTTGTTACAAACCTATATACATTTCTTAGTTCTGATGAACACAAAGAAAGATATTTTGCCCCATTGACTTCTATAGTAGGAAAAAGATTGGTTAAAAATATCCAATATCATTTTTATTTTTGGGTGAACTATCTCTTTAAGATTTTGATTCCACTTTTCTCCCAATAGCTCTTTGTCTACTATCCTTATAAAAGGAGAGTTTAGTTGGGAAGAGCATTTGTTCTTGATTTTGTTTTTTAAAAGAGTATAATCTTTTACCGAAACTTGGTTCTTTTCCCACCTCCACCCACAGCGTTTAGCATGATTCAGCGTTAAGCCCAACAGTCCAGCCCAAGTGCAGACAGACAGGGGAAGATCCTGCAGGAGATGGTGACAGGAGGAATGAGGACATGTAAGAGCCAGCGGTGAGGAAAGACCAATGCCAAAAGATGTGCATTGTTTATTTAATTACAGACTTCACAGGGATTTTGGCAGAAGTCTATGTGAGAAATTGTTGCACAACATTCACTTCTTTTTAACCGTGTGCCCCAGAAAGGGTTACAGGACATTTGTAGTAGGTAAAAGTATGGTATGAAGTAAATTATACTCTTAAGATATTTGATGAGATTTCCGCTTTAATTGACACTTTTATAGATGTGTACTATTCTGTCATCGGATAATAAGTGTGTGTTTGTGTACTTCTGTATGCGGTTGGCAAGTTGTTAGGAATGGATGATATCATGACTTAACAGTATCAACACTCTGTTTGTAATGATTTTTTTGTAATGTTCATGGGTGTTCCTGTAGCTTAATTTGTAGAGCACAAAGTGAATGTGCTCGATCCCAGGGAACATGCAGTGATGAAGGAAATTTATGGATTGACTTTGGATATATGCGCCTATATGTAATTTAAGCCATTTAACATTAAAATGCCATCATTATATAGAACATGATCAAATGAGCTATTCAAGTAAAATCAAACACTATAAAACCTATTATATAACCTATTAGGACTATAACAAATGTCACATTTAGCTGGGGGTTAACTGTTAACACAGTGTACTATAATCCAGATTATGTTTTTATCTCATTACCTAACACTGTCTCAGTTTCATTGAGAAGTGAGGTCTGTCTGACATTGTGTGAATTTTAACCAAGCATGAATAATTTTTCATGTTAAATCTATAACAATCGTTTATTGCTTCAAAGCAGCTTTACAAGAAAGATGGAGAAAAAATATAAAACGCAGACACACACAAAAAAGTGAATTTATTAAATATATAGTATATATTTAATAGAAAATAGAGTATTAGTGCACATTTTCTTTTTTCTTTTAAATAGGTTATAATTTAATGAAATGGTATATATTTTTTCTTTGAATATCAAACATGTGATTAATTAATATGATAAATAATAGGCATTATAAACATCATTTAAAGCATAATTAAGGCATATAGAAATTGTAGCAACATCATTAACCTCCTTATGCTACGTACACCACCAAACGCGGGGCATTGCGTTACTCGTTGTAGATTACTTGCGGGATTTAACTTTGTGTCATGCAAATATTCCGCTCGAGTTGAATATTTTCAACTTGGGTGTAGACGCGTTTGAGGCGGGTAGCGCGTGGTTTCGCGGCAAATGCGCCGCCCATATCGCATCGTTCACATCGCCCTCTATGTAATCTACTTGCGCAAATTGTTGAACTCGCGTCTGGTGTGAACCCACAGTAAGACCTGGTGTGTCCACATACGTGGACATCACTTTTTTTGCACCATAATACTTAATTCTGTGAACTGGAACCTGATGTACACAAACATGGACAATTACTCTGCTTCATGTTCAAAGAAAAATATTTGGTTATTATATGTACTGGTTCTTTCTAACCCCAAATAGCTGAAAGAAATCTTAAATGCAAGCCAATCCAAAGCTCGGGTCTTAGGAGGTTAAGGGCACACTCACACTATCCAAACCAAACCGCGCTCGGGCACGTTTGACCCCCAAAGTCTTGTTTAATCGCGCCGCGGCCAGGTTGCAGAGGTGGGCCGGAGCGCGGTTCACTTGGGCTCAGGCGTGGAAGTCTGTGGTGTGAGCGCAATCGCGCCTGAGCATGATTCAAAAGGTGAAGACATCAGTTGCGCGACAACTCACCTTCATCTAAAAAACCTTTTGATGCACGCAGCGGGGTAACGTGAATGTCCGAGCTGCGCACGTGACAGATCAACTAAGCAATATGATGACATGTGAGAGGGCTGTCTGTAATCGCACACCAAACGACTCCGAATAAAAAACACAGACTTATCATTACGGTGGGTTCCAGTGTTAAGAGAGAGCTTTACTTCCTGCTTTTTTCAAAACAATCGCATCTTAATGATGAAAGCGCGCCCGGACTCAGATCGATAAAAAGTACAGTGTGAGTGCGTGCACCTGGGGGAGTAGGGAGGGGTGACAATCGCACTGGGGCATGGTTTGGTTTGGTTTGGATAATGTGACCTAAGTGCACCCCAGCACCACCCACCTACAAACTTGAATTAGTGATATCTTTGAGATCGTAGCCAGACCATTACAAGAAAAGCTATATTAACAGAATTTCCAAAACCCTAAGCTAAGTTAATCTTGTCACATACAAGCAAACCTTGGGGGTTTACGCTTTAACTAAACAAACAGCAATCCATCAGAACAGTTTAGGAAGTTTTTACACTTTGTTTATTGTGATGTAAGAAAAATCGATTGAGTCTTGAACGCATCAACGATCTGACTTCAAATAAACTAAAGTAAATGAAGCGTGAGACCAATACGGCTGGCAGAATATTCTCACAAGTATCCCAAACAGAAGCGCACTCTTCCAATTTCCTTGCACCGTAACGAGTCTAGTGAGCTGGTCAGGGTGACCCTGGTTCAACATCTGGAGTTGTAATTGGACGCCCAGCACTGACCTTCTCTCCATCCTTTGATTAAAATGGGCCTTGATTTTTACGGGCCATGCTAACGGAATCCAGACCCCCAGCGCTTTGGTTCTCATCGTCGTGGGAATGGCAGGTTCCCCTTAACAACATGCCGAGTGGCCGCTATCAAGGGGGTCAGCGTGGGGAATAATGACCCAGCGAGCCCCGCACTACAATTTTTGTCCAATTAGAGCTCAGCGCACTTCAAAAGACCATACCTTCAGCACAGCAAGATGCACATGGAGGGAAAGAATCGGATAGCTGGGAGAAAAAAAGGAAAACTGGAGAAGAAGCCGAAGAGACGGTTCTTTGAGCGCTGAGGACCTGGGGAGGCCCATAGGCTTTTAATAATAGAACTGTGCTCTGTGTGTGAGGCTGGGTTATTGTCAGTGTGCATATAGAGGGTAATGGGGTTTCAAGGGTTGGAATTTGTATTTTTTAATAACCGAGGTCAGGAGGTTCTGTCTAAAGAAATGAACAAGATGCTGAGGAGAAGAACACATATTGTTTGTGTTTTGAACATTTGTCTTTTTTGAAATGGCTTGGTGAAAAACAGGCTAATGTTGAAGCTGGATCCTTCAGTCTGGGGGTATTAGGTCAGAATCAAGGGTTAAAATGTAGGGTCCTCTTACTCTTTCATGGTTTGAAAACATCAGGTTTTTCAGTAACTTGAGATCACACCTTGAAACTCACCTGGAATCATCAGGATGCCTTCTGGGAATTCTGACTATCAATGGCTCCTCCCCCTTACAACCACTTAAACAGATTACTTAAGGATTCCAGTATGCACAGATCATTCAATCAATGCTTAACTTGAGTTTAAAGTTGACGTTTTGTTTTAAAATAGCACCATCAAGGTGTATCTTGAGGAATATGCAAATAAGACGGATACATATATTTTACTTTATTGCAAATATGTATACATTTTTTTTCTGACAGTGATCAATGGAGTGACACAAAATGTGACTAAAAGCAAAGTAAACGAAGCTGTAATACTGTTAACACTGTTCTCATTCTGGCGTAATAATCAAGGACTTTGCTGCCGTAACATGGTTGCAGCAGGCGTAATGATATTATTAATATCATTATTATTAATATCATTGCGCCTCCTGCAGCCATGTTACGGCAGCAAAGTTCTTGATTATTACGCCAGAATGAGAGTATAGTTCCTAGCCATATCTGCCTAGAAAATCGCAACTTTTAATTTTCAGTCGGTCTTAACACACGATGTAACTACAGAAGAGTCAAGTTTTAAATAGGAAAATTATTAAAACTCTTTGGTTATTTTTTAGCGGGATGCTAATGGTCTAATCAGATTCAATGGATTATGCTAAGCTATGCTAAAACTGGTACGCCAAACCCGGAGATCAACTGAATGGATTCCGAAACGGTAAAAATCGTTGAGTGATAAACTCAAGCTGCAACAAAAGTCACTGCCCATTTACCTCCATAACAATTAATCTTCTCAAACCATCCACAACAAACTGTTTCTTCCTCTTTGGCGCCTTCTCCTTCGGCTGTTGCAGTGCTAATGTGGGTTATACGTGTGGATACTGCCTACTAGCGGTATTTATGTGTTAATTGCACGGCGACGACGCATAAGTATATATAAAAACCGAAGCGTAGCCTGCGGCATAGAGGCTACAGCGTAGAGTTGTCAGCTTGGTGTGTTTTGCTATCTGTGTTGATGAATTCGATGACTGCAGCCTATCCTCATGAAGTCTGCATCTTTCTAATACCCCCCCGAGGCCAAACTGTGACCCGTAGGTCGTGGACACACTCATACAGCACTGCTTCAGCATATCAGCCCCCTGGTGTTCTCACTGACCCAATAGAAACACGCATACACACACTCTATTTCTTAATCCTCTGATAGGTCACATAGCCCCTGGTGTGCTTTTTGACACCAGTCCATCCATCCATCCTTCCTGATTTCCGTAACCACCACCATGACCTGCCTTGTTACACATTGCTAGGAAAAACTCATTAAGGCTCATTAGTTTAGATTAGATTCAACTTTATTATCATTGTGCACAGTACAGAGCCAGTTTAATGCACTGATATGTTTAATATATACATCAATTGATTATATTATATTGTGCTGAACTTTGCTGATGATAGAAAAAAAAATCTGTTGAATTAGGCCTATAAATATCTGTAAAATCCAAGCTTAATCCTGATAATCTAAGCCTAATTCTCAGATTCAGAGCATCAAAGTTTGTTTGCATTCATTTATTTAAATCTTTGACATGACCTCAGTCAATATTAAATAAATTTGTGTAATATTTTCACAGGCTCTTTACATAATAAGGGATGATTTTGTGTAGAAAACACAAAAATGACTTTCACAAACTGTTACTGAAAGCATTAATAAATAAAGAATATTCTAATAGGATTTCTAAACATCAACTTTACAAAGCAATTTGAATAAATTAAATAGATTCATTGATTTAGCGCTCATTAACATGTTTCTCCTCCGCAGCGTAATGGTAAAATGACTCCTTTGTGTTATTGTTTTTACATAAACATTGAGTAATCTTGCAGTTCATGTTAAAAAGCGCAAATGTCAAAACGAGCCTCACCACATTCCATCTGTGTTGTTCAGAAGTGTTGAAACGCATGCTAAATGCATGTGTTCATCGATAAAATCGCACGTTTCTCGCTCGCACAAACTTGCACATTATGTGCGCTCACCAAAGAGTTCTGAAATCGAACAGTCCTCACCAGTTCATTATGGCAATAATTATAGGGTCATTTTCCTCCCAAATTTTCGGAGGTTTCAACAAAGGAAGAGCCCCCATAATGCCCCTCTGTTTGTTGCCATAGAGACGGATCATTTTTAGAGCTTGACCTGTGATCCTCACCTTTCACCCCCACTCAACCAGACCCCTTAATACCTTCCTGTCTCCATTAGGGCTGTGGTGGGGTCACAGGCGTTAGAGGTCAGAGAGGAAAGTTCATTCTGTCACTCAGGTCACATCACTAAATAGGTGCATTGTGATATTTTTAAGTCAAGAGGAAAGAGCGTGTTTTTGTAAGAGAGTGTGATTATGTGTTTTTCTTATTTGTGCGTATGGCTATACGACTTCATCAGTCATGGGAATACATCTTCTACATCTTTAGACTACACTGCACAACACATTTGCCCAACACTATTAGTTATTTACAACAGTTAGTTGATTAAAGATCATAAACTTCCTTTACATGTTTTGTCTTTAACTACTAAAAGATTAGTGAAAGTCAATCTGACCGAGGGCAAGAACATTACAGGACCTCGGAAACAGGGCTTAGGGGCCAAATGTGGTTATATGCGAAATGTGGTTATATTCTCATTATTCATTTACTGTACACTGTCATTGCAATGTGGGTGCTTTGATAGACAGCAGATTACAACAGTATGAATATGCCTGCATCTGTACAGGTGAGCTCTGTGTAGCACCTGCATGTATGCATTCTTTATCAGCTTTTACTTTTGGACAAGAAGTTACACAATCTCACACATGCACAAAAATAATGATTTCATCGAAAGTTAGTGCTTTTCCTGTAATTCAACAGGTAGGGCACGGTGCTTCCAACTTTTATAAAAATGAATCATAGTTTTACTACAAATAAAAAACATGGTTTGTACAGGGTTGTACCATGGTTACCAACAGTGTTGGGTGTAACTGGTTATTGTAATTTAATAAGGAATTACTCTTATTTTTCCAGTAATTTAATAACAGTTACTTCTGATTCAATTGAACTAAATACTGTGTATGGACTGTAGATCAATTATATAAAATGCAATAGTGGATGTAACATAAAAATGTAAAGTCCAAGTTTAAAATGCATGGATCCGTCTCACTTTAAATACTTTGAGTTAATAAAAATAATGATATTAGAAACACACTGAAAATTATATATTAAATTTACTCAATTTTTTTAAGGTAAGTGGTTGCAAACAATTTATTTAAGCTACATTTAAACAAAAAATATTAGTAAAGTAAAAAAATAACTTTTGTGTAAATGTAGCTTAAATAAATTAATTGCAACCACTTACCTTAAAAAATCGAGTAAATTGAATGAATAATTTTTTCAGTGAGTGTAGTTGCCATTTCTCACCATTAACTGGTTGGTTATTAGCATTAATATTACTGAGATACACTGAAAAAAAATTATTCATTCAATTTAGTCGATTTTTTTAAGGTAAGTGGTTGCAATCAATTTATTTACATTTAAACAAACAAACAAACAAACAAACAAACAAACAAAAAAAATAGAAAGGCCAAACAAAACAAAAAACTTTTGTTTAAATGTAGCTTATATAAATTGATTACAACCACTTACCTTAGAAAAATTGAGTAAATTGAATAAATAATTTTAATGCCTGATTCTGCAAAACCTTATTCTACATTCTTACCCAATTCCTACCAATACTTAAACTTACACTTAACAACTACTTTACTAGGTATTAATAAGCAGTAATTAAGAGTATATTGAGGCAAATGTAAAAGTGAGAATTGGATCTTTAAAAGTGACCGGAATGATTTATGTAGCCTACTTTTATATGATTTATTTGAGTCGTTTCAAACCTATCTTCACTGAAAAAATTTACTAAATTTTTTAAGGTTAGTGGTTGCAATCAATTTATTTAAGCTACATTTAAACAAAAGTTTATTTTATTTTACTATTCTATTTTTTTTAAAATGTAGCTTAAATAAATTGATTGCAACCACTTACCTTTGAGTAAATTGAATGAATAATTTTTTCAGTGTTTGTATAATTTACTAAATAGGATTTAGAAACTAATTGGTAATAAGAACTAAATACTTTTTGGAGAGAGTAATTTGTACATTAATCTGAAGATGTAATTAGTAACTAGTAATTGATTACTTTTTTTGAGTGATTTACACAACACTGGTTACCGCTAATTTAGCATGCAAATGCAACGATAGTTTAACCAAGGATTCGTAGTAAAACCATGGTCTTATAGGCTTGGGCCAGTGTCATGAGCAATTCGTTCCCCCCTGGCAATTTGGTCTCCCCTAGGACCCCAATTGGTACCTTGCACTAATGCCTGGTCAAAAATGTGTTATTGTGATATCTTGTCTGCGTTAGCGGTCTAGCAAGCTAATTACATTGTACAAAATAAAAGCTTACAAATGTTTTTTTAATAAAAGTTAACAAAAAAATTATAATATAATAAACTAATATTGATGTTGCAGACACGTCAATACTTTTGTGTCATCATCTGCTTTACAAAAACAATACTTTTATTTTTGTAAATTATTAACATACCTTACTAAATGTATTTTTTTAATAGTAAAAGTGTAGTAATCATGGCTTATAAATTATAATTTTAATGTGTAATTCAGCTATGTAGTAATCATGTTTTATATAAGTAATTTATTAACTTAACACTGTACAAAAGTGGAAAGGGTATAATAATCTAAATCATAAAATGACACAAGCAATGTGTAGATCTTCCACCTATAGCCTCATTTATATACTACTATATGAAACATATCATTTAAAAGACATCAATTGTAATTTTAACAACGTTCTAACTACATAAAGTATGGTAACATTAAGCAAAAATACCATGAGTTCACAATGTTACTACTGCAACACTAAAATGTGTTATTTTCAAATATCTGCGTACAAACACAGGCACTTTGAGTGGTTTTGAAACCTTGGTATACCTTGTAACCCGCCCATGCCTACTTGCAACTGGTAATCCACACACCAAAAATCATGGTTAATTTTTAGGGAGAATACCAGAGGTTTGATTACTGTGGAATGCACATACTCGTGTATAGCTTGAATTCATTGTAAAGGCATGTTTATTCCAAGAATAAGAACTATTAAGATAACTATAATGATAACTACATTTGGTCCACTATATACGACAATAATATTATGTTTGATCTATGCTTGCGCACTGCAGTTTCACATTTTAAATGTGAGCCCTTTAAATTAATATGGATGGCAATGTTTTATAATTGATCATCTGAAAAAAAATATGGGTGGGTCGATCCAATATTCAGTATCGATATTAGTCCGATATTGGCGAACATGGCCGGGTCGATTATTGTAGAAGTCGGGGAGTACAAACCTCCATCCTTCAACTCTGCGTAAACCGTGAAAACAGGGTGAAAAAAGGGTGACAAAGATGGTATTGGATCGGTATCGACAGATACTCAAGGTTGTGGTATCGACATCGGTATCAGACATGGAAAAACGGCCCAGCCCAATGATCCCAAATCCCAATGAAATCGTTCTTGTGTATTTTTATTATTATACACTATAAGAATATTTGGCTGCCTTAAATGTTTTAAATGAATCAAATTGACTGTACAAGTCAAATTTTATATCTTGATATGTGATGATGAGATGCTGTCACTTATAAAAAAGTTGAAACTTGAAAGTTGAACTTATTTAAAAAAATTAGTGTATTAAAAAACCCATGAGAAATTTAAATGCAAACCAGTGTGTCTGACATTTTCTTTTAAATTAGCATTTTTTTTATCAGACTCTTATGTTAAGGTTCAGAAATTTCACTTTAATGGCAATGTAAATGTTATTAGTCAGTAACTGAAATTTTCACAAATTTCACTTTATTTATTGAATTGTTATTTAACAAATTTGACCGTCTTTCGCTGCAAAACCATCTAAGTGCATGCAAGCTTTTTTTGGCAAAAACCTCCACTTCTGAAAAAAATCTTTGTATTAAACAATCGCAAAATCACTAAAGATGCAACTTTATAGTTATAGTCATCAATATTGTTTTTTGTCAAATGCACAATAAAAAATATTTTTAAAGATCTACAGCAGTTCAATCTATTACAATCCATGTCACTAGATATTGAGTTTGGCCTACTAGCAACCAACAGGCTAGACAGCGTCTGTGATTTAATCCCTGTCCATTTAAAAGCACCTTTACAGCGTTCTGGCACTCATTTTCTATGAGTTGGGTCACGACCTTCATTTAGCCGTTGGTGAACAGCGCCATTGAACACAATCTCAGTAAGTCTGAAATCAGCTCTTGTCAGCTGGAATCATTGCTTTAATGCCAGGCTTTCATGGATTTGTTGAAACAGGGACTGCGTTTCATTATCTCTCTCGCTCTCTCATTCTCTCTCTGTTTCTCTTACTCACACATGCAGAACTATGGCCTACGTATGGTACTTACTCCATATAAAGGTAATATTTATCTTAACAGTGGTCTCTAACCACCCACAGATTATATCCATACAATGAGGGCACTTAAGGATTGGCAGCGTCTGTATACGCACCCCTATATCTGCTATATACTAACTCGTGTTATCTTAAAGCTCAGTGAGTTTCCCTCACCATCTGTAATGTTCTGTTTCATCCTGTTCCTGACCCTCACTAGAACCGAGATAAAAGCGTTCTCTCTTCCTCTTTCTTTTTATATAAATGATTATTTAAAACTTGCCCACAGTGCTGTCTGACTCCATAAAGATTCCAGTCTGATGACAGGGCAAAACAGACTCGTAATACAGCCATCGGATCGGGGTGATTGATCGACTGGCACTCAACCCAAACCAAACTCTCACACGTTGGATCTGTATTGACTTGTCAGAGGTATTAGGGTGTGTGTGAGAACGAGAGTAGGAGGAAAAAGACTTTAAAGAAGGAGAAAAATACCTGCAGCCAGGTGTAAAGTGGGATCTTTTGTGTCGTCTTGTCTTTCTTTTCTCCTGGGTTCCACTCAAAGACCTCATTTTGAGCTGGTTTGGGGATTGTGGGAAGTCTTTCGTAAAACACACATTCACTCACACCCTCTTTTTTGGTGTGATTTATGACTTCTGCATACAAAAGGACAGAGTCTAGAAATAGAGACAGAATAGATTTAAATATATTGTTGGACTTGCTCACCTTGACAGTTTGCCTACAGCATCCTAGGTGGGAAATTTTCTGTCATTCACCTTGGATGGGTCTTTCTCGATGCTTTAGATATTATGGTGTTTGACATAACCCAGATGCTCTGAAGAAAGAAATGAAATGGCATTTACATGCACAATTTAACACTGATTATGCTTAATAACCTGACAAAGAGAAATGCCTTTAACTATTTTCCTTCATCGAGTTAAAGTCATTAACCATTTAAGCCGGACCAGATTGGCCGAGTTACCCCTATTTCAAAACGCTATGTAAACAAATGTATGAATTTCCTTTATAGCTCTCTTTAAAGTTGTTAATTGATTTGCTTTTGGTTTTTAGTCTAATCTATTGTTGAGCATTTGTCTGTGAGAGGCTTTACCTGTATGATTAATGAGCTTGAGAACGTCTTCTCTTGGTTGTAAAGAGTTACTGATTGAAAGAAAACCAGAAAAGAGCTCGACTTAAATCATTCCCTAAATACCAATCTGTCATAAAAGCAGATTATATTTCAACACATTTTTGTGTAACGTTGCACTCTGTGACCCACGGTTTGGCAAAATTCAGACTCCCTTTCAGTTCATTGGAATATCAGTTTAAATTCACACTGAATTACATACACGCTACTTTGTTATTACTTGTTACTTTGTTCATGCTGACATACCCAAATCGTATTTATTTTGCACACTTAATTCAGATTTGATCATTTGTAGTCTGAACAGAAAAAAAAAAAATCATAAACCTAGCGAATCATGACAGAGGCGACACTATGTTTCCATCCACCTATTTTTATTTTGGAAAACGCTGGATGGAAACGCATAAATTCTAAAAATGCGCATTAAAAACTTATGCGCTCAGTTGAGTCGGCCACCTTTTTATCACATGTGCTTGAAATATAATGAAAACACTTTAACTGCATAAATCCCTCGATGCGCATCAAAAGTCACGTCAGAACTGGACTAACCAGCTTACAGAACTCATTGCACATCTACAATGCAGTTTTGGAGGTTCTGAATGAATAGGTAAAGTCTGTCATCTCATTGGTTCAGTAATATTACTGTCTGTCTTGACTGTCAACTCAAACAGCAGGAATCTACAACCGAAGCAAATAACAGGTGTATAGTGTTTCGTCTGCACGCTCTGAGGTGATTGTACAAGAAAAACGGTGGCTTTACGCATTTCGTACTAATATTTGGTGTCAGTTTATCAGGAGGTGATGATTTTGCTTTCCTCAGCTCACTTGGCTGGAAACGCTGCTTTATTCTATAATATTCTGTAATATGCTATAGATCATTTCAAAAGATGTAAACAACACTGGTCCAGAAGCACTTCCTGTTTCAATTTTTTAACACTAGATAAACGTTGGGATAAAATATAACCAACAGAACACATAGAACTGAGTCAAAAAGTTAAACAAACATCTTAAAGATAATGATATATGTGTGAAATAAAAAAAAACAGTCACAAACTAAAACAGGAAGTGCTTCTGGACCAGTGTTGTTTGAAATGGTCTATAGTATGTTTAATGCAATATTCCAATTATGTGCATAAGTTTAAAGGGCATGTTGCAGGTTAACCACCACTATCGATTAATGGGTACGTAAATCACTCCAAGATATATCATTTTTAAAATGTCTCAAAAATGGTCTTAAAGACCTTTTTTTACGTTTTTGGTGCCGCTAGTCTTTTTTGTATTATATTCCGTTTTGTGATACCCAACAACATAAAATACAATGGATAACAGTTTAAATGTTTATTACCAACAAGCAAATTGCACAAATTTGTTTATTAACCCTGCAACACGCCCTTTAATACAGAACTTTGGATAGTAACTAGCTATTGAAGTTGCATTTCTTACTGGGCGTTCACACCAGCCGCGGTAGAGGCGGCAAAAATGCGCTATTCGCATGTAGTTGGAAGCTTGAGCATTTTACTCGCTTCATTTGCCGTGAAAACTACGCGTAAAATTCTAGTCATTCGAGACATTAACGTGGAAATTCGCCTCATGGGAGGGCCTTTGAGACTCTGGTTGCTTCCTGTAATCTTTTAACTCATGCGTTTCCTGCGTCAATGCTCAATTCGCGCTGAACGCGTCATCCGCGTGTTCTGTGCGTTCCGCAAAGCGCCTTCCTCGTCATTCACACTGCGCTATTCGCATGTACTGCGCCGCAGGATGCCTATTCGCGTCTTTGCATTGACTTAACATGTAAGTCACTCCCGCTTGCCTTAAATGGGACATTTCAAGAAAATCTGACTTTTTCCATGTTTAAGTGCTATAATTGGGTCCCCAGTGCTTCTATCAACCTAGAAAATGTGAAAAGAACAACACATTAACTCAGTTTTGGTAAACCATTCTCTGCAAGCATGTAAAAAAAGTAGGTCATTGACATTTAGCTCCCCTTGTGATGTCAGAAGGGGATAATACCGCCCCCTAATCTGCACTATCCAACCACGGCACTGTAATTTAGTGCAGATATCAACTCATTTGCATTTTAAAGGACACACCCAAAAACTGCACATTTTTGCTCACACCTACAAAGTGGCGAACTTAACATGTTATAATAAATATCTATGTGGTATTTTAAGCTAAAACTTCACATACGTACTCTGGGAACACCAAAGATTTATTTTACATTGTTAAAAAGTCTTGAAATGTGAAATGTCCCCTTTAAAACCCAAGCTTACCTATAAACTTAGTGGCTGTTTTTATGACAACAAATGGAAAGTTTTTAAGTGATTTTGATGTTCGGTAACATGGCAAAGTCCTGAAAACGTTTTAAAGAATGGTTTCAACGTTTTTAGATGCCTTGTCATCTCCGTGTAAACTATGCACAGGTGAATCTGTGACAATGGTGACGTCATGCGCATGTGTTAATTTAGCCTATAGGCAGATTGTTCGCAAAGTTTTCAAAGACAGCAAAGTTCTAAAATATAAATAAATTGAGATATATCAGCTGACCAGTGACCACATTGCTTGCATCAGAAAAACTCAAACACTTGAAAATAATATTTGGACAGTCAGTCCTAACAGCAGGACTTCAAATTTGACATGAAAGAGATCAGTAACACATAAAAAATATTCACAGCTAACCGCACTATTTATCCCACCAGCATGTAACGCTTATAAAAATATTCTGCTGCATAAAATCACATACATTTGCAAGTTTCAAGTAAAAATCATTAATTACCCCACTTATTTAAATCTTTGTTTCCTTGCAAGGCTCCCTAGTTAATTTATACACCGAATGTAAGCTATTTCGTTAGATTTGTGTATTGTTGTTCAGTGATGGCTCAACATGCACACATACACTGAAACATAATACATTTTTTGGACCTAAGTCACTTTTATTTTATATGTTAGCTTTTAGTCAGAAAGTGTCTAAGTGTATAATGTTTTAGGGTCGTGACCATACCTCTTGTGCTTGAATATTTAATGATGTAGACACAGGTAATCTTGAGGACCGTTACAAAAGTTTATTGTTGATAATCTCTTTATTGTAATGCTGTATTGTGTTATTTGACTGTGATAATTTCAATTTTGTCTGCATTTTTTAGGGCAGTTCAGAGTTTGACGCTGACCTCTGAGAAAGTAAATAGGTCTGTCTGATACCAAATGTATTTATAATGGCACTGTAGATGAGTGAACGAAGATACTCTGACTGTGTCTATTATTGCTTATGACCTTGCATTACAACATTACAGTATTATTAATGTGAGTGACTCTGTGAAGAAAAGAGCAGTTATCCACACCTATACAGATTCAATTGGCTTTTTCGGCATAATACAATTGTGCATGCTTGTGCAACCTTTTTGTCTCAGATCAGTGATTTGACTATTTTGCGCAAATGCTTGTTTGTGTTAGTGGCATTCAGAGTGTGTATCTGCTTGTAGGTCAGTAGGGAAAGGAAAAGTATGGAAAATTTCCAAACACATTTTTTCCGCTCTACCCCAGAGAGAAAGAGAGAGAGAGAGCGAGAGAGAAAGCATGAGCTGACTATGGCAAAAGTGTAGAAACACACATGCAGGCTGATTTTTGCTGACACTTGGGCTTCTGTGTGATGTTAGACAAAAAACCCTCTTCTGAGTAAACTCACACACACATATATAACATAGAATGACCTCTAAATGCTTGCAGGCAGATGGCTATACAATAAATCCCACTTCACACTTTCTTTACACAATATAAAGCCTAAATCACTAAGAACAAGAGTGAGAGAACAAGAGAGAGTCTTTGCATTTAAATGCAACACTGCTGCCTTACTCGGCTACTAGTTTCACAATTTCAACATTTTAGGATCTTGTAAATGTTTGTGATGGAAAGTTATAACGTCAGCCTGAGGGAATGCCTGCATGCTAATGTGAGTGAAGACAGGTTTGACATAGTTATGTTTTGTGTGTTTAAGTGGTTACTTAGATATATTTTGGGATAGGTCCTTATTTGGAATGTTGATTTATAATACAATCTCGAGGTCGACCACTGCATATACAGTCAAAGAATACCTTACCCAATGCAGTTCTGACAATTTCTGAATATTTTGCCCTTTTTAATGATTCTGTAATTGTTTTTTTAGAAGATCATTTATGTTCCAATGGTAAAAAGTAACTAGTTTTGCACTTAACTACAGCTAGGGTCACCAGGGTCTAAGTCATTGTCAGTGGGGTGTGTCGTTCAAATACCACCCTTGCTTAAGACACAGAGCCCATAATCTTGTGTGTGATTAGCCTATCCTCTATTTAGACATTCACGTAGACACACACACAGACACACACACATGCTAACCTGTCTGTTTGACAGATACGTCCTGATATCAATCAGTGAGTATGTCTGACCTGTAGCTCTTTGACACTCAGAGAGGAAGTTCAATCTAATCTCATTCTGCCTTGAGCAAAAGTTCATCTGAACCACACAAATGCATTTCTAAGGTTTTTTTTGTAGACTCCTGCCTCACAGCTATCTGTCTCTCTGTATGTCTATCTCTCTGTCTGTTTGACATCTATCTATCTATCTATCTATCTATCTATCTATCTATCTATCTATCTATCTATCTATCTATCTATCTATCTATCTATCTATCTATCTATCTATCTATCTATCTATCTATCTATCTATCTATCTATCTATCTATCTATCTATCTGTCTATCTATCTATCTGTCTATCTATCTAGCTGTCTGTCTGTCTGTCTATCTCTCTGTCTGTTTGACGTCTGTCTGTCTGTCTCTCTGTCTGTTTGACGTCTGTCTGTCTGTCTGTCTCTCTGTATGTCTATCTGTTTGTCTGTTTGACATCTGTCTGTCTGTCTGTCTGTCTATCTGTCGATCTATCTGTCTCTCTGTATGTCTATATCTCTGTCTGTTTGACATCTATCTGTCTGTCTGTCTGTCTGTCTGTCTGTCTGTCTGTCTGTATGTCTGTCTGTCTCTCTGTATGTCTATCTCTCTGTATGTCTATCTCTCTGTCTGTTTGACATCTGTCTGTGTGTGTGTCTGTCTGTCTATCTGTCTCTCTGTATGTCTATCTCTCTGTCTGTTTGACATCTGTCTATCTATCTGTCTGTCTGTCTGTCTGTCTGTCTGTCTGTCTCTCTGTCTGTCTGTCTGTCTGTCTGTCTGTCTGTCTGTCTGTCTGCCTGCCTGCCTGCCTGCCTGCCTGCCTATATGCTTATCTATCTGTCTGTCTGTCTGTCTGTCTGTCTGTCTGGTCTGTCTGTCTATCTGCCTATATGTTTATCTATCTATCTATCTGTCTGTCTGTTTGACATCTATCTATCTATCTGTCTGTCTGTTTGACATCTATCTATCTATCTGTCTGTCTGCCTGTCTGTCTATCTGCTTATCTGCCTATATGCTTATCTATCTGTCTGTCTGTCTGTCTGCCTGCCTGCCTGCCTGTCTGTCTGTCTGTCTGTCTTTCTATCTGTCTCTCTGTATGTCTGTATCTCTATCTGTTTGACATCTGTCTGTCTGCCTGCCTGTCTGTCTGTCTGTCTGCCTGCCTGTCTGTCTGTCTGTTTGTCTATCTGCCTATATGCTTATCTATCTGTCTACCTGTCTGTCTGTCTGTCTGTCTGTCTGTCTGTCTGTCTGTCTGTCTGTCTGTCTGTCTGTCTCTCTATCTGTCTCTCTGTATGTCTATCTCTCTGTCTGTTTGACATCTATCTATCTATCTGCCTGCGTGCCTGCCTGTTTGTCTGTCTGTCTGTCTGTCTGTCTATCTGTCTGTCTGCCTGCCTATATGCTTGCCTGTCTGTCTATGTATCTCTCTGTCTGCCTATGTATCTCATTGTCTGCCTGTTTGCCTGTCTGCCTGTTTGCCCTTTCTGCCTGTTTGCCTGTCTGCCTGTTTGCTTGCCTATATGCTTGCCTGTCTGTCTGTCTGTCTGTCTGTCTGTCTATCTATCTGCCTATCTGCCTACCTTTGTGTCTATTTCGGAATTTGTGCGTGCATTCACACACATACTGTAAAGATCCTATAAAGACATGGGACATATCTTAAGTCTTGCATTTAGTATGTTTTTCCACAGCATCTTAAGTTAGCTATTTATCCCTGATTTCTTTAGCAAGAAACCACACATGTGCATTTTTGTTTATGACAACCCTCGCACATAATGCGCTGTACTGTCATGCTGGTGAATGATCTCAGCTTCAGCGTGGATAGTGAAGAGCTCCCTGATCTCTGCTTTAGTCAAGTTTGCCGTCATTTTTTGTCCTCAATGTTGATCTGCGTTTAAATCCCTAAACCAAAACTTCTTGTTGTGTTGACACATGCTTCCTCACTATGGCACGCCCTTTACATTATTTCTACCTCTTGTACACATAGAATGCTTTCCATAAATGTTTAGACAATGTTACTAGGTCCTCTTTACGGGAGTGATCCCAGAACATTTACGGGATGCATTCGTGTCTCAATTTTACGGAAATTTGCTGGGACCAAAATGCTGTGTAAATCTAATCTCATCTCTAGAAAGTGTATATTGAATACATGCTGTATGTGTGTATGCATGTGGGAGGTTCACCGTGTTGTTCACAGCCACTGGAGGTTTTCAAGGACTCCTGTGGTCTGGAAGAAAGAAGCTTATGCTTCTCTGATCTGTCAGGCAGAAAGACAGACGTGGGGAAGATAGCGAACGACAACATGAGACCGAGGCAAAGCGACAGAGGGAGTCTTTTGGAGTTTGGGGGAGGGACGCTGATCGAGCATCAACACGCAGAGAGACAGACGGGTACAGTGTGAATGACAGTGAGAAAACCAGAGAGGATGAGACGCGCTGACAGTGTGAGACGGTCGGGGAGAGATGGGGATCAGGAGCAAAGGAGAAAAGGAGGAGAGGAGGCGCAGGGGGGAGGCACCACCCCGCTGATTGAGACGTATCCCACATTGCCCCTCTCTCTGGTGGCGCAGCAGGCAGGGCGCACGGGGCATGGTGTGCCGTGGTGTGAAGTTGACATGACGCTGGCCCTGGCACAAAGGAGCGGTGGTGGAGGGCGCCAGGCGCTGTGTGGCAGGGTTGCCCGGATACGGCCACTCAGGGTCGGCATGCTGTTTTTGTGTCTCTGATTCGTTTCCAGATTGACAAGCTCAAACACACACAGAGATGGCACACAAGCACACTTTTCTACACACACTTTACGTTAGTCCGTCTTGCGTGTTTCGAATTAAAGTCTCGTCAGATGAGATTGCACATGCGGTCAGAATGATTAGTCTTGTGCGAGTGCGCTCGAGACCCCCAAATCTCTCTCATCTGTCACTCACCAACGAAAAACCGGCTCTTTCCTCCATGTCCATTCGTGTTCACCTCTTTCCTTTCCTCAGATCACTTCATTTATCTCTCGCTCTCTATTAACCATTGCCCGATGTAATCAGTACGTTGCTGTCTGTTGACCTGATGTGTAATGATTACAATCCAAGGCTTGGGGAGATTAAAGGCAGTGCGGGAAAAAATCAGGCCCCCATCAAATTCAGACCCATTTCCTGATGCCACGGTGGGGTCTGAATCGACGGGCTGATTGGAGACGGCGCTGCGTGAAAGAGGTTTCTCTTACCGTAATGTGATACGTGCTCTGTGTTTCAGACTGACACACGTCGGATCACAAGAGACAAGGAAGAAAACACAAACTCGCTATGTCAAACAATCACACAAGCATTCAAGCTCATCCACAGACATGCAAACACACACATCATCTCCAGTTAGATCAGGTGTAGACTTACAGGTCTCTCTCTCTCTCTCTCTCTCTCTCAAAGGAATTTGTAAAACCCTTGATGCTGAATTTTCATGTTCTAATGATAAAAGCAGATCACCTTGATTTGCTTTATGTGCCTTTACAATCAGACAGAATGTCTGTGTGCTTTATAAAAAACATATCGACTTTTTAGATCACTGAAACCCATCGGTTCGGTTTGTCCATATTTGACCCAACCATGGGTTGACAATACATTTTGAAAGACCTATTTGAAAGCACTCGGAGTAAAATAGTGAATGATAGATGCAGTCATGAAACAAGACCCTTCTGTTGAAGTGGTCACAAGATGCTTTATTGAGACTCATGTTAGTACCAGTTGTAAAAAGTGGTTCGTCTCAGCATCTCACATTATAACACTGATCGTCTGTCACTGTGTGTGTTCTGAAATGTGTGCCATCTCGACAGGAGGGATATGAGTGGACAGACAGATACACAGACAGTCAGACAGAAAGGAGGTAGATGAGCATTCATCCAAAACTAAAAGGATGAATATATGATTAGGAGTTGAAAGGCACAGTGGAGGTAGGCGTCATCTTTTTAAGCATGCAGAGTCATTGACTCGTCCAATTACCACACAACTCTGAACTGACTGCATCCTATCCAGAAGCTCGCTGTCTGTGTGTGCACACTGCTATAGTTTGGCACAATTTTGACCCCTGATAATAAACCTGAAAAACTGCCCTTTGGGGACATCTAGGGTCATCCTGAATTGAAAAATCAATTGTTATATATGTTAGGAGTGAAACAGATACAACACACTGACCTGTCAACTGTCCACAACAAATGTTTTACCTTTTTGCCACTAGGGCGCAGTACCTTTTAAAAAGGTCCTAATACAGTATGTACCATTTAGGTACAGATATGTACCTTTGAAGGGGACATTCCATGCAAATCTGAATTTTCCATGTTTAAGTGCTAAAATTGGGTCCACAGTGCTTCTATCAACCTAGAAAATGTGAAAAAGAACAACCCAGTAACTTAGTTTTGGTAAACCATTCTCTGCAAGCGTTTGAAAAAATAATTAATTGAAAATTGTGATGTCAGAAGGGGTATATCGTATAATAATACTGTCCCTTAATCTGGACAATCCAACCACGGAACTGCCATTTAGTGCGGAGATCAGCTTATTTGCATTTAAAGGGACACACACAAAACAACATAGCAATTTTAACATGCTATAATAAATCTATATCTGTAAATCTATTTTGAGCTAGAACTACGTACTCTGGGGACACCAAAGATTTATTTTACATCTTAAAAAGTCTTTTGAAATTAAATGTCCCCTTTAAATAATCTCGCTTTTGCAAGTCACTTTGTATAAAGCGTCTGCTAAATAAATAAATAAATAAAGAGTTCAAATGCAAAACCCTCTAAGTGCGTCTGACATGTTTTCTTGTAAATGAGCATTTTTGATCAAGATCTTATATTTAGCTTTAGTTATTTCACTTTAATGGCAGTGAAAAGGTTATTAGTCAGTAGTTGAAATGCCTTATTTTCACAAAAGTCGCTTTAGTCATTTCATTGGTATTTAAAGGGATAGTTCGGCCAAAATGATATTAAACCCATTATTTACTCATCCCCAAGCTGTCCGAGATGCATATGTCCATCATTTTTCAGACTAATACATTTTCAGTTATTTTAGAAAATGTTTTAGATCTTTCAGTACATAAAATGTAAGTCCAAAAAATGTGCATCCATCCTTCAAAAAATAAATCCAAAAGGCTCCACGATGATGAACAAAGGCCTTCTGGGGGTAATCCGCGCTGTGTTGTTGTAGAAATATCCAAATTTGAATTAAAATGTGGATATTTCTACAAAAAAAAAATAATAATAAGGTGCGGATTACCCTCATGGAGCCATTTGGATTTCTTTTGTGAAGGATGGGGGCAAATTTTTTGGACTTTAAGGACGTGGAGCCCATACATTTACATTTAATTTACTGAAAGATCTAAAACATTTTCTAAAATATCTGAATATGTGTTCGTCGAAAAATGATGGACATATGCATCTTGGACAGCTTGGGGGTGAGTAAATCATGGGTTAAATATCATTTTTGGCCGAACCATCCGTTTAATAAATTTTTAACAAAACTTTTGCTGTGAATTGTAAGTACATGCAAAATTCTCCACTTTTTAAGTCTCCAAAAAGTCTCTTCTGAATAACGTAAAAGGCTCCAAAATTCTGTCAGTATCCTAATTTATTCGAAAAACTTATTTAACTGTGTAAAGAAAACTCACCGTCGTTCATTCAATTCTTCTTTGGTGCACTTAGAGGACTTTGCTAAACAAATGTTGTGTTGTTTAATAGACTGCCAACAAAGCAGGATTTTTATGCAGATTTAAGCAGATTTAAAGCTTAAACTTAAAGTGTTAGATGAACGTATAATACGTGCTGAGAGCATTTGGTCAATATCATTTTCTAATTTTTTGATGTATATGGCATCTGAGCATCTCAAATGTGAACGTACAATATCTGTAATCTTTGATAACCTGAAGTACATTTCCAAGCCATCACAGAACACTACATCTGATAGTTAATTCACTTTGAAGCTGACCTCAGATCAGTGCAACTAACAACATTCTTTTGCTGACCTTTAATGAGCAACTAAAATGCCCATGTTTACATACAGGATAAAGGCGTCATTCTCCATTCACCGCGTGTGTATGTGTGTGCATCTAACAACGTGTGAGTCTTAGACTCACAAGCAGATTGTCTAGTTATGTAATGGTAGATTTGCATGAGAAGGGAAGGAACTCATTTTTTATGCTGCGCTGGATTTAAAGTGAAGCCCCTATTCTTCCCCACTCCTCTTTTTCAACCGGAACGAGGGACCGCGCCGTCTCTGATGGAGGGATGCTGAGAGAGTGACAGGAAGAGAAAGCATTAAAGGGTTTATGTCTGAATGCATTAATAACGTACCGGTGTACAATGCAGACCAAAAAAACCTGGAATATGAAATGAGGAAACACAAGGGTCATTCTAAATCGCAGTTCTTAAGCAATGAATGAAAAAATACCCTGCTGATACAACCATCTTAAACCAGCCTAGGCCTTAACTGGTTTATGCTGGTCTAGCCCAGATGAATCCAGCAAAAGGTTTGCACCACTTTATTGTTTTATATAGGGAAAAAAACATTGCACTTTTCTCATAATTACAGGCAGGAATCGTTTTAATTTAGAGCTTATAACAAATTTCTGTACACTGTAAAAAAAGTGCAGCATTTTTGTTAAATCAACATATATTTTATGTTACTTTAACTTAAAAAATTAAGTTAAACAATTTCAACTTGTTTTTATAAGTTATGTCAACTTATCACAGGTAAAAACTTAAAATAGTAGGTTTAAATTGACTTGTAAAACCAAGTTGTTTTAACTTCATGCTGCATTTGTTTTAACAGTGTTCACATATCAGATAAAATGTATAATTTGTATGCAAAATTTTGTAAAATTTCCTCATCTTAAACTTGCAATAGTTTATGTTAAAGTACCTCATAACTACTACAGTACAAGCCCAAAGTTCACTGTTCATGAGACAATGACATACTTATTTTCATTTGACAATTACAACCTTTCCTGAATGACTCAATCTCCCATTTGTCCGAATTGAATGACATCAGTCATTTATTGAACTACTGCGTATCTCAACCTCACAACAACATTCACACACAGATATATTCCTGCACATTCCGATGCACATTCTGGAATTTCTTTAGCAGGTTGACTAGCTTTGCTGAGGGTGAGATGGGACGGGAGGGGGGAGTTTAGATAACCCAACCCCACATCACCCCCACATCCCACAGGGGTCACACAATGCATGTCACGCATATCATTAATCCTGGGGGTTGTTTCCCCCCAGGGGGCGCCCACTGACCCACGCATAAAGGATAAAAGTGTTCTGCCATGGGATGGGGCGTTCTCAACAGTACAACCCAGGAGCCTGCATCCTCTACATACAATGCTGCTTTACTTCTGTAATGCTTTTCAGTTCAAAACATATTTGGTTTGTTGTAGTTTGACATTCCCTGTCAAAATCCACTACAGAAGGGTGCAGAAAGCAGCTGAATGGGGAAAAGAAAGAGTAAAGGAGTTTTTTGTTTTTTTTGGGTTGAAGATCATAGTTGTGTGCCTGAACTGATACGTAAAAATACTTGTTAACTGCTATTTTTATATATTCTCTTGATTTAATAATTTTAACTAAAAAAATTATATAAAATCACGTGTGTTACACTATTTTGAGGAAAATGTGTCTATAGTATACTTAAGTGTGTACTGCACTTGCAGTAGTGGTATGGTATAGAAAGTACGGTATAGAAAACTGTTGTGTCAAGTACCTCCCATCAGTCATTGTGTGTGTGTGTGTGTGTGTGTGTGTGTGTGTGTGTGTGTCCATCTCATACACTTCACCTCATACATACACACATATACTCCTCCATCCTCATAATGTCCTTACTCCATCTCTCTCTCTCTTTCTTTCTCTTTCCCTATGTGCGTTGAAACTGCTCTAATCCTATTCATTGAGGCCTCTCTTTTCCTCTCCTCTTTTCCTCCTTCTCTCATTATCCTCTTTGCTCCTCTGCATTCCCCCTTTCCCCTTCGAATCTCCATTTCCCCAACGGACATTTACAAACCCCTCTGACCCACCCTCGCCATTTCTCTCTTTACCTCGCTCTCCTTTATTCTCTCTTTCTCTCTCTGTGTGTTTCCGACTGGGCTTTGCTATTTAATCTTCTTGAAGCGTTCAAGATGTCACTCGCCCCTGAAGCCAGAGAGACAAAGGCTCAAATCCAGCCCTCCCTCAATGGGCCACGCCCCTCAACTGCCGGTAGAGACTTTGAAGAAGAACGGGGTAGGTGGGTGGGAGTGAAGGGGGTGATGTTGAAGTTCCACAAAAACTCCCATGGTCCCCAATTTCTGCATTGGTGGCCCTCTTCTTCTTCTTGATGCATTGAGTACCTCAGCATGTTTAGCATCTGTATGTGAGCGCTTACTACATTTTTCTTTTAATTCAATCTTGAATCTTTCAATTGAATCTTTCCATGTTTTCCATCATAATTCAATATTTCTTATTCGCCTCCAAAACATTTTCTGAAAGCACTTATTGTGCGATGACAATAAAGAGATTCAGTTCAATCGAATCAGCTTTATGCAGTAAATCCAGTTCAGTTGAATGAATTCAATTGAATCATGTAACTGAATCAAATCCATATCTGAATTATTTATCCAGGCTACATTACAGATCATTCTGATCCACCTATCATCAACTCGGTTTCCTCTAAGCAACACATATTCTGATAAGCAGATTTTCACTGCCAATATGTTAAAAATGGCCATCATTTTCAAGGTTTGTAATTCAGGATTGCGTTTCAACCACTACTGGAAAAAAGATCTCACTTCAAAAGGATTACAAACCACAGTGGTATAAGATCTCCTTAATGCGGTTATCCCACACACACACGCACACACACACTGCACTCCAGGGTGATATCGTCTGGGCCACTATCATTTTCATGTTAAACGCAGCACTTGTCTTGCTTCAAGACAAATACAGTAATAATTCACATCAAGAAGAAGAAAAATGCTCAATGAACAGGCACATTATAAGGGAACTGCATTTGCAGCTTGATTTATCATTGTAATTGTTATAATTTATAAAATATTGCATGCATATAAAACACATTTGCTGTTCAGTAAGTATACTAGATTTATATATACTGTATACTTTAGATTTTATACTGTAGCATCAGCTGGTGTATTATCTATTGCAAAGCATGAGACTGGCATAAAACGGCTGCTTGCGTTTGTTATAACCAGGATTAGTGTGGCACACAAGAATTGTGTAAACAAGAGAACGTGTGCCATTTAATTTCTATGCCGAACAATAGAGAGAGGGTGAACTCTGTAAACAAAACCTTTGAAAAGGGGTCAATTTGATTAAACATATCACAATGCCATGTTCTCCCTCCCTTATGTATTTGTCAACGGCTGTACATTAATGGTTATAAACGTGTCCAGTTGTATGCTTTGTGTTTTTGTGTGTGTGTGTCCAGTATACACACGTTCACGCACTGTGAGTGCCAAGCTGTCTTAACAGATCACTCCTGCGCTCTAGCATATGACATTAGTTTGTGTCCATTGTGTGAACAGGCCGGCCCTCACTCATAACTTAAGTTGTAAAAGTGTCTGAGATGGAGATATATGACCTCCTTCTGGCTTCCTGTGCAGTGGAGAACAAGTGTGTACCCCACTGATATTTCACCCCCACCTGCCCTGTCTCCTTTATGATTGAATGAGCCAGTCCCAGGGTTCACTATCTCTCATAACCTGCAGGACAAACAAAGACCCAAACATTTCCTATGGCATGGACAACACAAATACTTTGAGCTTAAATCTAATCATGTCAACAGGTTTTGTGAGTTATGTTCAGGGCTAAGGTATGTTTATCCTTAGTATGAAAGCCATTGACTCTTGAGGTTCTTAGTAAATATGTGAGCCTGTGAAATCCAGGCTAAAGTCTTCACTATAATTTAATATTGATAACCTCTATTTCACACCTCGGATACTGTATATATGGAAATAAATGCTACTTTCGCCAGTTTCAGACACATAACTGCTTAGTTCGGATTCAACACTAATCTTTCAGCGCTGATGTTAACAGGTTACAGCACTCAACCTGCATGTGTGAGCAGCACAGAAGTAAAGCTAAAGCAGCCGTGCTGCAATCATTTAAGTGCCGAGTCTATAAGGCATCCAAAAATAATATCTATAAGTCAACCTACTGATCCACACGTTCAAATGTGTTGAAATGATTGGTTACATGTTTGTGACGAAACCAAGGCATTTTAAAATCTCCAATTTTATTGAGAAAATACTCAGCAATGGTGTTAAATGATTCATTTGCTCATGGTTTCACTGTAAAAATATTCCGTAGAAATTACAGTATTACTGGCAGCTGGATGCCAGTAACTTACTGTAGATTTAAATTTATGTTAATTACCTGCAACAGTTTGTTCAAAGTTAAATGAAAATCAAATATTAGCAAGTCTTTATCTTTACAGAATAAAACTACAATAACAGCCTTAAGCAAAGCATTCTGGGAAAAAATCTGAAGGAAAAAAAATGAAAAAGGTTGATGAGGATTTTTGGTTCCCAGAATGCTTTGCATGAGGCTATTATTTAAAATTTCATATTCTGTAAGACAAAGACTTGTTAATGTTTAATGTTCATTTAACGTTGAAGAAAACTGTTGTCAGTAAATAACATAAATTTAAATCTACAGTAAGTTACTGGCATCCAGCTGCCAGTAATACTGTAATTTCTACGGAATCTTTTTACAGTGTTGCCTTAAATCATATTAAAACACCACATAGACATATAAACAACAACAAAACTTAGGACTTTATTGCAGTAATAATTTTGTGTGTAAAACACAAAAAAATTATGTGTCTTTATCTGTGTTTACATTTTATAAGACAATGGGTCTCATTCACTAAGTATGCGTACGCACAAATTTCTGCGTGATATGTGCATTCAGATTTTTTCAAAAACAAATCGTGATTCAACAAAACATTCGTATCACAATTTCTACTAAATGTACACAAATACGCAATAATCATGTACACTGTAATCAAATAGGCTATATTTATAATGTTTATAATAATGTTGATGTATAACATTTGCATGATTATGTTTTATATTATAATATTTTCTGTATTATTATTATTATTATATACATTATTATAGCCTACTTATTTTTGCTATACATATAAAGAAGATGCACGTAATGACAAATCTTCATGCTTTCCTTCCTCACTTTTTAAATCTCTATATAAAAGCATCTACTTAATGCCTAATATAAATGTCATGTAAATGTCCTTTAAGTACACTTAAGTATACTTGTTCTTACAAGTATAAGAACAAACTCGTGCGTACTCAAGTGTTGTGAATTAGGCGTAAAGTTTTCGTGAGAAGTGCAATTTTTAGTGAAGGAGCCCAATGAGTGGTTTACGGATTTTGCTGGGCCGTGCATTTGTCTGTTTTTTATATAGGTATGCACAAACACACACACAGACATAGTGAACAGTATTGGTTGCAAAAGTGTTAACACACTCTCAGAAATAAAAGTTCTCACTGTGACTGTACCCTTTAAAAAGCTCCTAATATGTACCTTTGAGCAACTAATAAGCACCCTTTAGGTACAAAGGTAAAGTTTATGAAAGGATACCACCCTAGTGACAGCTTTCCTTTATTTCCTTGATTTACAGGTCCCCACTCTTAAAAAGCAACAATGAATAAAAAAAGTATTCGGTTTATGTGGCTGCATAATGTTTATAGACGGTTTCAGCAGTAGTGGCTTTCGTGGTCAACACGTAACTTCCGGTAAACTCTGCTAAGAATAAATAAACACAAAATCCTTTTAAAGTATTTTATATAAGTAAAGCAAAATAATGTAATTTATACGTATTTATATAAAAAGCTAAATTAACAACATGTAGATTACCCCAGCAAAAACCAAAACATTTGTTATTTTTGACGAGGTATTTGTTTAAGAGTTTAGTTTCAGCAACTAGTCAGACCATTAAACAGAAAACGGAAGTAAAGTTCGGACCAGGCGCTTAATCGCGTCACCGCATGTGCATCCGATGCAATGGTCTATATGATTTATGTTTATATAATAATAAGTAATATGGATGCAAAGAATGATTTATGGTTGTACAGGTATCGAATGAGACCCTTCAATAAACCATGTGCTGCCTAAAAAAACATCTTCACACGCATATCACAGCACATGTCTGACCACCATGCAAATCCACACCTCTCTTTTAATTTATCATCTCAAGGGTGAAGCTATTCACTCTTACAAAAACACATATGAGCAAATTTCCATGCTTCCATTTATCTAATGTCAACCGAAGTCTCCTGCATTCGTTTCAGACAAACTTGGGCATGACCGTGGCTGAGAGCTGTTCTTTGAAGTACCATTTAAACCTGTTATGTATACAAAATCAGTGTTAAATGCTAGCGACCTAATCTCTGATATTTGCATGCGAGGTTGATAATTGCAGGCTGAAAGCACAATACCAAGAGACACCATGATGTGCGTTTCCCATATCAATCACCGCTAGCGGGGGAGAGCATAGCATGGCGGCTAGTTAGCACCCGGTGATTGTTTTCGGGCCCTGACCACGGCGCTTTTCGGGCAGGCCTAGCAGGGGGTTGGCCGGTCCCCTTGCGGACCCGAGCGCAGCCCCCGTGTTCATCCGTCCATTCGGATCTGTCACCCCAGGGCTAACCCAGCCAATGGCTACTCTTTGTCCCTCTCTGCATTCTTCGGGGCCCATTGTGTGGACCAATACCGGTTAGGCTCATCCTTACAATTGCCTTTGTCTGGAGGACCCACAGCACAGAGACCAGAGTGAGGGAGAAAGCAAAGCTATCAGAGTGGGAGAGAGATAAAGGGAGAGAAAGTGAAAAAAGTTGGTATGTGAGAGTATAAAAGGATAGATGAAAGAAAGGGATGTGATGGGCTGTTTTTTGATGCTCTTTTTAAAAAAGACGTGGAGTGGCCGGCATTCACAGCGTCAAGTGTCAATGTCTGATCATGTGGGGAGTCATGAAAGCCATTCACATATCTGTGAGGCTCTAAACGGGGTTGATCCAATTTATAAAATTCACAGTTGTACTTAAACATATGCTTTTTTCATCAGAAACTATTGTCGCATGAATTTTACTATTAAAGGGACACTCCACTTTTTTTTGAAAATGTGCTCATTTTCCAGCTCCCCTAGAGTTAAACATTTGATTCTTACCGTTTTGGAATCCATTTAGCTGGTCTGGCGCTACCATTTTTAGCATAGCTTAGCATAATCCATTGAATCTGATTAGACCATTAGCATCGTGCCTAAAAAATAACCAAAGAGTTTTGATATTTTTCCTATTTAAATCTTGACTCTTCTGTAGTTACATCATGTACTAAGACCGACGGAAAATTAATAGTTGCAATTTTCTAGGCAGATATGGCTAGGAACTATACTCTCATTCTGGCGTAATAATCAAGGACTTTGCTGCCGTAACATGGCTGCAGGGGGCGCAATGATATTACGCAGCAGCCGAAAATAGTCCCCTCAGTATGTTTCAATGCAATAGCTGCTGTGTATTATCATTGCGCCATCAAGTTTTAACAGTTTTAAAAAGGAAAAATATTGAAACTATTTGGTTATTTTTTGAGGCGAGATGCTAATGGTCTAATCAGATTCAATGAATTATGCTAAGCTATGCTAAAAGTGCTAGCGCCAGACCCAGAGATCAGCTGAATGGATTCCAAAACGGTAAGAATCAAATGTTTAACTCTAGGGGAGTATTTTCAAAAAAGTGTTTGTAAATGTGGGTCTTTGAATAATTAAAAAAATGTTGATGTTATCATATAACATCAACATATATATACTAAACTAAGATTAAAAACCAAAATATATCAGCACTTGCTACATCAGTGTCCTCCTTAATGAATTTCTATGTTATTTTCCAATTTCCATCTAGGGAATTGAAGCATGGAAAACAAGTGTTCCTTCTGCTAGTGTGGAATTTCAGCATAAGCCGAGCAAAGCAAGATATCAGCCTCTCCCGCTCAAAGCAAAACAGTTTTTTATCACATACTGTGTTTAATCTAATGCTTTTATATTATTCCAAGGCAATTCCCATGTTATATAATTGAACAGCCTTTTAAGATTGCTTTCTGGTATTATTTCGTAATGTTTTGTCAACTATCTGTTCATTCCAGTGACATCATGACTAACTGTGAGTAGGCAGAATTCCCTCAGGAGGGATAAATTGCGTTGAATCTGTAAAGTCACTAATCAAATAATCAAATACTGTACACAAAGAGTAAATCAATGACGGGAGTTAATCTTACTTTTGTGCTCGATGTAAATACCTCTCTCTCTCTTTCACGCACTAATCTGATTGGTTTATTTGAGCCGTTAGTTCCCACACTTGGCCGCGTGCACATTTGTCGCCATCTTATCAGATGACCAGCGTCCCACTAGCACCGTGACATGGCAAATCCCACAGCTATTTCTTTAACACGTTGCATAACAACATAAATGTGATTTATTGGCAATTGGTTGATTGATTATTTGGATGCACGCTTGACCAGACCAAGAATGCTTTAGGGTTCATGGCCCCTCGCTGGGGTTTTCAGCACTATGTGTGTGTGTGTGTTCAACAAGGGGTCTTAGCTCATTGCATGTGAATGACTCTGATGCTTACAGGCTAATCCTCAGCGGTGCTGAAGATACTTAAGGCTGCTTTATGACTCTTAAAACACATTGTTATCATCCTGAAGAGATTTATGACGTCTCACTGCTGCATTCCACTCCACTTCACTCTAGTAGAAGGTAAAATCCGGTGAGAACAATGGAACTGACCAGTAGGGTATGATTGAGGTTATCTCACTGTGTTGTTTGATAAGTAATGAGACTCAGTGAGGGATCTGCATGTGAGTAAAGGCTTTCACTTTGTGCAATACAGAAGTCTATTTGATAGACGCTTTTATGTTGTGAAATGGGAGGAAATTATCAATTTACATTTCAAAATAGGTTAAAGACAAACCTGCCCACATGAAAATATACTAGTAGTATTTACCATGGTCAATGTTTGTAGAATTCCTATATAGTATAGTGTTTTTGAACCTTACCATAGTAAAAATTAAAATACACTTTATCATTAACATATCTACTATAACACACCAGTGTTTACAGTGTACAGTAGTATACTATACTAGTGTCTACTATAATTTACTAGTGTGTAGTATATACTAAAATGTAGTATCTACTATAATACACCAATGTTTACTGTGTAGTATAATACTAGTATAATACTAATTTACTAGTGTGTAATATTTACTAAAATGTAGTATCTAAAATAAAACACTAGTGTGTACCGTGTAGTATGATAAACTATTGTTTACTATAATATACTAGTGTGTAGTATATACTAAAATGTAGTACTACTACAATACACCAGTGTGTACTGTGTATTATACTAATTTACTAGTGTGTTGTATATACTGAAACGTAGTATCTACACCAATTTGTCATATAATATACTAGTGTCTGCTATATTTTACTAGTGTGTAGTATATACTAAAATGTAGTATCTACTATAATACACCAGTGTGTAGTATAATATACTAGTGTATTTTACTATAATTTACAAGTTTGTAGTATATACTAAAATGTTGCAGCTACTATAAAACACTAGTATGTATTTTGTAGTATAATGTACTAGTGTCTACCATAATTTACAAGTTTGTAGTATATGCTAAAATGTAGTATCTACTATAAAACACTAGTATGTCCTTTGTAGTATAATATACAATTGTCTACCATAATATACTAGTGTGTACTATATTAAAACGTAGTATGTACTATAAAACACAAGTATGTCCTTTGTAGTATAATTGTGAGGAATAGCAGATGAATGAACCCAATAGCAGACGATGTCGGGGAAAACAGAAAACACTTTATTTCTTCTCAAAACAAAAACCCACGAGGGGGTACACAACATGAACACATGAACTTGACAAATAACACTAAGACTTGATCTCTTGACTAGATACGGACACGAAACCACGGCAACTCGACACAACACAATGATCCTGCACAGAACTAAAGAAACACTGACATTAAATAGAGCAAACCAAACAAGATAACGAGCGGGGAACAGGTGATGGGAATAAGTGATAATTAACAATAAGCAGGAGAACGAGGGAGCGGGGACAAATGACAAGACACCGGAGGTACATGCCCAAACACAAAAACAAGGCATGAACCTCCACACAAGACCAGGGACTGCCAGAACTCTGCCACCATGACAAAATACAAATTTAACAAGACTTCAAGGCAGAGTCCTGACAGTAGCCCTCCCTCAAAGGACGCCACCAGGCGTCCAAAAAGGGAACACACACGACAAGAACACATGACTGATACTATACAAGACAAGACTATGAGCACATCAGAATAAAACATAACAGAAGGTGCAAAAACAGGATAAAAAACAAAACTAATCAAACACACTTAAGTCCACAAAATACTCAAAACAGTCCATGGGGGCTTGGGTGGTGGAGGCTGCAGCTGATGCCCAGGCTCGGTGGGCGGCGCGGACCGCGCGGGCTGGGTCGACTGCGCGGGCTCCGGCTCTGGCTGCGCGGACTGCGCGGGCTCCGGCTCTGGCTGCGCGGACTGCGCGGGCTCCGGCTCTGGCTGCGCGGACTGCGCGGGCTCCGGCTCTGGCTGCGCGGGCTCCGGCTCTGGCTGCGCGGGCTCCGGCTCTGGCTGCGCGGACTGCGCGGGCTCCGGCTCTGGCTGCGCGGACTGCGCGGGCTCCGGCTCTGGCTGCGCGGGCTCCGGCTCTGGCTGCGCGGGCTCCGGCTCTGGCTGCGCGGGCTCCGGCTCTGGCTGCGCGGGCTCCGGCTCTGGCTGCGCGGGCTCCGGCTCTGGCTGCGCGGGCTCCGGCTCTGGCTGCGCGGGCTCCGGCTCTGGCTGCGCGGGCTCCGGCTCTGGCTGCGCGGGCTCCGGCTCTGGCTGCGCGGACTGCGCGGGCTCCGGCTCTGGCTGCGCGGGCTCCGGCTCTGGCTGCGCGGGCTCCGGCTCTGGCTGCGCGGGCTCCGGCTCTGGCTGCGCGGGCTCCGGCTCTGGCTGCGCGGGCTCCGGCTCTGGCTGCGCGGACTGCGCGGGCTCCGGCTCTGGCTGCGCGGACTGCGCGGGCTCCGGCTCTGGCTGCGCGGACTGCGCGGGCTCCGGCTCTGGCTGCGCGGACTGCGCGGGCTCCGGCTCTGGCTGCGCGGACTGCGCGGGCTCCGGCTCTGGCTGCGCGGACTGCGCGGGCTCCGGCTCTGGCTGCGCGGACTGCGCGGGCTCCGGCTCTGGCTGCGCGGACTGCGCGGGCTCCGGCTCTGGCTGCGCGGACTCCGGCCTGGCGACGGCTCTCAAGAGCGCACTGAAGAGTGCTGTGCGTTCCCCCTCTGTCAACCAGCAAGGGGCTGGACGCACAGCAATGGGCAGCAGTACCATGACTGGAGGCGCTGCGACGGACCCCGACACCGTCGCTGGGTTCAGTGTTGGCAGGATCATTCTGTGAGGAATAGCAGATGAATGAACCCAATAGCAGACGATGTCGGGGAAAACAGAAAACACTTTATTTCTTCTCAAAACAAAAACCCACGAGGGGGTACACAACATGAACACATGAACTTGACAAATAACACTAAGACTTGATCTCTTGACTAGATACGGACACGAAACCACGGCAACTCGACACAACACAATGATCCTGCACAGAACTAAAGAAACACTGACATTAAATAGAGCAAACCAAACAAGATAACGAGCGGGGAACAGGTGATGGGAATAAGTGATAATTAACAATAAGCAGGAGAACGAGGGAGCGGGGACAAATGACAAGACACCGGAGGTACATGCCAAACACAAAAACAAGGCATGAACCTCCACACAAGACCAGGGACTGCCAGAACTCTGCCACCATGACAAAATACAAATTTAACAAGACTTCAAGGCAGAGTCCTGACAATAATATACTATTGATGTCTAGTATAATATACTAGTGTGTAGTATTTACTAAAATGTAGTATCTTCTATAAAACACCAATGTGTAGTATAATATACTAGTGTCTACTATAATTTACAAGCTTGTAGTATATACTAAAATGTAGTATCTACTATAAAACACTAGTATGTCCTTTGTAGTATAAAATACTATTATCTACTATAATATACTAGAGTGTAGTATTTACTAAAATGTACTATCTACTATAAAACACTAGTATGTCGTTTGTAGTATAACATACTAGAGTCTGCTATTATTTACTAGTGTGTGGTATATAGCCTACTAAAATGTATTATCTACTATAATACACCAGTGTGTAGTAAAATATACTAGTGTCTACTATAATTTACTAGTTTGTGCTATATACTAAAATGTAGTATCTACTATAAAACACTAGTATGTCCTTTGTAGTATAATATTGTATTGTCAAATTCAATATACTAGCGTGCAGTATTTACTAAAATTTAGTATCTACTATAAAACACCAGTGAAGTATTATATACTAGTGTCTACTATAATTTACAAGTTTGTAGTATATACTTAAATGTAGTATCTACCATAAAACACTGGTATGTCCTTTGTAGTATAATATACTGTACTATTGTCTACTATATACTAAAATGTAGTATCTACAATAATACACCAGTGTGTTCTGTGTAGTACAATACTAATTTACTAGTGTGTATTATACACTAAAATGTAGTATCTAAAATAAAACACTAGTGTGTACTGTGTAGTATAATATTATATTGTCTACTATAATGTACTATAGTGTATTATACATAAAATGTAGTATCTACTATAATAAATCAGTGTGTACTGTGTAGTACAATACTAATTTACTAGTATGAAGTATATACTAAAATTTAGTATCTAAAAAACGTGTACTGTGTAGTATAAATACTATTGTTTACTATAATATACTAGTGTGTAGTATTAACCAAATTGTAGTGTCTACTATAATACACCAGTGTGCATGATGATATACTAGTATCTACTATAATGTACTATTGTGTACTATAGGATTGTTTTGTTTACTATAATTTACTAGTGTGTAGCATATACTATATTGTACTATCTACTTCATTATACTAGTATGTAGTATATTAAAGAAATCTTCTAATATATTTTACAAATGTACTACCATTTACTACAATATTCTACAGTTGACTATAGTAAGTACTAAAGTATACTACAGTATTTTTTCTTGTGGGTGGACAGAGTCTGGCCAGGATTTGCATTTCTTGTGTTGATTATAGGGGTTATCTGTAAGATTCTGAGTAAATACAATTAATTTATCTACAATATAAACAAGTGACTGGTGTGTAGATTTATGTGAATCCCGTTTTAGTTCTGTGTGGGCCTGCTGAAGGGTCACGACTCTCACCACAGAGGTCAAAGTTGAAATGACATAAACAATAGCAAATGCCGTTCAGGATAGTGAAGGGGCATTGTGGGTCGCCTTAACGACAGCCAACGAGATGTTCAGACCAAAGCTGCATTTTTTGAAAATGTTGAAAGCAGGAAGTTGCCGTACTCTTGGCCAATTAGAAATCTTGAAGTGTGTATTACTTCTCGTCTGTCTCTTTTGTATCTGTAAGTCTTCAACTTAAGTGTAGAAGCGCAGAAGCCGGCAAGCCCCACACAAAACGAGAGCTTACGATGACAATAAAAGTTAAACGGACTCCAAAAGTTTCCAACCAGACTCTTTCCTGGGCCATCTGGATCTGGGCCTACATAATTAAAGCAAGTTCAACCTATCTTCCAGGAATAATGACATGTTGGACTGCACACATCTTGCCCTCACCTCTTGACCCTGACATATCCTTACCCCCTGTTGTTTCTAAGAGAACACAGTTAAAACATTTGAAAAACGTTTAACCCACACACCCCGGCCGTTGTTAACTGCACTACTGCTGCTTCTCATTTACAGCATCCTCCATCATCCATCTCTCCTGCTCCCGTTAACCACAGGAAGTCACTCACTTCCTCATTACAGCACATCAAACGCTGCCAGTGACCATAAACCCGCTCCGCCGCTGCACCAACACATGCCTCCAATTGCATCTATGCTCCCTAGCCGCTAACATGTGACTTGCATTTAGAAAAAGCCACTGATTTACGCAAACGCCGTGCCGCGGATGCGAGGTTCATCCAATTTCCCGTTTGTTTCCCGTTGTCGTTTCAAAGCCTCGCTTCCAATTCTATCCATGCAGTCACCAACAGGTACGTGTAAATTGAGAGAAAGGGGGACGGGGGGATTACACACCGGTGATTCAGGGTGAGTGAGAGGAAGTTCGGTTTTATGACTCAGGTCTGTGAAATCACGCTCACCGCGTGTGAGTCTGGGATTAGTTACCGTGTGGAGCGTATGATACACGTTCTGAGGTGCTGGAGATCAGGGTAGTAAACCATGTCATTGATCTTAAGAATTCTTAATCATGGGCCACAAATCATTTTATGTTTCTTAGACAGCTTTAATGTTTTCACATGAGGTCGGGGCGATCTATAAACGCACTACGAGTCAAATAATAAGGCCGTGAAATTGAAACGTTTGTCGAAAAGCTTTTTCCTCAGATCTGTCCAATTCACTCCGGTATTCAAGTTCAGAGAAAAAGCCATTCAGTGGCATGTAATTAGAGTTAAACCCAAACTGAATTCCACATCCAAGGCTGTGGTCCAAGAAGCCTTTGAATGGGTTTCCGAATAAAAGACCGCATGCACATTTACATTACATTTACATTTATTCATTTAGTAGACGCTTTTATCCACAGAGGAGAGAGGGAGAGCATGCACGCATATCTTCGGATTCAAGATGTGCATCTAAACCATCAAACACAGGTGAATATGATGTGCTGTTTTTTATTTGTTATAGAAATCCATTAAAGAATGATTCAATCTCACTTAGAGCCCTTGAGCGCGTTGATCACAGAAAATTAGGTGCCTTTCGTGTGAACGCAAACACATCCTGGAATTGATCTTGATCGCTCCCGGAATGGGGACCTTGTAACACTGCCAAAACATCTCCGCAATGTGTCCTGTGTGAACAAAAGACAGGAACAATGTTCTAAGGGGTGTGCCGTAGTGGGGATGCGTGTGTTGTCGCAACAATGCAGTTATCGTTCAACTCTTTGGCATATAAATGCAGATCAGCATTCACAACGAAAAATGCCTGCAAACTGGAAAGAAGCACAGATCAGGGAGCTCCTTATTATCCGCACTAAAGCTGAAATTATTTGTCAGCATAATGAAACGCTAGTTTATGATTGAAAGAGAAAAAAATGCATGCGTGTGGTTTCTCAAGAGAGAAATCGCATATAATGAGCAAACTTATAGTCACAATATTTACAATTTTTATAATAAAATATCCAAAATCCACTTGCACAGTGTGATACATTTCAGGCAGCTGTGAACTTTATACCAAAGTTCCTAAGGATTCAAAATCCAGCGAAATTCCTATTTTAAAGAGCACCAATGGTTCGATTCACGATTTTACATTTTCTTTGGTGTGTAGGTGTGTTTTAGTACGTTAACAATATGCAAAAGGTACAAACCCCAAAGTAAACGATGACGCGAGTTATCGTCTCCAACGTAAATCTCTTTCCTTGAACTACAACAAACACACGGATTTTAGGCAACAGTTTACTTCCTGGGATTGGTGATGTAGAAAAGACCGACATTATCATAATTCCTCCAACTTTGGACTCAGCCTGTAAGTTAGTATTGCATTGTGACCGAATCTTTCAAACATGGTAAGGAGCGTCACATTTCCAGCTGACGTCAGAGGTATTCAGCCCACTCACAACGTACAGATTAGCTGGCCAATCAGGGACAGAGCTTTTCAAATTTGTATGTTTTAGAAGAAGTAAAAATCTTGAGCTATAAAAATTTACGGTATGTGGAAAATAGTGTGTGTTTTAACCATAACACATTGTATTATACACAAAATAACGTTGTTTAGCAATGAAATAGGTGCTCTTGAAATCAAGAGTCATTGTCGCCTATCAATAAAAAAATATCTGCGCCATCCTCAGTTTCTGCTTTTATAAACTATGGCAACACGTGTTGACAAATGCAGAAGTTGTGGTTATATAGCATCTAACATGCAGCAGTTGTGCCATGCAGCTAATTCATCACGATGGCATGAAATAATGTGATTAAACATGATTAGCAAATTCCATGTCTCTGGGTGGCGAAAAACATTTCCCATTGTTCAACTCTCATTCATAACGTCATTAAACTTCACCTTTGTTTTTCTTTTGAAAATGCGACCTCTCGGCTAGGTTAGGTGGAGTTTCTGTGTGGTACTCCGGGTACTGCAGTTTCCTCACACAGGCCAAGAACATGCAAATTAGGTAAATTGGAGATGCCAAATTGCCCCTCCCCCAACCTGTCTATGGATTAAATCATGTGGATTAACTTGTGTATGGATTAACCAGTTCTCGCATGAATATAGCCATAATTCTGGAATGGTGTAAAGAAAGAAAGAATGAGAAAGAAAATGCTACCTCTCGTGGTGAAATTCTACATATTGTGCCTTTAAGGTTGTTTTCACATATGTTGGTGCGCACCGTGGTGCGGCCTCGGAGCGCACCAAAATACATTGTATCATTTTTCAGTTAGTGCGGTCCGTGTTCACATATATATATTTTTTACTTTACTCGAAATGCCGCACCGTACACCATGTGACAACGGTCAGCGCTGTCATTGGTCTCTGACAGCTCTTACCGTCTCATGACCACCCCCACGTTTCCAGGACAACCAGCTTGACAGGGAGAGCGCAGCTATCAAGATGTGGAGATAAACATTGTACGTCTTTGCGAAGTTTCTTTGCTTTAACGCGAAATTGCGTAGCTGTTCTATTAAAGCCTTTCTCACGGAGCCATTTGCTAAAAGCCCGTAATGTCACTATTTGTGTGTGGAGGACAGCTATGCATTTATAAAATCATCAGCTCAAACGTAAAGGAGACCGCGAATCTCTATGCAACGGACCAGGATTGGCTTGTTTGTTGTTAACCCACAATATAACACCCGGCTCACGTCACAACGAAAGCCCAGTGGCTCAAACATGTGGAGAACTTCCTGTATTTGGTTCGGCCCGAGGTCCAGCAGTGTTCACACCACAGGTGGGTCGCCCCAGAGTTCGGCAACAGCCGCTCCGAGACCACCTGTTTAGAGCGGTCTCGGGAACGGCTGTTTAGTGCGCACCCGAGTGCGGCTGTTGTGTTCACACTGACCCAAACGCACCGTACTCGGAGCGACACGTCATTTGGGCCGACCTAAACAGTGTATATGTGAAAACACCCTAAGACGCTGTGGAAAAACGCACCAACTGTACGATTACAATTAAATTACATGTTACATAACATGTTTTTACAGGATCTTTATGGGATGTGTGTGAACGCAAGTCACTGGAAATGTGAATGAACCAAAATCAAACGTTCCCCAGACACATTTTCTGTATATGTTCTGTAATCTGTGTGTAAAAAAGGCTGTAAACTTACAATCAAAGCTAAAATAAAGGTCAGGATACAAAATAGTGTAAGAAAAACATTTTAAAGAAAAGATTTTGCAGTTTTGACTACCTTGTAACTTTCGTCTCGTTGACTTTAATAGATTTGAACTGCTGGCCTTTTAAGTTTAGATGCAAATGCAGTCGATCCGTTGCTAAAGAGAGGAGTCTACAATAAGCACTATGTGACCTGTAGCTGTTGTGTGATTGAGATAAATTAACAGGGCATTTTGAAAGCAGTTGAACAGTAACTTAGGCCACTTAAAGTCACGTTAAGCAAATGAATAACATTGTATTCTGAAAGACAATGACTCTTTGGTAAGTTCTTCAGTGAGTACCTATGCCTATTGAACATCTTGGGAGACCAGCCCACAAAACAGTCCTGATGTCACACCAGAAAAACATGACCAGATGTTGCTTTTGTCAGTAGAGCAACACATGCACACACATTACATTTAAAAAAAATACTTCTTGGGTTTTGAATGAACTAGTGAATGGAAAGGTGGAGGGATGAATGAGTGGATGCGTGAATGGAGGGATCGGACATAGAGAGGGAGCGAGAGATGAAGGGCAGGTATTTAGAAAGTTATATTGAATCAGGAAATTCCTAGAACTCTACAGGAGGGAGGGGAAGGGGCGTGGAGAGTTAAGCTGGACCCCCGTCCCTCTCCCGCCTCCCCCCGGTCAGGCTTAGAAGAGGACTCATTCTGTAGCCTAGTCAGCAGGCTCATAGGGGGGCCTTCACAATGGAGCTATTCTACGGACAAAGAGTTAATGCTGGTATTTTACCACGGTAGGCTGGTGGGGAGGGGGGTCCCGGGGGCTACTGCGCAGGGCTTGTGGTACTGGCTTATGTTTGCCATAGCTAAAGGTAATTTTCCCCTCAAACGTGGGTCAGAGGTTAAGGTAGGTGACAGTCAAGTTAGCGTGGCAACAGGGGAGCAATTCATCATTATTAACAATAAATACATTATATATTGATTCGATTTAGTGTTTTTTCAATTTCCACTGTTGTTTGTACTTCTGAAAGTGGATAGATTTACCAAGTTTTGCTCTTTTTATTTATGCATTTGGCAGATAATTTAACTTACAGCTCATTTCAAGTATGCATTTTAGTACGTGTGTTCCCTGGGAATTGAACCCATGACCTTTTGTTCTGTTAATGTAATGTAATGTTTTGATTATATAGCATCTTACAGCTTAAACAATGGCTGTTTTGCTGAACATTGACAAACGGGGTGTGTTCGAAACATTTTTGAATACATACAGTCATTATTTTTTCAATTTCTGCCACTAATAATAGCTCTGACAATTACACACTGCTGCTTTACCTGAAAATAATATATAATTCATAAAACTGGAGATTTGTCTAAACTGTGACCTAGCCAGTGCCAGCTAAACTTTAGTGTATAGTACAAGCAGGTGACGCATGATTAAGTTTACATGCATCTCATAGGCCTATAATAGCCAAATCTCCTCAATAAGGTTCATTATTTAACATTAGTTCATGTATGAACTAACATGAACAAACCATGAACAATACATTTGTTATAGTATTTATTAATCTTTGTTAGTGTTAGTTAATAGAAACAAAGCTTTTAATTGTTTGTTCATGTTAGTTCACATGCATTAACTAACGTTAACAAGATTTTGAATAAAGTATTACTAATTGTTGAAATTAACATTAACAAAGATTAATAAATGCTGTATAACTGCAGTTCATTATTAGTTCATGTTAACTAATGTAGTTAACTAATGTTAACTTATGAACCTTATTGTAAAGTGTTACCAGCCCATATATGAAAATATAGCAGTTCATTTTTTGCCTGTGTCTGTGTGTGCATGAGCATGCTTTTTAATGTGCGTGTAGGTGTGTCACACACTTTTCTTAAGTGAGTTGAGCTTTTGTGAACATGCCCCAAAGCACATGAACCCCTGCCACCGTAAGCCCTCTCCTCTCTTACCCTTGCTTTTATCTCTCTTACCTAAGTGTCCTTCATCTTTCCATCACCAGCAATTGTCTATCCTCTCCATCTTCCATCAAAGCCTTTCTGTCATTCTGTCAGACTTATATATATATTTATATAGATCAAGTCGTGAAAGAGAGAGAGAGAGATTGCATTAATATTTAACATAAAAGGATTAGTCCATTTTCTTAAAAAAAATCCAGATAATTTACTCACCACCATGTCATCAAAAATGTTGATGTCTTTCTTTGTTCAGTCAAGAAGAAATTATGTTTTTTGAGGAAAACATTCCAGGATTTTTCTCATTTTAATGGACTTAAATGGACCTCAATACTTAACAGTTTTAATGCAGTTTAAAATGGCAGTTTCACTCAGCTTCAAAGAACACTAATGAGGCATAAGGGTCTTATCTAGCGAAACGATCAGCATTTTTGGCAAGAAAAATAAAAAATATGCACTTTTAAACCACAACTTCTCTTCTTCCTTCGGCTGTGTGACGAGCCAGCTCGACCTCCGTAATTCAGTAATGACGTCGAAAGGTCTCGTGTTACAAATATGAAACGCACATTTGCGGACCATTGTAAACAATAAACTGACACAAAAACATTAATTAGTATCATTCCACAATACAACAACGTTGGAACGGTCCTCTTTCTCCACACTTGTAAACACTGGGGCGTAGTTTCGATTCATCATCCATGCCATCTTGACGTGATGACGTATTACGTGAGGTCGCACTGGTGCGTCACAGGACCGGAGGAAGACGAGAAGTTGTGGTTTAAAAGGGCATATTTTTTATTTTTCTTTCAAAAATGACAATTGTTTTGCTAGATAAGACCCTTATTCATCGTTTGTGATCATTTAAAGTCCTTTGAAACAGCAATTTTAAACTGCATTAAAACTGTTAAGTATTGGGGTCCATTAAAGTCCATTAACATGAGAAAAATCCTGGAATGTTTTCCTAAAAAAACATAATTTCTTCTGGACTGAACAAAGAAAGAAATCAACATTTTGGATGACATGGTGGTGAGTAAATTATCTGGATTTTTTTTAAGAAAATTGACTAATCCTTTAATATTCAATAATAATATTAAGATTCACTTTGAATAATTTTAGATTAACAAAGATTAATATTTGTATTAGGTCATCCAAAAACGATTAATTTTGTCATTCTCTCTCATTCACTCACCTTTCTTTATGAAAATAAAAATGAATGATTATATTTTATTAATTTTATTTTATAAATTTTTATCTGCGTTTTTTCTATGCAGTTACAAGAACTCTATCAAAACATTTAAGCATGTAGTTTCAGATGACCTATAAATATTGTCCAACATGGTGCCCTCTGTGAGTTGTCATCCAAAACACATTCTTTGAATAGCCTCAATTTGAAAATGTATTTTTTATATTAGCTTGGCTTCTTTTATGTAGGTTAACATTTTAAACAATGATAAAACATATCAACAAGCAAAATAAAATAAAATCAACAAGTAAAAAAAAATGTAGACTATATCAAAAACTAGCACTCCTTGTGGTAGCCCTTGCTTACAAAAAGGTTGGAGACCCCTGGTCCATACCATATGTACCATAAAATCACAACATTTCTCACTTTTATTTGAATAGGTTTTTCTTCAGTCATACATGATTGAAACAACATGAGTTTCATTTGTGAGTGATCCGTTCCTTCATCCATCCGCTTTATCACAGCTGTACACACTGCTGTTGACTTTTAAAAGCGCTATAAGGGCATTTATTACTGATGGGTGGACTGGGGGGAAATACATTTAAGGCAATGCAACTCTAGACGGGATCTAAGGTCTTTGTCGGACATAAAGCGTGTGGTCTTCTTACTCCAAAGTGTGGCTCATAATGCTTGTCGTGGTCGTTAAGTGATTGTATTACTCCCAGCAGGTGAAGGGCGAATCTCCTCATAACCTTCCTTTATTTTTTCTTCTCTTTTGTCATTTACAAGCCATTGTTTGGGGTGAAGGCGAGGGAACGGGGAAAAAAACTTTCTGCTGTTCTTTTGAAGGGTAAGCTGTTGTTTCTCATTGTTGAGGAGGAACTTTGATGTTTTAAGTCTTAAATGATGTGAGTCAGGTGGAGTGTTGGGCTTCTGTATGACAGACTCAAGATGAGGTGTCCAGTTTCTGAGGGGAGTTTTTGTAAGTTTTTTTTAAGGGTGTTGGGTTTCTTTTTGCTTTCACCTGCTCTGAAATCCTTGTAAGTTCAGTGACATGTACTCGAATGACTTACAGCATGGATGACAGCCCGGTGTGCTGGTATTTAAAGTGTGCGATTGTTTATTCATGAACATGAGTCGAGATGAGGAACAAACACAACCCCTCTGTGCATTTAAGACCATATTTACACCTGGAATTAAAATGAGTTCAGGTGATCCAGTCACAGAGCTAAATACAGGTGTGAACAGGAAGCCAATATGCTCTGTAATCCGCTAACCTGTGTGTGATCACATTGCAGTTTTAATTGCAGCTAATCTGTCCCATTTCCCCTCTGGACAACAGTGGAGAGGCTGCGTACTCAGCTGTCAGTCAACCAATTGCTAAAACAAAGCACAGAAATCTGATCAAGTTGTCACTGGAGATGCACTTGGATTGATGTTACTACAAGGTGTACATAACAATGTGTCTCGATTGACCACTTGTGATCGGATCACCCAAAACAGGGCCTCTGTGTCCTTATCAGATCACAATGACACAAATGATAAAAACAGGCATGCTTCATAGACATATACTGAGGAAACATGATCACATCATCATAAACAAAGATGCTTAACCTTTCAAGTGCATCTGACATGTTCTCTTGTAAAAAAATTTGAAGCGAAAGTATTTGATGAACATATATTATGTACCAAAAGCATTGAGGTAATATCATTATCTCATTTTGAGATGGCGTTTAGAGGCTTTTGCATCCAAACTCATCATTTAGTCTTAATAGAGATGAATATACACTCTTAAACTTTTAAACCATGATGGGTAAATATTGGACAGAAAACACAGCTGGGTTAACTTTTGGAGTGGTCTCTTAATATTTTTAATGGTGTATATATGGATAACAGAAAATATATATTAATAATAATATAAAATTATTATTTTATTTTATTCCTATAACTTACTATTTCACACTTAATTTTGCACTACTTTGCTTTATTGTTACTTTCATTTGTACTATTTGATCAAATCTGTGCTTTGGCAATACAAATGTACAGTTTTTGTCATGCCAAAGCACACTTAAATTGAAAATTGAGAGACATATACATTAAAGCATATAACCCATTATGCTTTAGGAATGCTGTGACTGCGTGACATTAGTGCAGGTCATTGGTTGACAGTTATTGTCTTCATGCTAAATTCTTGGAGATGGTAGCAGACGTCAGCTCTTCCCCTACTTCTCACAAGCGCTTACAGATACACACCCTTTCTCCTGAAAGACAAGCAAATGTGCATGATGAATGTGTAACGTAAGCATCTATGGCATGTCTGCTGCTTATGTGCTTGTATGTCACTGTTTATAGTAATAGCTGAATGCCTCCGGGCTCAGTTTTGAATAAGCTTTAACACTGGCAATAAAATTACATTTTTATTTCCAGGTTCCTCTGTGTGCATGCTTTAACACTTTTAATGCCTGCACATGTTACCTTACAAAGTGACAAACCTACAATTAAAGCTTTAACAATTAGCTGTGAATATGATGTTTAACACATAATAAGCACCAATTGAGGGGATAGGGTGCTGTGAGAACAACACCTGGGAATAAGAAAGAAAGAAATTTCTTTGTTATACACATGTTCATTATTTACAGTGAAGTTATTTAGCAGATGCTCTTATCTGGAACGAGTTTGAGTGAAAATCAATCATAAAAATGATTATGCATCAGAATGATATTAACAGTTAACATAGATCTGCGATACAGCTCATTTCACTCTAGTACATAAGCGCAAACCCACTCTCCCATCAAAGCAACCAAGCAATACTGCCTGAATGTCTTTATTCTGCATAAATTCAGCGTAATTATTTGCATGACTGCAATTCCAATGTAATTAACCTTAATATAAGAGGAACTGCTGACTGCTAGGAAATATGAAATTTTAACCAATAAGGTCACTGTGATTTGGTTATATCTGCTAATTTATATTTTCAACAATGCCATTGTTATACTCAACAGCTGTCAAATAGCAAATTGGATATGAACTTTCAATTAAGTATGTTAATTTATTAATCTAATTTAACTATAGTTATAGAAAAAGAGATGGATCTGTTGAATCAGTGAATGCGATCAGCTGGGTCTTCTTTCTTTGTGCTTCTGGACTTCTGTCTTCAATGAATAATCACCAAACTAACCTGAACTGGACCACAAACGAATAGAAATTAGTCTTTAAAGGATGTGTGAACAGGGGTCAGGATAAGAGACAGATGTCGTATATTAAGGCACTTGAACTAGCGTCTGTGTTGGTGAGGGTACCATGCGTCCGTGATTAGATTGTGCCGCGATCTATCAGACCGTCTGACAGGCTGGTAATGGCCTACATTCAACCCCCATGTGGCAGAGCTGTGACACCAAAACGACAGCTTATCGTCGATTGCCACAACCCAATAATCTGAAAGTGAAATTATGTGCCATTTTTCATTTACAGAACCGGGTGAATGCAAACTTTATTACAGATGGACTTGGTCAGATTAATGGTTGTAATTGTAATATCTCAATCTGATCTGATCTCTATTTTAATCAACCTTGACAATTTAAAGGGAACTTAAAGGAAAACACCACGTTTTTCAATATTTTACTATGTTCTTACCTCAAAATTTATAGGGGTTGGCGTTTAGTTGTAACATGGACTGTTTACATTGTTGCATAAGGTTGAGCGTTTTGTTTTTTCTGTATTTTTTTCACGCTGCCAAAAGATGCTCTCCCGCAAATTATTGGAAATGTATAATGTTTTTCCAGAGAGTTATTGATGAACGAGGTGGCATGAATGTAAATTTTTTCAACATATGTTTTTTTTTCGGTTTCTGAGTTGGGTGTGTAAGATACCAAATCCAATGCTATGTCATATTAATCAGTGTCTTGTTGACTAAAACATAGCATTGTTTTGAAATATGTCTGCAGCTCTTAGCAACTTTTTTGGTGGGCTTGAAAATATTTTGACCCAGCGGGGTTAATTGTAACGCTGTGTTACGACTAACCCCTCAGCACTTACGATATGAAAACGCTAACGTTAGCGTAATTCTTGCCGTTGTTTTAAATAGGCTACACACAAATGATTGCTGGCTGCCAACAAAATAAATGTGCCTGTCTTATCAAAAATCGTGTGTCAAATTTATTTTTGTTTATAACTTTATTATTGATTGAATAAAGTCATGTCAAAGTTTGAAATCATAATGAAATGAATGGCTAAAACCAGATTTTGATGCTCATTATCTCAGAATTAGATTTTGAAACTGTATTATGGTTTTTACAGACTGAGTCACATATAAAAAATATTTTGTCAAAATTGTGCAGGTTTTTCCTCACATATTTAGACATTTGTATCCATTTATAATTGAACTATTGTTAGAAAAGGACTGAATGAATGAATACAGTGTGGATGCCTGTATAGACAGATATTTAAACAATATCCACTTCAAGTATAGAGACAAAATAGTATTGAAATATTTGCCTCAGGCTAAATACTAACACATTCACAATGCGCTGTACAAAGATTAAAGGAATATTCCATTTTCTTAAAAGAAAAATCCAGATAATTTACTCACCACCATGTCATCCAAAATGTTGATGTCTTTCTTTGTTCAGTTGAGAAGAAATTATGTTTTTTGAGGAAAACATTGCAGGATTTTTCTCATTTTAATGGACTTTAATAGAGCCCAACATTTAATACTTAACTCAACACTTGACAGTTTTTTTCAACGGAGTTTCAAAAGACTCTAAATGATCCCAAACAAGGCATAAGGGTCTTATCTAGCAAAACGATTGACATTTTTGACAAGAAAAATAACAAATATACACTTTTAAAGCACAACTTCTCGTTTAAATCCGGTCGTAATGCGCCAACGTGACCCCACGCAATACGTCATGACGTCAAGAGGTCACAGAGGATGAACGCGAAACTACGCCCCAGTGTTTACAAGTGTTGAGAACGAGGACCGTTCCTACGTTGTTGTATGTCAACTGATACTAATAATGTTTTGTGTGGGTTTATTGTTTACAATGGTCCGCAAATGTGCGTTTTATATATGTAACACGTGACCTCCCTACGTCACTACGCATTTACGTTTGGTCGCGCTGGACCGGATTTAGACGAGAAGTTGTACACTACACTCTTGGAAAAAATGTGTTTATTATTGTACACCAACTGGGTCCCAGAGACCACAAACATAAAAAACCACACATGAGTAGCCTACACGAGTCTGACTTCTGAAAACAGTTGCCGAACTGTAAACTTTTGAGCATCTGTTTATAACCACACAATGTAACAATCAATACTGGAGCTACGTATAGGCTAAATAATGCAGTAAATCACTAAACCTTGTGTGTGTCCCTATAACACACACACACTCACAAAACCAGTGGCACTCAATCGCCTCACTGAGGTTCATTAAACTGATTTCCTTTGAGGGCTGCCCCACATTTGTCTGAGAAGCTCCAACTTTTCCGTGATCAAACAGACAGATAACTGTCAGAGCCAGAAAGATCAGGACATTCGAACAATGCCGCCGCCCCCTACCAGCCCCAAATTGTTACGCTTGCTTTCCTAACCTTTGCCCTGCTCTTTAGGCTCGCCTAATGCTGAAATCTCCAGTTCTGTATATCATCCAGTCACTGTTTGGTGTGTGTGCGTCTCTCTCTAGGTTAAAGGTGCTATTCTGTTAGGTCACGGAGATCAAACTTAGTAGATGGGACTTTAATGACCATGAAATGGGCATTTCATCTCTAGTTCTTGACAATCCGTACCCCCAATGAGACCTCTCAGTGGTACATTCTCTACCTCTCCCTCCATCTCGACATAAGCAAGGACTGTTATATATTTCTTTTAAAGACTAAAGCTGTTTGCTACATGTTTGAAAAGGTATTTAGAAAGTGTATCTTTCATTTAGTGGCTCATAACATGTCTCATTTAGCATGTGCTACATTAACTCATTTGTCCTGCTTGTTTATTTAGTCAGTCCAGGGCCTGGCTATGTGTAATTTGCCTTAATGCTCCCCAACACAGTACGTTTAGTTTATACAGTGACAAAAAATCATGAATCAGGCCAAGCACGTTTGTATGTGAACATTTGGGTAAGAATTGGTTTTACACAAACATACAGCGCTCATTACTCTTGGTGGGAACAGGGTAGTTTGAATTATGACCCATAAACCTGTGGCAACATCTGGATTCCATATAATAGACCGGTTGAATGAAGCCATCATTTCAACAGAAGTGCAAAATAATTCAGACTTCTTTATCAATCTGTCAAAATGTTGCAAGAAATAATCAGATCAATATTAACACTTATTGCAACTGGAAACAAAGTAAAACTGAATTTATCTATGAAATCAGTCAATCATATTTAGTGATTGTGACTCTCTTGTATTGTGTGTGCTAAAGTGTGAATTTATTGTGTGATACTGAGATCAGGCACTCATTGTGTTCTGGATGAAAAACTGTGTTTGCACACGTGCTGGAGGTAAACATAAAAAGAGGAAACAATAGATAATAATTCTTTAAAAAAAAGAAGTTGTTTATAGGTTATTGCCATCTGTACACTGCTAAACTTTGATCAAAGATGAATTCTTTCTCTCAAACACACGCAGTTACGACAACACAACACATATTATCACATTCTGCACCTGACCCACAACAGATGGCACCTTCTCCCTCCCCTTTTGCCCCCCCCTGTAGACAATGCCCATTTTGACAGGGGTATTTTAAAGCTGGCACCCTTTTGTTTGGGTGGCAACTCGTGGATTAGATTATTTCTGACAGCACCAGACTGGCCAGAGTCAGAGGAACATGTTGTTGTGCTTTTGGTCACATCTCTAAAAGTCATTTTTCCATATGCTGCCCATCCTGTGATAATAAAACAAGTGCTGGTCCCTGCACTCAGCAGTGGGATGATTGACAGAATGATGTTGAAATGTCCCACGGCACACATAATCTATTGAATACTGCTGGTATGGGAACATTCCAGAGATAACATTCACTAAAGTATTTTTAACTGAACACACACCTTTAAATCATAAAGGTTTGAAACATCTGTTTCATAATTTTAATTATAGCTAAAGTATTTTATGCTGGTATGGTCTTAAGGACGGGTTCCCAGACAGGATTTAGATTAAACCAGGACTAGGGCTTAGTTATATTAGGACATTTCAGTCGTTTTTACAAACATACTTTACAAAAGCTATTACTAGTGTCAGTGTGTATATACTCAACACAATGGCACTAATATATTTTAAAATGTTAGTACATAAGCTTTTCTCAGTTGAGCATTTTAGCCTGAGACTACCAATACATAGACAACATAAGCCTTAAATGCAAAACCAATTACCCTTTGGGGACATAAACAAATAAAGATTTAAAGACTATAAAAGAATCCAAATATAATGTTAAGATACATTATATTTCTGTTATTATAGGTTTGATACCCAACTTAAATGCACCGTAAGTTGCTAAATGCATTCAAATGTAAAAAAAAAACTTTGGGGGTTAAATATTTAAACAAGAATAAGTATTAAAGTATTAAAAACTACAGTTTTTCAATATTTTACTGTTTTTACCTCAACTTGGATGAATTAATAAATAGGCTACCTATCTTATTTCAATGTGTCACTTTATCTTTGTACAGCGTTGTGAATGTGTTAGCATTTAGCCTAGCCCCATTCATTCCTTAGGATCCAAACAGGGATGAATTTAGAAGCCACCAAACACTTTCATGTTTTCCCGATTCAAGGACTGTTACATGAGTAGTAACACGAGTAAGTGTGTTGGCACAAAATAAAACGTGGCAATTTTTTTTTAAGCAGATGAAAATTGAGAACTATATTGTATTGTAAAAACACGTCATGTTTTATTTTGTGCCACCACACTTACTTGTGTAACTACTCATGCAACCGTCTTTAAATAGGGAGAACATGAAAGTGTTTGGTGGCTTCCAAATTCATCCCTGTTTGGATCCTAAGGAATGAATGGGGCTAGACTCAATGCTAAAACTTTCATGACGCGCTGTACAAAGATTAAGTGTGGTATTGACAAAAAGATAAGTATGCATTTATTCATCTAAGTTGAGGTAAGAACATGGTAAAATATTGAAAAACTGTGGTGTTTTCCTTTAAAGGCATTGACGTCGATACTGAAACGAGAGCAATCGCATAAGAATATTAAAATACATAGACAACAGTTTGATACAATACTGCATGTGCTGTCCAGTGTCATGTTAAAAAAATGGAAATAAGCTGGGAAACAAAGATAAAGTGTTGCGTATGTGAGACTAAATGGGGCAGAGAAAATCAGAATGTGTTTTTTCTTGTACATATTTGCCAGTTCATTACCAAAATGACATAGAAAAGCACATTACCTCTATAACATATTGAATACACACCAATCAACCATTTAATCCTTACCTTTGACCAATAAGATCCTTCATCATGAACATTAACATATAATGTGAAGACTCAAGAACCGTTTGCACACTAAAGCAAATTATTATATGGCTATCTATGCTTGATTCTGATTGGTCAGATGTGGTATTTTGCAATTAAATATGTTTATATAATGACCACTAAACTGTGGTCTCTCCACATCATTTTAACTCAAATAAATATTCAATTTTTTTCTTTGTAAAGTCATTACCCCATAACCCCAAAATAAACCCATCCAGGATGATACAAGACCCATACCTTTACATTATGGTTAAGATTGATTTCCTTTCTTATTTAAACGTATTTCCAATGCATTCTATTATCTCCTCTAAAATTATTAATGAGATGATATTCACGTATTTAACTAACAATATGTGTTGAAATTAAAACTTTCTTGTCATCTCTGTTGCCTATAACACATTAATTAAAGTCATAAAGAGCTGTTTTTACCAAGTTTATTGTGGTACGACATTAAGGCTATGGACATGCAGTATCAGAGAAAAAAGGGTTAATGTTTTAGAGGGAGAGAAAAGATTAACTGAGAATAAAGTAAAAAAAAAGACATTTTAAATATAATTTTAAAACATGACACTTGTATCTATACAAAAGTCTAATGTAAGATTTTCTTAATAAAACAAAATAAGCTTTAAACAGTAAGTTTTGGGTTGTGCCTTTGCCCGACCAGCTCTATCAGTTTCCACATGCTGGTGTGTTATTGTCTTATCCCATGGCTTTGTTATTGTTTTTTCTATAACCAGTCAGGATAAGCCATCAGCCAGATGGCACAGTGGGATCTCCCATGGTTACCTCATCCTGAGGACCAAACATCGCACACAAACACATGTACACACATTGTGAGCAAAAACACAGACTGTTATGTAACCGATCATACAGTAGGCTATGTCTAGACCTTGTGGTCTACACCCGTAGGTTTCCCGAGTGTCTTATTTTCTCCCTCTCTCTCTTTCTTTTCCTTAGTTTGCCAGACTTTGTTTTACTGTATAGTAGCAGCAGCAAATTTTTGTGTGTGTTTATTTTGGACCGATCTAAATCGCTCATTGTGTCACGCTTGTGGGCGGGGCTTAAACTTGGCAGGCCACGGTCATTTCTCAGACCATGTGACTTGAAGTTAGTAAACAAAAACCCTCTCCTCGGTCCAGCAGGATATAGACGCGGGTCATGATGCCTTTCGCACAAAAGGCGCAAGCACACACGTACACACACGCATGCACAAACCGAATAAAAACACTCGCACTTGAAGTCTGCCACGCTGCAGCTGCTCCAGTTTCCATGGTAACTTGCCGAACAATGAGGTAAGAAGCTGCGAGGGCGAGCCTGAGTGTATGCCCGCACGCTTTTATATCCACTCTTACTGAGAAACACTGTGTGTGTGTGTGTGTGTGTGGCAGCGTTTGTTTTGTTTTTTTGTGTGTATGTGTGTGTGTGCGCGCCTAAAAGTGCATGTGGAAGTACACTGATGATTTTTGAATCAACTCTGTGTTGTTTTTGTCGGCTTTGACAAGCAGATCTTTATAGCAGCAGATGGGGAGAGAAAACCTTGGCAAATGATAAACAGGAAAAAGAGACACAAAAGAAAGTCGAAAATATATAAATACACGAGGCTTATAGCAAACTATAGACAAACAATCTGAATATTTGTGTCTATTGATATTAAACTTGCATGACTCATTATTTAAACAGTGTATTAATAATACCAATTATTTTAAATAAATGCAGAACAAACTGTTCAAAGTAGTACAAAACACTGATGGCTGTGAAAAGTTATGAGAATCACGCTGTCCGTTTTATGTTTCGGAAAGGAAACACTAGAGACTTAAGCTATTCTTTATCTTTTAAATAAGTGACATTGAGTTATTTTTTTGTGAAATTTACAGTTTTTCCTTTAAAGATGTAACTTACCTTTGAAAGTCATGAGAGATATTTTAAAGCTGAATATTAGCACTCACAAAGGTGTTTCAAGCATGCCTGACATTCAGTTTAATGTTTTATCTTACTAGCTGTCATACACTAAATACCTGACAGGACTCACACACACATACAGACTACACAGTGATAAAGAAGCACTCATCCTTTGACAACAAGCTCTTTTGTTTTCAAAATGTCTATTTATTTTTCAAAATGAGGTATTTCAAAGTGCTGTGAGTTGCAGCACTAAAATGTACATTATAGAAAAGGAGAAAAAACAATTTTTAGTGATTGACCCAGTTCTATGAACCCAATACTTACAAATATATAAACAAAGAAAGAGAAAGACAGCAAAGAATAAACGTCTTATAAATGGAGATAGAAAAGGAATTTTCTGTACAAAAGAAATGAAGGTAAGAAAGAGATAAAAACAAGATAAAGTGATATCTACTCGGAACTCATTTTCATACGAAAATATAAGTATCAGATTTAGTATGTATCAGAAGCACACTAAAGCATATATGTAGGAATTAGTAAAGCATGTCATAACAAAGAGATTATAATACCGAAGAAACAAAACAATGTGTCCTTTTATATTACAAAAATCCTCAAAAATTGAGGTCTTACAGTACTTGTTAAAGGTACAGTATATAAACTTCCAGTCTAGTTATTGGCAGCTTTTGTCATCTTTATAAAAATCGAAAGACAACATCGTATACAAAAACAAGGCAAACTGAGTGTATGTTTCTTTATCAAGTCTATTTACAAAAGTGTCCGACATCAAGGTGCGTAGAGGTACATCCATGAGATTCAGCACCAGTGAGGGTGGTGTGAAAGATTATAGCCATTTGAAAAAAAAGACTCTGTCAGTCATTATTGTCTGTTTTGAAGGAAGAGAGTAAATGCAAAGTCCATCAACCATATATTTGTATATTAAAGAATAGCTCTGTTTATAAAGATACCTGTCGTGTTTTCTCATTATTGAGGGGAATATGTAGAATAAAGTAAAATTTTCATCACATTCGCTCCCTTCCCTCAATGTTTCTTTATCGTGCGATTGGGGTGACAAAGTAAACCTGAAACATTCTTGACGTCAAAAAATGTGCAAAAAAAGTGTCAGCAGTGAGTGTCCCTTGAATTTACGCCAGGCGCTTAGCCAGAGGGGTTAGCCATTCGACCGTTAGCTATGAGCCGTTAGCGCGTCCTGGTGTGATCAAGCCTGCGAAGGAGCTGTTGTCGTCGGGCCTGCAATTTGTCTTTCTCCTGCTGGAGTTTCCGCTCCTGTGCCTCCAGGGAGCAGACGTACTCCGTGGCCTTTTTCAGGATGACTACCTTAGCCGCCTTGTCGTTGTGAGCCAGCTCGGGCACCTGGTCACGCAAAGTGAGGAAGCTTGAGCGCAGGTCGTTCCGACGCTGGCGTTCCAGGATGTTGTGGTTGCGCCGTCGTTCGCTGTCCTCCGAATCCGAGCCTCGTGGGCTGCTGGTGTCGCTCTTTCTGATCCGATGACCTGGCGCTGCGGTAGTGGGGGAGTTTGGGGAAGAGTTTTGGTTTCTGCCAGTGCGTAGATTGTTAGTGCTGTTGTCGATTCTGAGTTTCTTGCTAGGGGGAGCGATAGGTACGTCTTGCGGGTCAGGGGACGGGGCTGCGTAGTTGTGCTGTTGCTGGTGGATGGAGGCCGCCGCTGTCCTCTTCAAAATTAACTCCTGTGGAGCTTTGCTCACCCCTGTGCCGGATCGCCCTCCTGCGGACACCTGAGAGTTAGAAACGGACAGGCCAGTGTTGCTTATCCTGCTGGTGTTTGAACGCCTTTTCTCCACTGTGACAACATCAATCTCCTCTTCATCTTCGTCGTCGTCGTCATCCTCATCTTCATCGTCATCAGCATCATCAACATCATCATCATCTTCATCATCATCTAGAAAAAAGATAGAGATTTAAGTCAACATGTTTGTTATGCATTCCTTTGTTAACGTGTGCATGTGAAAGAACTGCAAATATGATGAACAAGATTTCTTAAAGGGGTCATGACATATAATTAATACATCCTGCATCCTTATCAATAACGAAAGCATTTATGTTATCGCTCCCCGGAAAAAAACGAATAAAAATGGCTGGATTAGTGACGTACATATATATTAATTTTCATATGACCTGCCTGCTCCAGGTCTGCAGCCTCCCCCTTCTCTGCACCAGAGAAAGACACAGCACATCATCGTATCTTTGGCTCCGCCCACCCGCGTTCAGTGACTGAACTTCTGTCAGAGCAGCGACTCTAAGGGATCTAAAGGAGTAGTTGTTTACAATCATGATAAGATTGTAATAACAGTAAGATTGCTGTGGAAACGAGCCTCTTTGCAGGGTTTCTGAAAGATCCTGACGTCAGAGATAAATAGTTGGTGCCAGTAAGTGCATTATTTAGGGTGCAATTCTCTGTTTAAAAGAGTAAAAATGTTGCGATGTTTCTACACACTCGCTGAGAATGATGTATGTGCGTGCTAGTGATTAATTAATATGCTTCGTTTAGTGGTAAAGCTTTTAGCATTGTGCTAGCGTTGAAACTGCGTAGTAGCAACAGCATGTAGGCTGTCAATCATAAAAGTGAAACACAAATCAAGACTGTTGGAAAAAGGTCATAAATTACTTACATTTGTATGTTTTTTTTGTCAAAACTTTTTGAAGATAATTAAATAATAAAAGAAATATGTCACTCATGACCCCTTTAAAAAAAAGCATGTTTTCATATGGGTGTGTGCTTGGGTGTCTTTGTGTGGGCAGAGGAAACAATTGTTCAATGCTGGTTTTCACAGAGGCAATTTTGATGTCAAACACATCTATACACAAACTGTCAAACACCGAAGAGCTGGATTTTAACCAGACTCGACCACCTCAGGTTTTACTGTCTCCTCACTGACACAAACCCTCTATTTATAGCGTCTAATGAGGGGGTTAGTGAGAGTCTCTCACCATGTCATATTTTTAAACAAAAGTTGTCGGCTGTCAAGTTAGACATTTTCTCTGAGCCTTTAAAACTGGTGACACATTTCAAGTTAAGCTTAGATGGCAAGGCGGCCTCAGTGTGACGCCTGAGAGCTATGTTTATGAGATAATGGACGTGATTATCAGCCAAGCCACACATGAAGAGTGTTTGGCATTTACTAGAGCCCAGTCTCTCACTTCAAAAGCTCGCCACATGAAACCGTCTGCCCGCGTTATGGAGACCAAACGGTGCAATTTGGTTTCCAACAAAACGCAGACGCGCAGCGTTACTTTCAGTTCATTCGATTTTTTTTTTGCCGCGAAAGGGTATAATAGCACTGGCGGGAAAAACTAGCCAGGTTGTAATCGCGTGGTCCGATTATTCGCGGGCTTTGGCGCGTAACACTGATCTGGTGGGGTCTTAAGCCGATGCCCTGGAAACGCGCCAAGAGGACAGCTGGAGGAAAGGCTGCGCTTGTTCAAAGCCGTCACTCTGTAAAGAGAGACGACCAATCCTCTATTTTTTTCTTTCCTCTTTCTTCTTCTCCCTGGAAGATGCTCAGCCTGCCAAGCTCAACCCATCGGGCAGAGAGGGGCGGGAAGAACGCACGCGCAAACACACGCACGCGCAGGGATCCTCCTTTATCGCGCAGTGGTGCCCAGTGCCAGCTCTCTTTTCTTTCACCCACGTGTGATTGTCGTTTTGGATTTGCATGTGAAACGAGCCTTCGTTTTGAAGGGAAGCGACTTATTGGGGGTACTGATTTAGGGGCTTGCCTTTTATGCACCAAGAGAATAGTGCCAAACATCTGAGCCCATCTTAATTTGGATACGCAAAGTTGACCACTTTTTAGTGTTCAGTACTTGTAAGACAATTCACGACTTAATTACAAAATCCTAATTTAGGCTTAGTTTTATATCTAAAGCTTGATTTAATAGAGGAAATTTGAGGATGTTTTGTCGTATGGGTCAATGCATTAAATCACTGCTGTATTAGATTATTAACTAAGAGCAATCGAGCCAAATGGCTGAACATCATGGATAATATCAAATATTACCGCCATCTGCTGGGTATGCAAACCCAGTATTACATAAACTCTACATCACCGCCCACTTACTACTGTTACGGCTGCGGATCTGTGTGCGCGCGCGCGCTCGTGTGTGACCGACGGTCTGGAATGTCACACACTAATCCGATTCAGTGCCTGTCATATGATCTTCAACAATTACCCCAATGACCACTTATAAACTAGGCCAAATTGTTGACTGCCAAAGCATACAGCTATTTAGCATGATAATAACTATTAGCATTTAATACTACTACTACTAATAATAATAATAATTAATAAACATATGAACACATTCAAATGCTGAGTTATTTCAACCCATGGTTGGATAAAATATAGACAAACCCAGAAGTTGATTTTAAATAAACCTAAAATGTATTTGACCCAACAAAGGGTTGAAACAACCCAGCATTTTTAAAAGGTAGAATACATTTATAATAAAAAAATCTTTGAATATGATATTAAAAATTAATTATTATTCATTCATAACTTAAATATATAATTAGGATTTACGACTACTTACAGTCAATGCACAAAGAAATTTACTTTACGTACAGACAATGCACAAAGAAATAATTTGTAAAAAAAGTCAGAAATAGTACTATTGCTACTAAGTCATGCAAAGGTCATGGGTTGAAACCTGATAAAACGTATAACTTGAATAGTTGGATAAAAGCGTCTGCCAAATGCATACTTGTAAATGTTAATAACTTGCATGTAAGCATCACTCACCAGAGTCGCTCGGAGCCTCATCCGCACTGACTGACTCCAAGTCCTGCGTCCTCAGTTGTGGCACACTTTGGCTGCTGATGCTCCCGTTTCTTTTGTTGACGGGATAAGGGAAAACCACAGTAGGGTCCACACACTCCGGTATAGAGTGGCTCTCCTCCGGCGCCTTGACTATGGCGACTTTACTGACTTCAGCAGGAACAGAGACGGCTTTCCCGAGTTTCTCATTCACCACCCGCTCCAGTTTCTCCCGTGCGGAGAAGCCACTCCACATGCAGTCCTGAATGATGATGGAATTGTCCGTAGCATCCAAAACGGAGCCGAAGAGGTCTCCGTCTGACGCCCCCCAAATGTCGTCCTCCGGTAAGAGCAGTAGTTCGGAAGCCCAGTCCAAGGGGTCAGTTAATCCAAACTCCATCAACGAGCAATCCCCAGCCATCGCACCCAGATCCCCCGGCTCCCCCGGTAGCGCTGCCCGGCTCGGGGAGAGAGGAGGAGTGGGCAACAACTCGAATTTCTTCCAGATGTCCTCACCGGGCGGCGCGGCGTCTGGTCTGCAGAAGTAAAAGTCATCCTCGTCCGGGTAGAAACACGGCTGCAAAGAGTCAAACTCCAAATCGGAGTTCATGCTTTTGGCTGGCATTCCCCCTGTTGAAGAACCCAACAGAAATGTGTTAAAACATAATCAGCTTCTTAAACACTGTTGATATGTGTGGCAAATATATAGCATTACAATAGGCTTTTTATTAATGACTCGTATGTCTTTGAAGTGTCCTTTTATTGTCCACACTTTTTGTGTTCAATAACTCACTTTTAAATAAACTTTGGACTGGCTTGCAAGAGATACAAAGTCTTTCAATCAAATGGATGTGTGATAAATCTCCTTATTCTTAATGCAGTAGATGCATTTAACTACAGGTAAAACCAAATCATGAAATAGGCTACACGAGTGCCCTAGGTTGTTAACACTCTCTGTGTCTTACCTCAGTGTGTGTGTGTTTTCTTGCCCCTTCTTGGTCGCAGTCACTGTGCCCCCGTTTGGAGTCGCACATCTACCGCGGCGACTGAAGACTGTTGTGCGCCTTTGTGATTCAGCCTGTAAAGTATTATTCTCTCTGTTCGCTTTGCGCTTAGGATAGACACTGGCCACGCCCACCGATGGGCGGGGCGCCGGGCGAGATATTTGCATTGCGGGGCATTTGCTGTGAGATCTGCTTTGGAGACATCCACTTTGTCTCTTTTATAATGTTTATTTGACGATATCGAGGAGAGCAGAGATGAATTAATGACTGGAATGTAGTAGATGATTGAAAATCGTTCAGCTTTGTGATATATATTATGTTTTTTTTTATGTTGTGTAATTTGGTGATTTGGGAAACTCATTTTTAAACTACTAATGCAGTTACACGAGCGTGTAAGATAAGATAAACTGAGTGGTGAATGAATAAGAGCGAGTCAGCATCATCCCATTGTTCACGGTTAGCTCAGTGATGTAACGGACGATTCGCAGTGTTGACTCATGCGCGCCGCCATGTGGACACGAGGTCCACTGCACCTTCTGGTATCTGACTGGCAAACCAAGGAGAGCACTTATTGTGTGAGTTAGTCACAAAGAAAGCCTATCATTAAATAACCTTTTTATAGGCCCTTTAATAGCTTTAAAATTGAAACAGCAAAACAAGTCAGAAATAAATTATACAATAAATACAGCAAAAATATTAACCCTATGATACATAAAAAACTGGCAAAAAAATTATATTCTATTCTATTCAAATTATTACATCACCAAACACAAAGCAGTTTATGTTATTTTAACTTTAAAACAAGAATATAATAATAATTCATCTTAAAAAAAAATCCCAAAAATGTTTTTTGAGATAATTATAGAACTACAATCAAAAGTGCATTGCAATAGAAAATAATACGGGTGATTCTCACGGAATTCAGATTTAGAATTTTTTAAAAGCCCTTGAAGCCAATATTTTTTTTACATATAAGATTAAAGTCTGAACGTACTATAACCATTATTTTTAGCGGATTTAACAATATTTCCTATAGAAATATTACTTTTTTTTAGATTATCATTATCAAAAATGATCATTACCGCAACATATTACATTAAATATATGCATTTACAAACTCATGTTTCGGTAATGGGAACTAAAAAGTTGTCTAGGTACTATGACAAACAAAATTTCAACTTTTATCTGGAGAGAAAAAAATAAGAACTGCTTACCTGGTAGCCATTTTGAGTGTCACAGTCAATTATGTCCCTTCCAACAAATTTTTTGTTTGAAAATGTTAGTTCCTTGAGGGCTTAAACAATAATTGAAAATTGTTGCGGAGGATGAGAAAATTGGTCTTGGACACATTTATATTTCTTATTATTGTCACTACATTTACCAGTGATCACCAAATACCACATGTTTCTTTACTGTAAATGTTTATAGGATAACATGCACTGAAGCTTTCTATTTTTTAGATTTTTTTATTATAAATATTTCCATGTCAAAGAACCCAAATCCAGTCATGGACACGTTGCGGTAATGAAAATTTCCCCTTAAATGTGGAAAAACAACAAAATTGGTTTGTATGATGTCATTTGAAATCATGTGCAAAATATGCTTCTTATTTTGATACTCTTGCTTTGCTTTTACTTTTTTTATCAAAATGTTTAATGACACCTCATAAGTCTAATTTCGCGAGAATCACCCAAACGTGTTTCACATTTACTTGGTTTTGAATTTATGCTGCCAAATAAAATATGTCATTATGGACATTCATATAAATCCACGGTAAAAGGTCAATGATAATCACCTATAATGAATTGAGTGTAACACTACACCATAAAGGGTTAACATTTGCTTTGGTGGCCAAAATCTGCCACAGGGTATAACATAAAAAATCTAATAATTGCATAGCCATTAAATAATGAAAAAGAATGTACTGACAATGTGATTTAACTGTGTTAATACCCATCCCATGAGTATAATATTAAGGATTATAATACTGGAATTTAAATGTGGAAATTCACAAAATGTTTATGTTTAAGACTTTTTGAAGGGGTGTTAGAAGTCAACATACAAAAGCAAGGACTTAGGATTCAACAGTGCCCCGTGTGACAACATGCCCCATCTCGTCATAATAAGTTCTGCACAGCTTTGCATCCCTGGCGAATACAGTTTGCTGTGGGAACACAGCAAGAGGAAGATATGGACCATAAGAGTAGATGTGGGATTTAAACAGCTCCTCCAAAGCTCAATTTCTGTGACCTCAGCTCAGGAAGAACTTCCTGTGTGAATGTGAGGGGGAGTGGGAAGCCGAACATTTTGTTGCGTGGTTCTGTAAGGCTGCGTTGGATTAGTCTGTGCTTTAAGTACAGTGGTCTCTGAACACTTTTATGCAAATGTTGCATTAATTAAAACCCTATTAACCCATGTTACATCAGATTTAAGATTCAAGACAAACTACAACTTTTGCAATTACTTAAAAAAACAAACAAAAATATTTGGCTCATTTTTGGCTTTTTTGTTGTATGCCCCCAAAACATCAGCTTGTCAAAACAAAAGCACCAGGGCTTAAGCGCCAGGCCTACATATTTGATTGAGATGCCTAAAAGAGAGGGAGAGAGGCATTGTGTATTCATGCAGTGCTGTCTCATGTTTTCCTCTCTTACTGATGCAGTGGGTGGAGTAGAGTTTGGATGGTTAAGCAATTGGGCCAGTTTGGATAAAACATTCATATTTAGAGAAAATACAAAGCAAAGCATAAAGCCTCAATAACAACACTGCATGAGACAATGAGCGCACACAGGCCAGAACTTCAATAGGACACACGATCGAATCGGAAGTCAGGTCCATGCGTCTGCTCCTCTACTGTGGTATGCACAAGTTTACAAAAAGTGTCACTGCAAGTGCCCAGTCTAATCTATTGCCTATTGCTATTTAGGTAAATGCATCCAGCAGAAAAAACAAAGATGGTTTTGCATGTAGTTTATGATCTTGGATATCTCTCTCTCTCTCTCCGACCAAGCAATGATTTTCTTCAAATACAAAAAACTTTCTCATGAGGACATTGAGAATCTCTCACAGATCTCTCTTTTGTCTCGACACACACCGAACGCCAGTAGACTTTGCTTTGGTTTGGAGCCCCACCTTTAATCACTAGACCTGTCAATCATAGCAGATTCCACAGTGGCACATCTCCTTAACAAATGACAGACAAATTTAACTTTGTTTCTGTTCAGCAGAATTCAATTAGTAACCTCCAACCTTCCTTCCTCTCCCCCACACACCAAACCCCTTTAAAGTGCCTTCCCCATACCCTACAACTCCACATACCTGCAAGGAAGGTTACTTCACTCCTAAAGTGAGACGAGGTGAAGGGGATATGTTTTGTACCACCATAGTTTTGATAGACCTGCATAGTCAACGTAGTGAAACCTTTCTTTGGCATCCTATCCTTCATCATTTTTTGTAACTTACTGTACTGTTTGACAAAGTTGTGCATTTGAGTTGGCTGGATGCGGTACAAGTACTAACAGAATTTAGTCCAACGTCTTAAAATCCTTTTTTGTGTTTGTGCATAAGGTTAAAAATAGCAATGACATACTGTTACATGTTGAATTCATAACCTTTATTTACAAATCACAGATTTGTGATTTGAAATCCGACCCTCTGCCTCTTTCTTCTCTCTGGGCATCTGTATACGTATGCACGCTTGTGGGGGTGTGTCTTTCTTTACAGTGTTTATGTTACTACATATGGTGTATGCTTTTGTTTGATTTCCCCTCTGGTTAAAGTAGACAGAGATAAAAGATAGCGCTATAGAAAACTGAAGCCCTTCTCAGTGTAAAGGGAAATTCCACAAAGCCGACTGAAATAGTAACCAGAATCTTCGCTTTACATCTCTGACAGTCTTTCCTGCCTTCGCCACAGCAGCCGCTCTAAGTCCTACATCTGTTACATTACTAAAAGACCCAAAATACAGGCTTTCTGGAACCAAATGTTAAGATATGTGAATTAAACTAAACCACATTTCTTTCTTTCATTCTGCTGTAACATTAAAAATCTGGCAAATGCATACAGTTTGCAACACTGTTGTGTTCTCTTTTGAAGCTCTACAGGAGACACATGAGATTAAGGTCTTTCTCTCAGGATAAAAATCTTTCATCTTACCCGTCAAATCCTTCAAGTAATTGTCCAAACAGTGTCTGAGAACAGACAAGCGTGTAACCTAACCCTCTACAGTGGAGGACCAGGCCGGTTCTTCTGTTGGTATTTCCAAAGGTCACAGTGCCTTACATTTGAAACTAGCCATAAAGGCTGCAGGTAGATGTGATGGGCGTGTGATTGAGCGTGAAAACCTTCATTGGTCGGCTTGAAGTGTGTTTGGTATTTCACACTGTATTACACGCTTTGAAAATGATTTATTACTGCAGAGACCTGTTGGAACAGAAATTTTCTTCCCAGATGAGACTTTGATGGACCTTCAGCTGGTTTATTTGGGTTGATTCAAAAGAAACAATTACATTACAGTTAGCATTTGGCAGATGCTTCTATCCATACTGTTATCAGTATGTGTGTTTTTTGCATCAAACCGACTTTTTGCTAACGCACCAACAGAGCGACATGCTCTCAGAAAAAAGAAAGGTACAAACGTTGTCACTGGGGCAGGACCTTTTTAAAAGGTACACCTTTGTACCTAAAAGGTGCATATTTGTACCTCAAAGATTCATATTTTTTACTAAAATGGTACATATAAGGACCCTTTTATAACGTCCCAGTGATAACTTTTTTACCTAGTATAGGTAAATATACTAGTTTACTAGTTCACATTCATTTAAACTGTAGTAAATGCAAAAAATATACAGTAGGGGAAAGCGGGGCACAACCTAACGCTTTTTGGTTTTGGCTCAATCATTCAAAAAATACAACCCCAAATCAGAAAAAGTTGGGACACTGTAGAAATTGTGAGTAAAAAAGGAATGGAATAATTTACTTATCTCATAAACTTATATTTGATTTACAATAGAATATAAATAACAAATCAAATGTTGAAAGTGAAACATTTTGAAATGTCATGCAAAATATTGGCTCATTTTGAATTTCATGAGAGCTACACATTCCAAAAAAAGGTGGGAAAGGTAGCAATAAGAGGCCGGAAAAGTTAAATGTACATATAAGGAACAGCTTAAGGACTAATTTGCAACTTATTAGGTCAATTGGCAACATGATTGGGTATAAAAGAGCCTCACAGAGTGGCAGTGTCTCTTAGAAGTCAAGATGGGCACAGAATCACAAATTCCCCAAATGCTGCAGCGAAAAATAGTTTTCTGAGTTTCTCATAGAAAAATTGCAAAGAGTTTGAAGTTATCATCATCTACAGTGCATAATATCATCCAAAGATTCAGAGAATCTGGAACAATCTCTGTGCGTAAGGGTCAAGGCCGGAAAACCATACTTGATGCCCGTGATCTTCGGGCTCTTAGATGGCACTGCATCACATACAGGAATGCTACTGTAATGGAAATCATAACATGGGCTCTGGAATACTTCCAGAAAACATTGTCAGTGAACACAATCCACTGTCATTCGCCGTTGCCAGCTAAAACTCTATAGGTCAAAAAAAGCAGCCATATCTAAACATGATCCAGAAGCACAGGCGTTTTCTCTGGGCCAAGGCTCATTTAAAATGGACTTTGACAAAGTGGAAAACTGTTCTGTGGTCCAACAAATTAAAATATGAAGTTCTTTTTGGAAAACTGGGACGCCATTTCATCCGGAATAAAGAGGACAATGACAACCCAAGTTGTTATTAGCACTCATTTCAGAAACCTGCATCTCTGATGGTTTGGGGTGGCATGAGTGCGTGTGGCATGGGCAGCTTACACATCTGGAAAGGCACCATCAATGCTGAAAAGTTTATCCAAGTTTTAAAGCAACAAATGCTCCCATTCAGATGTCGTCTCTTTAAGGGAAGACCTTGCATATTCCAACATGACAATGCCAGACCACATACAGCATCAATTACAACATCATGGCTGCGTAGAAGAAGGATCTGAGTACTGAAATGGCCAGCCTGCAGTCCAGATCTGTCACCCACAGAAAACATTCACCGCATCATAAAGAGGAAGATGCGACAAAGAAGATCTAAGACAGTTGAGCAACTAGAAGCCTGTTTTTGACAAAAATGGGACAACATTCCTATTCCTAAACATTGGTCCTCCTCCAGCTGTTCCTTAAATGTACATGTAACTTTTCCGGCCTCTTATTGCTACCTGTCCCAACTTTTTTTGGAATGTGTAGCTCTCATGAAATCCAAAATGAGCCAATATTTGGCCTGACATTTCAAAATGTCTAACTTTCTACATTTAATATGTTATAGATATTCTATTGTGAATAAAATATAAGTTTATGAGATTTGTAAATTATTCCATTCCTTTTTTACTCACAATTTCTACAGTGTCCCAACTTTTTCTGATTTGGGGTTGTATTTGAGTTTAATTAATTATATTTTACACAGGCAACACGCACATCTCTGGTACAAATGAACATTTGAAGTTTGTTTCTATTACTTACCATTCTTGGACAATTACACCAAACGTGACAGAAGTGCAAACGTTACAACTTACCCTATAGGTGGGGTTAATTGTAACAGGCAGGGGGTTAGTTGTAACACTTGCTAAAATTACGTTTGAGAGCAAATATTTCAATACTATTTTGTCTATATACTTGAAGTGGATATTGTTTTAGGGTCTATAGTAGACAGGTATCCACACTGTATTCATTCATCCAGCCCTTTTCTAACAAAAGTTCAATTATAAATGTATACAAATGTCTAAATATGTGAGAAAAAGCAGCACAATTATGACGAAAAAATGTTTTATATGTGACTCAGTCTGTAATAACCATACTACAGTTTCAAAATCTAATTCTGAGATAATGAGCATCAAAGTCTGATTTTAGCCATTCATTTCATTATGATTTTAATCTTTGAAGTGATCTTATTCAATCAATATTAAAGATACGAACAAAAATTAATTTAACACAGTTTTTGATAAGACAGGCACATTTATTTTGTCGGCAGCCAGCAATCATTCGTGTGTAGCCTATTTAAAACAACGGCAAGAATTACGCTAACGTTAGCGGTTTTCATATTGTAAGTGCTGAGGGGTTAGTCGTAACACAGCATTACAATTAACCCCGCTGGGTCAAAATATTTTCAAGCCCACCAAAAAAGTTGCTAAGAGCTGCAGACATATTTCAAAACGATGCTATGTTTTAGTCAACAAGACACTGATTAATATGACATAGCATTGGATTTGGTATCTTACACACCCAACTTAGAAACCGAAAAAAACATATAATGAAAAAATGTACTTACAAGCCCCCAAAACACTCGTTCAGCAATAACTCTTTGGAAAAACATTATACATTTCTAATTATTTGTGGGAGACCGTCTTGTGGCAGAGTGAAAAAATACCATAAAATCAAAAGGCTCAACCTTGTGCAACAATGTAAACCATCCGTGTTACAACTAACCCCGCGTTAGTTTTTGCCCCGCACACCCCTACTGTGCAAAACCTTAGGCCTACATGTTACCATTAGGTGTGTTGTTTTGCAACTGTATAGCGATCATATAATATACGAATTATTATATTTTCAACCTAGCATTGGGTCAAAAAGAGACAAACCCAGCCCGTTGGGTTGTATAATTTAGCCTATGCTGGGTTGTTTTTACCCATTGTTGGGTCAAATATAAACATATTCGGGGGTTAATTTAATTCAATGTCTGGGTTTGTCCCAAGCAAGATGTGTATGAAGTAATTTAATAATGTTTTTTCTTTTCATTTTTATTATGAACTAAAGCAAATTGTAGTGTTTTGAAATTAAATTCCAAATAGCTGAGTGACAGATTAATATTTGTTATAGAGCAACAACATAAATAAACGGCTTTTGTGGTCTAAACTTAACTTCCGGTAGACTTCAGCAAAAAAATTCAATAACAGTGTTGCCAGATTGGAAATGTCAAAGGATCATACCAGAAGCTTAAAATTATAGTATTTGGAAGAAAAATGATCATACATAAGTCAAATGTGCAGAATACATCTATTTATCTAAACTGACAACTTTTGACAGCCTGCAAATTACCCCAGTAGATAAATAACTAGGTAAATAACCTTAGTGGGAGGGTCCAAACAACTGACTGGAAACTACTGACCTACAATTAGCGCCACGGTGGGAACGTAAACTTGTGCTCGTGAGAGAGAGTCATTCTCCGTCCTGATTGGCCGAGAAGACGTAACACGAGATTAGACGGAAGACATGCTTAACACGCATTCACGTTCCCCTCACATTTATAAATTCGGAAATTGTCATACATTATAAAATGTTTTTTCATATTGATCGTACAGAGGCCAAAATTATGGTACAAATACGATAATTATCTTACGTCTGGCAACACTGATCTTGAGTAAATTTTAAGAGTAATTTTTTTCTAATAACAAGCAAAATAAATCTATCTAAAGTGTATCAACTACTACACTGAGCTAAAGTTACTGTGTAAAATTAATGTATAATTAATTTATAATTAAGTTAGCTACCAATCCTTGAATTCTTGCCTGGCTGGCCAAACCTCTGCTAGCCCTCTCTCCTCGTCTTTAGGAAACCAAAACATTTTTATTATTTCTATATATTAATTATATATTTTATTTGTTTCATATCAAATTTATATATTAATTTGTTAGATGTTTTATTAATTGTCAACTTCAAATTATGTAAACGTGTAACTTTTATGGCCCTGTTTGACTCTAATACCCCTGCAATATAAATCATTGGTTTGCTTATCACATTTTATCAATGTGATAAGCTTTACACACACACACACACACACACACACACACACACACACACACACACACACACACACACACACACACACACACACACACACACACACACACGTATCTATACATACAGAGCCAGTTCATTCATGCACACCGTCCACATAAATCAGCCACAGAAAAGAAACATTAAGTCTTACATTTTTGTTTGTCACATCAGTGATGTTTCTGATGCTTTGATGAATTTAAATGCAAGCTCTTACTTGCAACATATAGGGACTTTTCAAGAACAACTAAATCACTTGTTTATCCAGTCTGACAGTGAAATGCATTATGGATGCTCGGAGGTCCACTTTTAAGTGATGTCGAAAGCAGCTGTAGCATTTATCTTTGTCCGTCTGCTTAACAATCTTATCCGTTTCTTTCACATTGTGAGAGTGGATCCACAAAACCAGAGCCCTTGTGTAAACCTGTCAGTCATTTTAGAAACTTGTTTGCCCGACCGCACTGACAGTTTGAGTTAAAGCTCTGGCGAAATATGTTCAGTCTAAGGGGCCTTGATGGACTGGAGCGGAAAGCTTTAAAGGAAAAGTTTAAACTGTCTGTGTGTAAATTTGGCCTTGGCCAGGCAGGTTAATGACCCTATTGTTGCAGTTTGAAAACTTTGACCCCGATCCACCGGCTTGCCATGAATCTCCTGTGTCAGTTTAACGTTTTGTCTCTGTGTTTGTGTATATGTTCATTTGAATAGCGCAATAAAAAATACACTTAATACGTACAACCACTTTTTGTCCACATACTATAAATGCACAGCATCTTTAAAGAACAGATACCATTAACAAATCTCATTAAAAAGAAATTTGCACAGAAAAACTCACTAAGTGTAAAGCTGCAAAATTATATTGAGAAATTTGCGCACACACACACACACACACACACAGTAATAAAGTATCTTAATGCCACTAAATACCCAACAGTTTAAAGACAACGCTACCAATAACAGATGTTTGCTTTCCCAAAGATAAAAAGTGTGTAGATATGTTGCGGATCTCCCCCCACACACATGAGTAAATGCTTTGCTTTGATGATACGGTTAAAGAGACATGGCTTCATGTCATTCGGATAAGAGCTGAAGATAAGACCCTCGGAAAAATGTTGCCATGTTTGTGTGCGACATTTACAGATGCAATAATCCAGTTTTTGTGTTTTTTTACTTTAACAGGCATTATCTCTCGCCCATACCTGCTTGAACTCAGTGGCCTGCTCCTTAAAGGATTAGTCAATTTTCTAAAAAAAATACAGATAATTTACTCACCACCATGTCATCCAAAATTTTGATGTCTTTCTTTGTTCAGTCGAGAAGAAATTATGTTTTTTGAGGAAAACATTCTAGGATTTTTCTCATTTTTATGGACTTTAATGGACCCCAATAATAAATGGTTTTAGTCCAGTTTAAAATTGCAGTTTCAAAGGACTCTAAATGATCTTAAACGAGGCATAAGGGTCTTATCTAGCGAAACGATTGTAATTTTTGGCAAGAAAAATAAAAAATATGCACTTTAAACCACAACTTCTCTCCTTCCTCTCTTCATGTAACACACCCGCGCGACCCCACGTAATTGCGAAATGACGTCGCAAGGTTACGTGTTACATATATTAAATGCACATTTGCAGACCATTTTAAACAATAAACTGAAACAAAGACATTAATTAGTCCTATTTCTCCACACTTGTAAACACTGGGGCGTAGTTTCGATACATCATCAGTGACCTCTTGACATGATGACGTATTACGTGAGGTCGCGCTGGCGCGTCACAGGATAGCGGCAAGAAGAGAAGTTGTGGTTTAAAAGTGCATATTTTTTATTTTTCTTGCCAAAAATGACAATCGTTTAGCTAGATAAGGCCCTTTCGGGATCGTTTAGAGTCCGTTGAAATTGCAATTTGAAACTGCATGTGTTGGGGTCCATTAAAGTCCATTAAAATAAGAAAAATTCTGTAAAGTTTTCCTCAAAAAACACAATTTCTTCTCGACTGAACAAAGAAAGACATCAACATTGTGGATGACATGGTGGTGAGTAAATTATCTGGATTTTCTTTTTAAGAAAATGGACTAATCCTTTAAGGTCAGGGAGAAACAACTCTCTCTCTCTCTCCCCCTATTTTTTTCTTTATCTGAGTGTGATTGTTTGGATCTGTGGGGGTCATTAGGGGACTAAACGTTTGTCTGATCACAAAGGCAGAGATGGTTAATATGTTTCAACACCCCCATTAGCGTTTATCATTGTGTGCGTACGGGTATAAATGAGAGCTTCGCCCTCTCGCTGACATACATCTCACCACCTTAAACTGAGAAATGGAGCAAGCGAAGGAACAAGAGCCCAAACCAGAAGTACAGAACTTCCTGACAACGTGCCCAATCTTGCCTACATCAGATCGCTCGTTCGCTTATGGGAAACAGGAGCGGAAAAAAAGAGGCGAGAATGAACAACTGAGAGGAGGGCAAAGATAAGAGCGGCCACACCGAGGAAAGTGTTACGTTTTGGGCCGGGCTGAGAGTCAATAGAATGTTAAAAGAGGAATAAACAGGAAGCGTGCGTGTGTGTGTGTCTGGTTATCTGACTTTTTGAGAAGTCCACTCTAGTGACTACCACTTTCCTGCCACCTTCTGATCCCCTTTAAAAGCCAACGTATCCAGGCATAATTTTAACCTTTATTGGACTTGTGTCTGTGGTGTGCGTCTATAAGAAACAGAGCCTTTGGGAACACTGTGTGTCCTATTAAAAACCTAATAAAGACATTTAAAAATGAACACTCAAATACAACCCCCCCCCCCCCAGTCGACGCTCTTAAAAGTTAAAATGACATAATTGCTATTTGATCTTATGGATAATGGGATCATAATAAAATCTTTAATTTTCTGAAATTATCTTTAATTTGCCATCATCTTCAAAGATTTCCAAATCAGTATCCAATTTGTAATAAGACTTCACCCAATAACATGCAGAAACAAGATATGATAGATAACAAAGCAAATGAGAGGCAGTCTGGTTCTCATGCACCCTTCAAACTGTTTATGCTTTTGAATCAATTTGTCCTATCAGAAAAAAACAGCCAGCAACACTAAATGTAAGTAAACAAATGCTGATATGTATGCTTGGACAACACATTACAAGAGCGCAGTCCTGTTGAATATAGGCTACATACTTTATTGTGTTACTGGAGCAACAAACTTTAGTTTCCAAGGATGTGATGGATTTACCTTCAAATATCTGTGCTGTTAAACCGGCCCGGGTGTGTTATTTTTAAGGTAGTTATAGCTATAAACACGCTGACAGTTTAATGAACTTGCTTAGCAAGATTTCTTTAGACTGTTACTCTTATACCATTCGCTACTTTCTGATTGACGTAGTAGTCACTGCTCCCTACTGCATGACTCAAAGTGGACTTCTCTGATATTAAGGGCTTATATTTGGAATGCCCGGCAATGTTATCAAACTGAAACTAGCAAAAAACACTTGCCTCGCGCATTGCGGCAGATGTATGATAGGGCCCTAACAAATAGAATGAAAACTTGCATGTTTGTTATATGGTTCTATACTTAGTTGACTATTGCAGCTATTAATTGACTGTTAACAAACTTGAAGCTTCACTGTAACTGTCATGCAAACTAAAAATAAATGTATTTGAAAAACTACTTAAGCTGGCTACATTCACTGAGGTAAAAGTCAATGATAGAAATGTTTTTTGAAGATGTTGTGCAAATGCAACTTTGGAGGAACTCGATATAATAAAGCAATAAGCCATATGTGCTGTGTTTGACTGAAGTTTACATTTGTTGACTTGTACATTTTTTACTGTTTTTTTATAAAACGGTTAGTTCCAATCCTTGATTCTGATTGGTCAATAGATGTGCTTTATTAACGATAAAACACAGCTATGATCGCTTCACCCAACGGTTCTATTTATCTCTGCGCCCTTAGCAACCACACATATCAGTTTGAGAATGGTTTGTTTTTATTTGAGCTTTCATGCATATTACACATTGGAATGTTGTTGTTCATGGTCAGAGACTATTTTTTCTAGCGGAAGAAATGCTTTATTGATTTAACTTCATGAAAGGTGCACTAATAATTTTTTTACTTTAATATTGTGTAGTAACCGTTTTATAAAAGCAATCAGGTACTCGAGGCAAGTGCTGTATCGTGAATAAGTAACGGGTTCGCATCTTGCCTATTAACGTCCTTCAGCCATTACTTATTCACGATACAGCACAGCCTCTCGTACCTCATTGCTTAATGTTTTTCACTAAATGCTTCAGTTTTTAATAATAAAGACCTTTCCCTTTTGTTTCCTTAATTGTTTTCATTAATAATATCAACATTAACTTATCAACATTAATCATGTTTATATGTTGTAAGTGTGAGCTAAAACAAGTCTTTTTTGAAGGATGCAAAATATTGTTATCGGCAAAAACCCCTCTAATATTGAATTGTTTTGCCATTATTGCACACCCCCAGGCTGACTTATGTTGCAGCATATGAAAAAGTGATTTGTAGCAGTCATGTCATTTATTGGGTTGATTTATTGCTTTCCGGTTACAGTTTGAGACATAGTTGAGATCTTTCAAACTTTATTAGGATCTTTTTATTAGAGTTTTCTGAGAATCAAAGCAGTTTAATCTCATTGCGAAAGAAGTGTTGAGTAAATGACTTGTCTTTATCTTTCCTAATGTGCATTTTACCCCTTGAATTTTAGAGCTTTATTAATGTCAAAAACATTTGAGTATTTTTATGTACAAAACAGCTGAATATGAATTCTGAATAAATATGAATAATTTGCTTAGTCATATAGACGGTTTCAGCAGTAACAACATAAACAAGCGGTTTTCGTGGTCAACACGTAACTTCCGGTAAACTCCGCTAAGAATAAATATCAACAAAGTCCTTTTAAAGTAGTTGTTTATATAACAAACAAAATTAACAACACGTAGATTACCCAGGAAACCAAAACATTTGTTATTTTTAACGAGGTATTTGTTTAAGAGTTCAGCAACTAGTCAGACCATTAAACAAACAAAACCGGAAGTAAAGTTCCGACCAGACGCGTAATCGCGTCACCGCACGTGTGTCCGATAAAACCGTCCATATCCATATATTCCATACCCCTTAAACATGATTTTACTGTAAAAATGTAGCAACCGGTTTCATAGTATTGTTTACCATTTTAAAAACCATGGGTTTACTACAAAAACCATGATTAATTTGTGTTAACCATGGTTTAATTATAGTAACCATAATGTTTTTTGTTTCATTTGTAGTAAATGTAGGGATGTAATGGTGTGAGGACAGTGTTAACATGAAAACTACATAAATAACACAACGGCAATAGCATACACGACAAACAATCCTATAAGTGATGATGACTTTAGTGTGTGTGTGTGACTCTTCAATGAAGTGCAGTTGTAGTCATCATGTCTCTCTATTCCAAAGCTACACCCTGCTGTTGTCGGGACAAGGTCTCTGATGTATTGGGTGACATGAGAGTATTGACAGGAATGTGTCCAGGACCTTTTCCACTCCACACACAAAGATGCCACTAACTGACTAAATGGCCATCGGAATGGAGATCAAACTGGGACCTCTCTCCTATAAAGCAAAATGGGCCTTTTGTTCTCCTAACCTGATTAATTGGATACTGCCACTTAATCTGAATTAAATGCTTTACTATAGTGAATTACGGAGTATGGAAAATGATTAACCAATCAACATCCAGATCTAGAAATTTGCTTTATAGAAGACACTTGTTTATGATTATTATTATTATGCATAGGTCTTCTAGATTTAGTTTATAATTTTTCTGAGAATAGAAAACCGAGACATTTACAAGTTAGAAAAGGGGTGAGAGATGCTCATTTACTTAATTCATCTTGTGGATTCTGTTGTCTTTAAACAATTTTGCATAGCTTGTGGTTTTGTGTGTGTGTGTGTGTGTGTGTGTGTGTGTGTGTGTGTGTGTGTGTGTGTGTGTGTGTGTGTGTGTGTGTGTGTGCCACCGGGTTCACCTGTTGTGAGGAAACCTGCCAGACATGACAAGCTGCTCCATCTGTCCGGACAGCCTGAGCTCTTAGTCTCAGGAGAGATAGACGATGACAGATATGAGGAACTGCCGATGACCCTTGTCACCAGCTTAAAATGACCCCCACACACACATACTCCAACAAAGACTCTTGTATATTACACAACCCAAAGACAAACAACAAAGAAAACAATATTGTTTACTTCTATATCAAGGACATATAATTTTCCACTTCAAATTCCACTTCGCATTTTTGAGAATTAGACTCCTTTCATATTAGTGACCTAGGAAAAGCAGTTTTATGTTACATATACTTTTAAAACTAAAGGTTGCTAAAATGGTCTTGGTATAGTTGTTTATTTTGCATTGGACGGTAACCATGTTAAAGTCACACGAGCAGTCGAATATTCATGTTTTCACACAAAACAATATTCTGTTGACATACAACCTTATCAAGATGGTTGCTTAAATCATTATATACATTCAATTCAGTTCAATTTTATTTATATAGCGCTTTTCACAATTGTTAATTGTTGCAAAGCAGCTTTACATGAGTAGATGTAGGGGAGAACAGAAAATCAATAGATAATATAAGAAGTAGAATAAAGCGGCTAAGGTTAAACCGTACAAGCGAGCGTATTATACAGTAAAGTGCTAAGTTAAGCCAAAGTTGGCTGACTCTCCCGGGGACTAAAACCCCCCTAGGAGTAAACCCGGTGGGAAAAACTCCTAGAAGGACAAAAACCCTTGGGAGAAATTAATATATAGCCGTTCGGATGTAATGCAAGTGTCATACATTATAGAGGTTTAAGTCAGCTCGGTTCCAGACAGGCTAACTATTGCGGCAATAGTATATTACCCATAGGAGGTATGTGAGTGCTTTGTTCTAGACAAAATAACTATTGCGGGATAAGTTCATTTACTGGACATTTTATGTGAATGCTTTGTTAAAAAGAATGTCTTAAGTTTAGATTTAAATTGATCGACTGTGTCTGATACTCGAACATTATTTGGTAAATCATTCCAGAGCTTAGGGGGTAAGTAGGAAAAGGATCTACCACCTTTAGACACTTTTGATATTCTAGGGATAATTAAGTGACTAGAATTTTGTGATCGCAGTTTACATGGTGGATTGTATTCTGATAGTAATTATTTAATATACGAGGGCGCTAGGCCATTTAAGGCTTTGTAGGTGTTTAGTAATATTTTAAATTGTATGCGATATTTAACTGGTAGCCAGTGTAAAGATGCCAGAATTGGGCTAATGTGGTCATACTTTTTAGATCGAGTAAGCACTCTTGCAGCGGCGTTTTGTGTACATGTACTAAACTAAAATACAAATAACTTCAGAAAGAAATAATTGACCTGCTTTACCTTAAACACACAAAGGTTGTTCCAATCAAAACCGCAGCCCAAACACACAGCCCAATGTACACAATACTGAAAGCAAATGTTAGCCTGACTCATGTGTCACATCTCAGCTCTCTGCTTAACCCTGAGCTTTGTGTGTGTGGGACAGCAGTAGCCCGCAGCCAGAGGCCTTTGACCTCCCTGAGGGTCATCGATTGACCTCCACAAAGCCTTCATCTTGGTTCTGACCCCCCTCTTCATCACCATGTGATCCTAATATCAATTAAATCGGACATTCTTCTGGACTGAAGTCATTTCCTTATTGCTGCTATTCATCTTTCACTGTGTAGCCATTCAACAAGTCTAACTCTGTCTCTCTCTCTCGGATGACAAGTATTGGCTTTCTCTCTTCTGGTCACACAGAGTGTGTGAGGAATGTGTGTGAGCTTCAAACAACCTCCTGTTGGAACTCACAGCCCATTCTGTGCATTCCTGTCTCGCTGCCAGCTTTACCCAGCCAACTACCCACCCTCACATGAGCTGGTATCAGAGAGAGAGAGAGAGAGAGAGAGAGAGAGAGAGAGAGAGAGAGAGAGAGAGAGAGAGAAAGAGAAAGAGAAAGAACACATCCGAGAGTGAGATAATAATAATTCATAATAATGAGCTCTGGTGTGTGTTACTGCTATTACACTGTAATAACACAATAAGTAATATATTAACATTTATGCATTCAACAGATGCTTTTATTCCAAGCAACTTAGACTGCATTTACATTGCATGTTTGAAGTGACTCAATTACAATTATTCCCTCAGATGGGATATGACTCACGGATGGGTGAGCAGAAAAAACGCATAGATTCCGATATTCTCTGAATAGTTTCAGGCCTCATTCATATATGTGGACATAAGTCGAATATGAATCAGATACATGCATGGGAAAGAGTTAAAGGGACATTTCACATATATTTTTTTTAAGATGTCAAATAAATCTTTGGTGGCCCCAGAGTACGTATGCAAAGTTCTAGCTTAAAATGTCATATTGATAATTTATTATAGCATGTTAAAATTGCCACTTTTGCCAGGAACCGTCAAAATCAGGTGTTAAATTATATCTAGTCTTTGTCTTCGGGGTCCTGGCAGTGCCATGTTCTATGTGGGAGATGCGTGGTTTTAGTATTGAATTATTCTGACCATGCATTTCCCGGGTCTCGTCACTTTTTACCCGCTCCCTTACTTGTCATTGACTTCAGATGTGTCCCTCATTAGTTCTCCCTATTTATTGTCCTTGTGTTTGCTGTTCTGTGCTTGTGCGTTTTGTTGTATCCTGTCGGTTTCTGTATCAGTTCTGTGAGTATTTGAGAGTTATTTAGTCTTGTTTGTTTAATGTTATGTTATGTTATGTTAAGTTTAGTGTTAGTCTAGTGTTGCGTTACCCCGTCTTGTTTTGCCCCCTTGTGGGTTTTGTTTTTCCCCTTTGTTCTGTTAATAAATCACTTATTGTTCACGTCTGCATCTGGGTTCATTTCTTGTTAATTCCTTACAACTTTGTAGGTGCGAGCAAAAGTGTTTTAGGGTGTGTTTTAAAAAAAAAATGCAAATGAGTTGATCTTTCCACTAAATGGACGTGCTATGGTTGGATAGTGCTGATTAAGGGGTGGTATTATCCCATTTCTGACATAACAAGGGGAGCCAAATTTCAATAACTTATTTTTTCACATGCTTGCAGAGAATGGTTTACCAAAACTAAGTTAGGTTGTTCTTTTGATAGAAGCACTGGGGACCCAATTATAGCACTTAAACATGGAAAAAAGTCAGAGTTTCATGATATGTCCTCTTTAAGAGATAATGCAAGTGGGTTGTCAAACACAATGAATACAGTAGTGATGGGACGAGACCGCCTATGCCGAGTCAAGACCGAGTCGAGACCGAGTCCGTTGGTTTTCAAATAGAGTCGAGTCCGAGTCAAGACCGAGTCTTTGAGGAAGCAAGTCCGAGTCGAGACCGAGTCCTTTAGGAGTCAAGACCAAGATCATTAAAACATGTCAGTTTTCATATTCATGATTTAATATCAACCCAGTTATTAATCAACAGTTAGGCCTACAGACTAAGCTAGATTGGGAATTGTTTAGAGGAGCAGTCTTAACTTCTTAATATGGACTATTTTACTATCATTAAAAAATCCCTACCACATGCATCATCTTCTGCCTATTTTTCTAGAGATAAATAAACGGCTCTGATGGCAGTATCTTTGCATTGCATCATGGGAGGTCATTTTCAAATAATGCCCGTCAACATTGCATTTTATTATTATTGTTATGTGTTTATATGAACATAAAATAATGCGAGGCCTTCTCTCACTGTGGTCCGAGACCGAGTCTTTGAAGGAACGAATCCGAGACGAGTCAGAGAAAGCAGAAATCGGTCTCGAGACCGGTCTCTAGTACTACAGTACATCACTAGAATACAGGCAACAAATCAGAATTGGGCATCAAGATTTGCAGTGTAAATCCAGCCTTATAGTGCATTCGAACACACACAAAAAATGTTGGGTTATTTTTAATAATAGAAAGCGACAAATTTAACATATGCAACCCATCATTTTTTAGAGTGTAGGTTATTTCACAAAATCTGCATGAGGTGTGTCTAAATGGACAGTGCCGCAGGGATGGTGTATTTTGTAGGCCAACCCTGGCAGTTAGCTGGACACTGGTTCCTTCGCTAAAAAGCCCAGTCTTTTTGCGGGGATTATCGCAAATCCCTGTGTTTAACAAATTTATGACACGTACATGTTTTGTCCAACACGAAAATCTCTACATCTGCACACAACTTTTATACATTTTGAAGTCTACGTTTGTTTTTTTCCTATAAATGCATTTAGACGTTAAAAAGTTGCGTTCATTCGTGAATATTAACTTTTTGTTCAAAGCATGTAATTGTCATAAACTTTTGTTAAACACAGAACTTTTTTGCGATAATCCAAAAGGCTTTGGGAAAAATGGTTGTGACTGGTCACAGCTGGAAAGTTAATTGCTCTATGATCTGATAAAGATGGCAAGGCCTTTAATGTTGTAATAATGTGTATAGACCACACACTCTGAGCAACAAAGAGTATGCTTACATCTATATTATGACTGGATCAAACCATTATTCAGAAATATTTCAATTTATTTATAACTTTTATAATGTTTAAATGACAAGTCTTTTATGGAATGACTTATCTTTTGTATATGAATTTGATGATTTCCACCACCCTAATTCTTTCCTCCATGAATTGGTGAGGTGGTGTGCATGTGTGGGTGTATATAGGAAACGTGAGGAAGTGTGCTGTATTACTCAATGGAGCGGTCGAGTCCGTGTGCAGAAGGGCAGGAACAGGAAGGTAGATCGCCAGTGGCCAGTGTGACTTCCTGTGGAGGCCACTGCTGCAGAGGAGGCCCATGGGAAATGGCCATAATCACAGCCATCAGCATGATTAAACCCCTTTAAACCACCCAGAGAGAAAGACAGAAAGAGAAACAGCAGGGAAAGTTCATAAGAGACAGAATTAAGAGCCATTTTCTTTGAAGCAGTACCATTAGAGATGTGTGATATTAGAGCGGGTTGTGTTTTGGGGCTCAGTGATGCTGGATCTGCTGGGATTACCAGGGAAAGTCCCATGTGCCCTGAACACAAAACCATCTGACCGGAACGGGTTGCCAGATACGTGTTCTTTGAATTGTACACCGTCATGCACAAACATACAGATCATTCAGGCTCTAAAATGAGTAATTCTCACTAAACCATATAGTCATTTTAATAAATCATATTACTTGAATAGTTTATTGTTTTAATACTGTACATGCGTATTTAACATAGATGTCTTTTATCATTTTTGTCAATCCTAGAGTTTTATACAAAGCATTAAAGCACTAAAAGTCATGTGATGGGGGATCTTTACCAGAGTAAACTACTTTTGCACAAAAGAGACGCTCAGGTTCACAAAATGCACGCAAGACACTAACACTAAACTCTAACACATGAGATTAAGCGAGGATCTGGCAAACGCGAGCTTCTCTTTTATCATAAACCTCTTTAAAGTGTCTGCAGCAGACACGTATTTGTCAAGACGTGATGCAGATAAGTTTACATATGACGCGAAAAACATATATTTTGACATGACGAGCCACACACATGATGGGCTAAATGCATGTTGTAAGAAGCTTAACATCATGCGCTCTTGAAAAAAGTCACCGCTGTATTTACTGCTATACATTTGATCCAGAGCTTCTTTCAGTGTGTTGAAGCTGTGCATTTTCAAGTATGTGCATGTATCGAACCCATTAACCTTAATGTTGCTGGCAGTATGCTTTACCAGATGAGCTACAGGAAAGCTTTGTGGATAAAACAGCATCTCCTTTATTTCTCATATTTTCAAACAGCAGGAAGTAAGATCATTAAATTATTACCACACAGCAAAATCACCAGTGTTAAATTTACACTGCTGGTGTTTATATGGGTACCACCAGACCTGGTGGTACCCATATATACACCAGTAGTGTACATTTAACACTGGTGAATTTGCTGTGCATGATCTATCTTTGTGGTTTTTATTTCTGTACAATTTTTGTTATAACAAAATAAAAAAAACACTTTGTCAATAAACATTTTCAGCAGTAATTTTATTAAAGTCAGTTTGTCACACCAAAGAAAAATGTGTTTGAATGATGAAAAAATAAAAAAGTCATCAAAATCTTTGAAAATAGATTCTCTGCTCACAAGTGCTGAGTGCGTCCACCCATATGGCAAAAAATATATTTAAAAAAATATTTTTAAATATATTTCAAAATATACAAAAAGTGGCAAAAATATATTTGCTAAAATATATTCTGGAATATGTTTACAAAAATATATTTTTACAGATATATTTTTTTGGCCATTTTTTGTATATTTTGAAATATATTTTTAAAGTAAATACATTTTAAAGCATTAAAAAATATATTTAGTCCATATTTCAATCCAAGGAAAAATATTAATCGTAATGGAAGAAAAGGTTTTATTTTAGGTTTATATTACAAACCTGTAAACATAAAGGTTAAAATTTTAAGTTTTCAACTTCAAAAATCTACTTTATAAAATTAACTTGTACTTAGCATATATTTAAAATATATTTTGGCAAAAACATATTTTTTTTTGCCATATTGGATGTAAAATTAAAAATGTATTTGTTTGCCTTTGAAATACATATTGAAATATATGTTGATATATGAAGGTTAAAACTAAATATACTTCCAAATTCAAAAATAATATTCAATTCAGCATTACTTTCTACAAAATGTATTTAGCATATATTTAAAATATATTTTTGGCCAGAGAAATTTTTTATGTTGCCGTATGGGCACTGGCGGTGCTGAAACCATGCCCACTCCCGGGAAAGCTGTTTGCTGCGTCCGAAACTGCATACTTCCATACTATATAGTAGGCGAAGTAGTGCTTTTCACTTTATGGAAGTTGGTGTCGGACGCAGCAGTCTCTTCAACATTCAAATACTGCTACAACCTGAATGGATCCTCACGCTTGTGTTAGGGGCGGGGCCATGCTCTGTGGCTCCAGTGTGTCATCGAGCCATAATTTTAGACCCGCCCAAAAAATCCTGAACTCAGAAATTAGGAAATACTGTTTAACGATCTAACTCCACAATTCACTACTACATAGTTTGCGGTCTCTGTAATGTGTTTCAGCAATACATTTCTTACATTTATATATTTAGAAGCCGTTCTCTGAATTTGCTTGAATGAGATTTTGATTATGAATTCCCAATGTTAGTCAAAATCTATTTTTGTGCATATCCAATTGGAATTTTTGGCATATTTAGCATGTGTGAATGGCAAAACATCACATGAACCCTGACTTTTACAAATCTATTTCAAGCTGCATTCAGTGGTAATCAAATCACATTTCATTCCGTACTGCTCTGATCGTTTTTACATAACATCACATTATCGAACCACATGTGACATAAACACATCAGACATCGTTGCAGAAACAAAGTTGTTGACGATACGCAGTTTGCGCAGAAAATTATAATATATTGAGACATCTCTGTTGTCCAGTCATATTAACCAATGCAGACATTGTGCAAAATAAGTACAATAAGTGCAAGTATTCCTGGAAATAAAACAGCACAGGACACACACATGGAATCTGAACAGTTGCAATACACAGTGTGGACAGTTAATCATTTACATCCAATCGGATACACAAATAGTCCGATTTGACAGTGTGAATGTACTGTAGTCCTACAGTATGTGTCTCATTCCTCACTGTGACAGTAGTGTATATGTTAGAGAGAGGGTAAATGAGGGGTCTCTGTCTGTCAGTATGATGGCGGAGAGGAAGAGAGCTCTAATTGAGCTGCAAAGTGTTTTCATTAGTAAGCACAGAGTGAGTGGCACCACAGGGGCCTTGCTGGACAAAATTAGAGACGTACTTTAAAGTTACAGCTATCTAACCCCCCCCCCAACACACACACACACACACACACACACACACACACACACACACACACACACACACAATCACTATGATGAATGTACACACATAATTAAACATTTTGATGTGTATGTAATCACTTAGACACACAAAAACACACACACACACACACACACACACACACACACACACATACACACTAAGAGGATTGTTAAGCATTCCATTCACAGACTGTAAATGATGTCACCACATCGGCAGCACATTATAATTAATGTTTGTTGGTAGATATATGTCTCCGCAGGATAGGAAGTGTGCGTTTGTTCGCGCTCTGTGGCTTCCTTCGCTAGAAGTTTTGTGCTTTCCACGGTTACAATCAGTTTGGATATGGAGCTATTCTACAGTCTTAAATAAAGGTTCTTGAAGGGCTGGTTCTCTATAGAACATTTAACATTTATCCACAAAAAAGTTTATTTGTAGTGCCAAAAGGGTATTCAGACTAAGGTAAAAAGAAATGGTTCTTTAAAGAATATTTGACTGAAAAAGTATTTGGGGAACCAAAAATGGTTCTTGGCACCACTGCTACGAAGAACCCTTTTAAGAAACACTTTTATATTTTTTTAAGAATTATTATTTAAAAAAAATAAGGCCACACATACTCATTGTTCCTGTATCTTAACAAAACCTCACACATATCAATAGTGTAAAGTCACACTTATAAAATATGTTTCCCCTAATAGATGCTTGATCTGATGAGCAGGATGTTGTGCGGTTATTTTCTGTCATGTGCATAAAGGATATCAAAGCCTTCAGGGGGATTTTGAATTCATATGAGGCTCATGTGACTGTGACTGGTGGTACTATCTGTACCCATATCTAATACGTCTCTTACTCTTCATAATAAACAGATACAATACTGGAATTGACAATGGAGGATGTGTGCCCATTGACCCTAACAAACATTCTTAATTCTCTTATTTATTTTTATTGAAAATAATAACATTATGTGCTTTGGGAATTATATCAATTGAGTTTCCATTTCCATTTGGGAGAGTTTTCCCCAAAATTAGTTTTAACTGAAAGTTGGAAAAATTTTATTGAAGAGGTCTAGGGTGGTACATGGACACATGACCAAAGAGTTTTCTTATCTAAAAGATTATCAACATGAACTATAGCTGAGCATGTTTATATATATATATATAAATGCATAAATGTAAATTAAATCACTTACTCACATGGCATGTAAGTTAGAGCTGAAGATCTTTGCCCGAACCCGACGGGACCCGTCGGGACCCGACGGGCTCGGGCGGGTTCGGGCTTTATTTCTAACATTTTACACGGGCTCGGGGCGGGCTCGGGCTTCCGCTCCGGCTTTGTGAGGTAAATGAGCGGTCAAGTTCAAATCAATAGCGCAGGATCGCGCTGAATTCATTTACAGTGGATTTAATGATTTTCCTCATCAAAAACATGTAGCCTAATCTTGGTGAGTAGGTTTTTCAATGTATAACTAAATATGAATCGAGTCTTAACTTACATAATTTAGACAGAGGATATAGACTAATGTTGGCAGTAATGGAGAGAAGTGCCGACGCAAATCCCGCGGAGCCTGCCTCTTAATTTCGTTATTGCCAAATACCCATCTTAATTCAGAATGTATTATCTTAATTTAATTCGTTAAGAAATAATAATTTTATTGGCATATTTATTGCATAAGCCTATTTAGAATGAGATGTTACAATGTTACAGATTACTTATTTCTTTGTTTCAACTTCCAAGTGGCGTGTAGATTATTAGTCATGAATAAATAATGTTAAAACCTGTGTAAATTTCTCATTCTTGACAAAAGCTGTGTGTGTGCGCACATTTAAATAATGTCGGGCTGTAAACGGGTTCGGGCTTTTAAAAAGCTGTCAATCTAAATGTACGTTCGGGTTCGGGCTGCATTCTGTCGGGCTCCGGACATTTCGGGCCTAACTTTTAAGGCCCGATTACAGCTCTAATGTAAGTACATCTTTCAGTTTTTGGGGGGGGGGGGGTTCTAAGTTGGGTGTGTAAGATACCAAATCCACTGCTGTGTCTTGTTGACTAAATCATAGCACTGTTTTGAAATATGTCTGCAGCTCTTAGCAACTTTTTTGGTGGGCTTGAAAATATTTTGACCTGGGGGTTAATTGTAACGCTGTGTTACAACTAACCCCTCAGCACTTACGATATGAAATATTTAGACATTTGTATCCATGTATAACTGAACTATTGTTAGAAAAGGGCTGGATGAATTAATACAGTGTGGATACCTTTCTCTTATAGACAGATATATAAACAATATCCACTTCAAGAATATAGACAAAATAGTATTGAAATATTTCCCTGCAAACGTAATTTTTAGCAAGTGTTACAACTAACCCCCTGCCTGTTACAATTAACCCCACCTATGGGGTAAGTTGTAACGTTTGCACTTCTGTCACATTTGGTGTAATTGTCCAAGAATGGTAAGTAATAGAAACAAACTTCAAATGTTCATTTGTAGCAGAGATGTGCGTGTTGCTTGTGTAAAAAATCTAATTAATCAAACTCAAATAGTTTTTGAATGATTGACCCAAAACCAAAAAGTGTTAGGTTGTGACCCCCTCTCCCCTATACATTGTTATCAGTAAGCCTACGTGTGTTCCCTGAGTTCGAACCCATGACCTTTTGTGCTGCTAATGCAATACTCTACCACTGAGCTAATTAAATTAAGCTTTGCCTCTTTATTTAGTACTTGGTTCAAGTTTATTCTTTCTACCCAATTGGAAATTTGCTTCTTACATAAATGTATCTTGATATAAAACATTTTAGAGTTTTGTACTGGAAAACAAATTCCAAGAAATGCATTTTTTTGCAGTCCACACCCTTATTCTAAAAGAGGTCATTTGACAAATTTCTGGGGGGAAATTTGTCTCCAAAGGATTATAGGAACACACACAAAGACAAAGAAATAAAGAAAGAGAAGGACAGTTTTAGTATAATTTCATTAAAGCAGGAAGTTTCTCCTTCCTAAAAGACTGAATAAGTGTTGTCATTTCCTGTGGCACTCGCAGTTAATTGAATAAGAAAAGTTATGAGCCTCTATAGCTGATGACAGGGCAGAGGAAATGTGAAGACTCGCTACACATTCTTACACACACGCACACACGGTTCATTCCATCTCAAATCAACATCATGAGACTCGCAGCATCCCAAACACATTTATAATCAGAGATTTAATTCAGTTACACCAGATAATGATTTTGTCATTTAATATAATGAGAGGTTATAAAAGTAATACTTGGCATTTATTGAAAAAATAAACATGTGGTATAATTGTACAGTGATGATATCAAATGGGTTTGATTTATTCTGTACAGTGTAATACTAAAACGCTTTTAAACAAAATGACTTTTAATGCATTACAAGGTATGCATTTTATCAGTATGTACGTGGTGTCTGGGAATCAAACCCACAACCTCCTACACTGCTAACAATATACTCCACCAATGGAGCTACAAGAAAACCTTAGTTGGTATATGTTTGTTTGTGTTGTGCGAGAAGTTTTGGCTGAGAGGATATGTGTCGTGATTCCTCTGTTGTGCGAGGTCAAAGGTCAAAGACCCGAACAACCGGTCGGGATGCCGCTTTGGTTGCACCACCCGGACTGTCTCGACCAGAAAAAGGCGGAAACATACAGATGTTGCGTGTTAGCATCTTAAACCAATCGGAGCTTTCTCATGGGAAAAGACGACACTACAAACAAACCGCAGTAGAGTAGCACCTCTCTCCAGATCTCTTGGGTTAATGCAGGGGTCAAAGGGCAGGGGTCGACCCTCTGCACAATGCTCCGGATTGTTGATTCCAGCACTTAAAGGGATCTTGGGTAATTGAGGTGTGGACATGGTTTTGATGTGTTACTTACAACACGACATGGCCTTGGGTGAAGTTTACCTGTCAGGTTGTGAATTATGGAGAACGATTTTTAATGAACAATTTTACAAACTCGTGTCTATATGTTAGGTTAGTTGAAAAAGGTATAATGTTTTTCCACTGATAAATCTTTTATTTACCGATGCGCACAACTGAAAAGAAGGGCTTCGGGGTAGATGCACTGCACACATACCTTAAACAAAGCCGTTGTTATTTAGTTTGTGTCCTTCTCAGCTATTCTAATCATTTCACAGTTGTTTGTATGGGTTATCTTTGTTTATTGCTGTTATCTAAAGTGTTTGCGTGTGTTTGTGGTGTTGAGAGCTCTGGTCCTGCCCCTTCTTCAGGGTTGATTGATGAGTTTTAGCTGGTGTGTCTCATGAATGGGGGGCAGTCAGCATTGCTTTGATTTCCATCCGGTTTATGTGCCTGCTGGTCTGGGATATGTCCACCTTTATGTCCTTTTCTCTCATTTTCTTTTTCAGTGTCTGTTGTTGCTTTTCTTATGTTTTGTAGGTACACTTTAAAGACTCCGGTACATAGGGAACCCAGGTATACCCAAAACACATACTGACAAGTTAAACATGGAAATGGGCATTTTAGTGAAATATTGACTTAAAATCTCACATTTATATCCAGTCTTTTAACTTTGATTTAACATGACGCCATTAAAGCATGTTAACCATGCATTAAACTTCTGTTGGAAGGGCCTTATTTTTGTACTATTTTAAAAGCAAAACAAATCAAATGTCATTTTATTTTCTGTGGTAATCAGCATTATGCAATAAATGATGTCAATTGAGCTTAACTTGAAATGACCCGTCAACATTCCTTTAGGCTTTAAATAACCTTTCTCTTTTATTCTCCACTTCCGCACTAACTCACGTTCTTGTCCTGCGGCCCTTCAAACCGCTGTTTGAAGCAACTGAGAATCCAGTTCATCATCATTGAAACTCATTTGGCTGGACTAATGATGCACTTCCCTTGTTTATATATGCTGGTGTTTTTGTCCCTTGGCAGGGAATTTCCAGCAAATGCTAAGGATTCCTAAGAGTGCCGTTTTTCTGTGAAATCCTTGTTGGGATTAAATGTATCTGTGGGATGCAGAGGTGTCTTTTTAAGACACAACATTTCTTTAAAGCCTTATCCAATTTATGCGTAGTCAAGCTCTTCATTGCCAGCAGATGTGTGTGTTCGTGTGTATGCGTGTGGATAGGTGGACTAATTCTTTTAGTTGAGAAAGTCCAGACCGCTGCCCTGTTCTCAGGGTTCACATATGGACTCACACTCGTTGTAGGTGAACACACACATTGAATGACGTCTAAAGGGAAAAAAATTCATTCATTAAATTCATTAAAAGAATGTTCCTGCTTAATGCAAGCAATTACCATAGAAAATCATTTTCTTTTGATCCTTCAGTTTAAGAGTAATACATTCTTGCTGATATCTAAAATTATAATAAAGTGAGAGAAAATGTTTAATAAATGGATGTTTAATAAATGGCCCCATTGACTTCCACTGTAGGTCGAGATAAAACAACAGACAGACACAGACAGAATTTTATGAATGACTCCACTGATCCATGATAGATAGATAGATAGATAGATAGATAGATAGATAGATAGATAGATAGATAGATAGATAGATAGATAGATAGATAGATAGAGGGACTTTTGGACTAAACCAGCTTCCGTAGTCAGCTGCACAGTGCATTATCGGATGAAGAAATGTTTGTTGACAGTTTCTATTAGCAATATTAGCACAATGAAAGATCGCGGACATACCTGAAGTTGGGAGGAGGTGCGGGCGGAGCCTCAGAAATTTGGTTTCTTCGCGGTTTGTAGTAAATTAAAACGTTGTTTTCAAGCCGCATCCGCAATTAATTCTGGAAATGAACAGTTTGTCTTGAGCGCTGTATACAAACTATGTATAGCAACCACGGACATAATTACAGCACGCAGTCGTATGTCCATGGTGCCTGCTGTATGTTTACTTCCAGGGTTCCGTTGAAATTTTGCGCACGTTGATTCTGACCAATTGGGAAGCAGTTTAGGAAATATGTTCAAATACATGTGGCCAATAAGTGATGTGGATCTTATCACATGACTGAATTTTGGTTCGTTTCAACTGGTGCGGATCAGAGCAATCAGTGTGGTGTGAAAAGGAAACCAAAACTGCTAAAAAGCTACATCATTTTTTGCTTTCGGTCCGAACCAAATGAACCAAACTACAGATGTGAAAACACCCTAAGAAAAACTTGAAACACCTTGATTATTGGTTGGATCCTGACGTCTATGTGACATTGGGTTTTGACGTCAGTGCAACGTTGGGTTTTGACGTTAGTCTGACGTTGGCTTCTGATGTCAACATGATGTTGGAATGGATAAACAGAGATAGGTAGGTAGGTAGGTAGGTGGACAGACAGACAGACAGACAAGACCGACAGACAAGACAAGACAGACGGGAATCAATAAACAGCTATTGCAACTTCTAAACCAGGTAAGCTGGTTTCCATCCTGGTTTTCTTGTTTTAAAGGGGTTTTAACCCTGGAGAACCCACAGGTCAAATTTGGCCAATGTTAATAAATGCCTAGAGAAGGGTTCTTGGGTTCTCCAGGGTTAAATTGTCTGGCAAACCAGCATTAAACTAATTGTCGACAGTCTGCCACTGATGTTTTTGAAAAAAATATATATTTTCATTATTGAACCCGTACGTTATTGTAATAGAAGCTGACAGCATTTGAATCACTTGTCTTATTGACGGTTTTAGCAGTAACAACATAAACAAGCGGCTTTCGTGGTCAACACGTAACTTCCGTAAACTTTGCTTAGAATAAATAACAACAAAGTACTTTAAACGTTGTTTATTTATATAACAAGCAAAATAAACAACACGTAGATTACAGAGGAAACCAAAACATTTGTTTTTTTTTCGACGAGGTATTTGTTCAAGAGTTAAGTTTATCATCTAGTCAGACCATGAAAAAACTGAAACCGGAATTAAAGTTCGGACCAGATGCGTATCGTGTCACCGCATGTATGTTCGATGAAACCGTCTATAGGAAGGCTGGCCGAATTATGAAGTGCACATATCTGCTGAGCGAATGTGAGGAAGTGGACTATCAGGAGAAACACATCAGTTCAGAAAGACTATTGACCTGTCTCCTCTCCATAAAGCAGATGATGCTTTCATTTTGTTTACAATGTGTCATTTATCAAACGTTTCGCTCCATGAGTTTCTCCATTCATCAGAATTAAACACTCACTGCGGCTTCCGTATACACGCCGGTGCTGGGATCATAAATCAACGTGTGATTGTACGTGGATCTTCCGGTATGTAGTTTTAAAATATATCTTGTCACTTATTGAAATGTGTGTGTGTGTGTGTTACTAAACATTACCTGTGTTAGACTGCATATCCTGTATCCCTCACACCTCATGACAGCCGACCCAGCAGGGCTGCGACCTTTGGGCTTATCTTTAACTTTGATCTACTCTTTATTCATTCACTATATCTGCATCGCTCTTCCCGCAAGCTCACTTCTTTCTCTCTCTCTGTCTTTCTCTCCCTAAATCTCAGTGGTTCACCAGGCAATGTCAACAACACCCTGGAGCCGTGGGGTAAGGGTCACGGGTCGGGACCCTTGAGAACCTTCCAGTGTTGCCAGTGCAGGAGTGACCAGTGACTGCTGTGTTTTCTCTTTCATTTCCGTAAACCGCTGACAGGGCCGGATGGCTGCTGTTTGAAATCTGACAACAATTAAAACGCCCTTAACAAGGCATCTGATTTCCCCAGAGTTTCACATCGATACAATGTCTCCTTCATTAACGCGTGCCTGTATTCATTTATTCAATTATGCATTCACCTATTGACTCACTTTGGCCTGAATGTCGCAGGATGTCCGTGCGTATGTGCGTGAATAAATAAATGCCTACTCATGCATGCTTAAGTGTGTTTGTGTTTGTCCTGTCAGCAGGTTGGAATATATTACAGTGTTATGCAGAGTAATCAATTCCCAAAGCTTTCTAACAACTGTCCACCAAAAAGAGAAAATGAAGCCAGTGATGGAAGAGGGCTGTCTGCTCACAGCAGGGTCCAGACACATAAAACCTCATAGAGTCTCACTTACAGCAAGACTAAGGTAAACCACTATGTTTGCGCTGCTAAATTCAGTCTCAGACACTGATGCCCTTCTTCAGATGTGTTTGAATGAAATGAGATACATGTATGGAAGCTTGTACTGTATGAAGACACTGTTGATGTGCAGAGGGTCTCTACATTGCTTTTAAACTTTATTTGAATCTAAAATAACTTACATTTATGCATTTGGCATATGTTTTTATCCAAAACGACTTCAATCTTCATTTAACCCATGACCTTCGGGTTGCTAACTACCAATTGAGCAATAGAAGCACTTTTCTTTGATATGTTTGAAATTTACGGTGCTCTTAGGGGTGGTTCACATTTCGCGGTTTTTGTGTGGCAAATGCGTTATTTTTATTCAGAATGCAGCATCAGAAAAGTTGTTGGAAAGAAGGAGGAAAGCAGCACGGTTGTATTTTCTGCGCGGTTTTCAGACTTATACTGTTTGGGTCCTTTCGTAGTTTGTGAACCTGTTGTTATATAGCAACGTTTTTACAGGTAAATGTTTTTTTTCTGTGTGTTACAAAGAAAAAATAACAGCATATGACTATAGATCAATAGCTGTGTTTCCATTACCGTTCAAATTGTGCAAATTGAAATGGCAAATTTTAAATGTTCTTAAAGAAAAACGAAAAATTTCACATCAACTTCCGTATATATTGCAAAACCCTTTTTACACTTTTTCATGCAATTCTAAAAAGGAATACATCTAATATATTTTTTATACAAGTGACAAGATGAATCCACTATTTTCTGTTACAAACTTTCACATAGCATCTTTAGGTTATACAAATATAAAAAAATCCAATCCATAATTTGATTTTCAAAAATATTATAAAAACTGATTATTTTTCCACAAAATGCAATAAATACATGACAAGTTTTTTTTTCAAAATGCTATACATTTATTGAATCAATATATACATGTGCATTCATCTTTGCCATGTTATATTCATTTAGTTGACTAGTGGTATACACTGATTAAAAAAACATTAATGGCATTAATCAAAATATTGTCATATTAAGAACACTGTCATTCTTGGGACGTGGTTGAACTTTTTTTACAGCGATCAGCTGTAAAATGTTTTGTTCATGCTCGATTTTTGTTGACGTTTAGTAAAATAATGGAAAGTTTTTCATAAGACCCATGTGTCAATGTGTTAGCATGACAGAAGCTTGATGCTGTCGGGAGAACAAGCAACAACCGGCATTTTTCCATCTCCCGAGTGCCCCTTGCATAAATTATTCAATTTTTATGGCTTACGTTTCTTTTCCGTCACAGAAAACCACCACAGGTTTATCAATGCCATCAAAAGTATTTTTTTTTTTTTTTTTTTTTGATCACAAAGTACAAAGTAGATGAGGAAAACTAGGATTTTGTGTGTACTTAACGTGCCGCCATTATTGTTTATAGTGCATGTAATGGTGCTCTGTGATTGGTTAAGCGGATTTATTGCATTCTACAGAAAAGGAGGAGTGGCGCGTATCGCGTTTTGGGAAAAATTGAGAAAAGATGACAGAATAACATGGCGGATATTGGAATTTGTGTAAAATTAAGAATTGACTTTTTAATACTGACCAAATACAATACTGATTTTGGCAGTAACTCATAAAAAAGGTGTTTATCGCGTTTTGGAACCAAACTCTTCAAAAAAATTTCACCTTTACTGGTGACCTGACGTTCGTAAAAGTCACAGGATCATTCTTTAAATATAGCAAGGTATATTTGATTGAAGGACAAGACAGAGGAGGTGTGTCCTCCTACTTCATGTGGCATGACTAGAACCGACAAGCGAATCACATCAAAATACCACAAGAGAGATTCGGGAGTCAACTGCTCTGTATGGTTTCGAGTTGCCCTGGTGATATTTTGATGTCATCTGCGTGTCTGCACGGTACTGTATGAAGTCAAATACACCCTTCACGATGGTTTTTGGAATGACTTATCTAGAGACAACAAAATTACATTTTAATGACTTTGGCTAATGGAAACGCCATCATTTTGCAATGATTTTTGACGTCATGTAGACGGTTTCAGCAGTAACAACATATACAAAGGCTTTCGTGGAACACATGTAACTTCCGGTAAACTCCGCAAAGAATCAATAACAACAAAGTCATTTTAGAGTAGTTAATGATAACACGCAAAATAAATAACAAGTAGATTACCTTAGTTCAAATCATTGCTAAAGCGTATTAAAAACGACACTTAGCTAACGTTACTGTGTAAAATGTGTACTATATAGTGTATACAATGTTAACTACAGATTGGCTGCCAAACCTCCCTTCAAGTAAGGGATAATGTAGAGGCAGCCGGTAGTTATTGGGAAATAAGCCCCGACAGTGTGATCAGGACCCGACGTGAAGCGGAGGGTCTTGTATCACACTGAAGGGGCTTATTTCCCAATAACTACCGGCTGCCTCTACATTATCCCGCTTATTACACGGCTACTTGCCACATAAGAAAAAAAACTGGACATGAATATGAATTTGAAACATTTTATTGGCATATTTGTTTTAAATTAACATTTTTATCCTTCCGCGAAACTTTGCACAGATGCATAAAATGATCGTAATACCTTATTAAGATCCTCTGCTTCATACTTGTCTGTCTCCATTTTTTCTCTTTTAGCCAGTCTTTGAGAAGTTTTAATGCCCATTCTGTATTTTTTTGTATGTTGGCTTCGTAGCTGTCATGCTCTATTTTGTCAAGTTCAGTCTCAGTAAGCTGTCTGTGTCTTGTCGTGGTTGTCGAGTGTTTGTCACAAGATGGCGCCAAACAGACAGTAATCTTTATTGATCTTTATTAGCGCGGAGCGATTTTACTCGTGAAAGTAGTCCGGCTATGCGTTATTATTTTGGAGCGGTTATTATTTGAAAAGAACGAACCTGCAAATGTCTCAACTGACCAATCAGAATCAAGCATTCCAGAGAGCCGTGTAATAAATAGCGATAATCCATGATTGCCGTCGTTAGGAAACCAAAACATTTGTTATTTTAAACAAGGTATTTGATCCAAAGTTCAGTTTAGCAACTAACTGGAAGACTGGAAGTTAAGTTTCGCTCAGACACATAATGGCAACATGCATCCAATGAAACCGTCTATAGAAAATAGTGCTAAAGTTTTGCGCAAATCTGTAATGGAAGTGCAGCTAGTGTTTTTCCAATCCTGTTCCTGCCAGAACCCAACACTAAAGTTCTAGATGCCTTACTTATCTAACACATCTGATTAAGTTCATCAGGTAGTAAGTAGTGTTTGGCTTCAGTCACACCAAAAGCGCTTTAAACGCTTGCAAACGCAAGGCGCGACGCAATGCCTTTTTTAAAAAAAGAGCAGTGCGACGCGGCTTTTCATATTGCTAAGCAACCACCGAGTCAGCTGTCTTGTCAATCAAATATTGAAGCGTGAGCGCTCTTTTGCTGTTAACTGTCATATCAGCAGAAACTTTAAAAAGAGGACGCTTGCTCTGACCTTGTTTGAGGATGAGAGGTGCACAAACACGCAGGAGAGAGTGAGCGAGTGGAGTCCGGTTCTTCAAAGCAACTGTAAACTTCCCTCACCACAACGTAAGGCCCGCCTCTCCCCTCATTCGATTGGACAATGGAAAGACACGAATGACGTCGGGCGCTTCTCCGCTCTCAGCGCTCCTTCAAAAACGCGTGCGCGGCAGGCGGCAAAAAACCGCAAGGCGCTCGGCGCGCATAAACAGCGCGCAAACGCGCCCTGCCCATAGAATATCATTCAAAAAAGGCGCCTGCAACTGCCATAAACGCTATTGGTGTGACTGGCCCCTTTGTCTAATAAAGCACACAGAATGTGCAGTGGTCGGGTGTCTCCAGTAACGATATTGGGCAAAATTGATCATGGTGAGTAAATAATGTCGTACCTGCATTTTTAAAGATAGCAAACTAAACTTAAAACCAACAAGTTCAAAGCTCAGTTTGCAGTCCAAGAGCAATCTATCATGTCACATGAATGAGGTAATTGTCTGTCGAGCTGTTTACCTCCATGAAATTTCCAGCTTAAGTCATTACTGTACACTGTGGGGTTTTGGCTCATTTACCAAACTTTCTTCATGATGTGTATATTTGTGTATTTTTTTCCCAAAAATCGGACAACCAGGAATTCTCATCAGATTCTCAGTGTAAAGAGGCACATTCAAATGAGCCAGTGGCTTACGGATAGTTGATGCCTTTCCTTGTAGTAAAGAACCAATTAACTCTTTCAAGAAATGAGGTAACCAATAAACAGTGTCTTTTTTGTGAATCACTGTTTTCTACATAAAATCATGGTACATAATATAAACAACATTCTGTGAAAATCTAACCTTGATATTTTTGATATTGACTGAGTAAGATCATGCCAAAGAGAGAAATCAAACTTTGATGCTCCAAATCTTATAATTAGATTATGAGAGTGCATCAAATAGGACTATAAACCAATATTATACAATAAACCCCATTACGTTAGAGTTTGCACGCCCAGCCGTCTTCGACTGTAATATCTGAATCCCATGGCTGTACTTGCTTTGTAAACAGCTTTCACCAGCCTCCATGTTTGTCTCTTCCCACCAGACTTCTGTTCCATTCTGTCAGCAGTCCGGATCATGTAATGGTGAATAAGTACAAGCCTGATAACAGCTCTGTCTGTTTCTAAGAGCGGAATTACAGAAGAGCTCATTTGCTCAAGCTTCTAATTATGCCATCGCACCAAACCGCACAGCCGAAGATTTTTTAAAACCAAAGCCAGAAGTGCCATGACTCAGTCTCATTGAGTAACAGTGTTTGTGTGTGTGTTCCTGTATGTTTGTGCTTATGTGTCTTTGTTTGCTAGAAGGTAAACTGTATCTAGATCTGAGACTGCTAGATGAAAGATCTGAAAGGTCTGATTTACTCAGTGGGATTTAATGGTGAGATATTTTTCACACTTGGTAAATATTATGACAATTTACAAAGGACGGCTTTCAGATCTGGACGTATTGAAGAGATGCTGTGGTGAAATTGATGCCAGAATGGGATTTTAAAATACTGATTGATTACTAACAAAATGTAGATGCTTTTGATCAATCCTTTTATCGAATGTTAATACGCACATCCACCCGTGTTATTGATTTCTAAGTGTGAAGCATCTGCTGGTTCTTTTAAAATCAAACAGATACCTTATCAAAGCAGACGGTCTGATTCACTGTTCAATCATATTTTCTTTTTTGAACTTACAGCGGGTGAAATAAGTATTAAACACGTCACCATTTTTCTCGGTAAATATATTTCCAAAGGTGCTATTGAGATGACATTTTGAGCAGACCCAAGTAATCCATACATACAAAGAAATCAAATACGATCAGAAATTCAATTATGTGTAATAATGTGAAATGACACAGGGAAAAAGTATTGAACATATGAAGAAAGGGAGGTGCAAAAAGGCATGGAAACCAAGACAGCTGAAAACCAGCAGTAATTAAAAAGCAATCCAGACCCCTATCAGTGCAAATTAATATGAGCTGGTTCAGTCCCAACTGATGGCCTACGCAAAGGTCTCATTGCCAAGGTGTCACATGGGTAAAAGCAAAGAGCTGTCTCAAGACCTTCGTAAACATAATGATGGCATTGGTTATAGGCACATTTTTAAAGGAATAGTCTACCCTTTTGCCATATTAAACTATGTTATTACCTCAACTTAGACGAATTAATACATATCTATCTTTTTTCAATTCGTGCACTGTACAGCGCGTCGTGAATGTGTTAGCATTTAGCCTTGACCCATTCATTCCTATGGTACCAAACAGGGAAGCCACCAAACACTTCTGTGTTTTCCCTATTTAAAGACTGTTACATGAGGAGTTATACCAGTAAGTATGGTGCCACAAAATAAAACTTTTTTTTTTGTACCATAGGAATGAATGGGGCTAGGCTAAATGCTAACACATTCATAACGCGCTGTACAGTGCACGCATTGAAAAAAGATGGGTATGTATTAATTCGTCTAGGTTGAGGTAATAACATAGTTTAATATGGCAAAAGAGTAGACTATTCCTTTAAGCTTCTGAATGTTCCAGTGAGCACTGTTGGGGCCATAATACGGAAGTGGAAAGACAATCATTTCACCAAAAACACTCTCTCTTCTTGTGCAGATCCGTAAAAAGTGAACAGTTGGATCAAATAAAAAAATAAGTGAAAAAAAACTTTAAAGGGACACTACACTTTTTTTTGAAAATATGCTTATTTTTCCAGCTCCCCTAGAGTTAAATATTTGATTCTTACCATTTTGGAATCCATTCAGCTGATCTTCGGGTCTGGCGCTACTACTTTTAGCATAGCTTAGCATAGTCCATTGAATCTGATTAGACCATTAGCATCACCGTCAAAAATGACCAAAGAGTTTCAATATTCTTCCTATTTAAAACTTGACTCCTCTGTAGGTACATCGTTGCAATTTTTCTAGGCAGATATGGCTAGGAACTATACTCTCATTCTGGTGTAATAAACAAGGATTTTGTTGCCGTAACATGGCTGCAGGAGGCGCAATGATATTACTCAGTGCCCGAAAATAGTCCCTTTAACTTTCCATGACTATTTTCGGGCACTGCGTAATATCATTGCGCCTCCTGCAGCCATGTTACGACAACAAAGTCCTTTATTTTTACGCCAGAATGAGAGTATAGTTCCTAGCCATATCTGCCTAGAAAATAGTAACTTTTAATTTTCCGTCGGTCTTAGTACACAATGTACCTACAGAAGTTTTAAATAGAAAAAATATTGAAACTCTTTGGACTTGTGTTTAACTCTAGGTGAGCTGGAAAATTAGCATATCTTGAAAAAAGTGAAGTGTCCCTTTAAAGAGGACATCATGAAAATCTGACTTTTCCATCTTTAAGTGCTATAATTGGGTACCCAGTGCTTCTATCAACCTATAAAATGTGAAAAAGAACAACCCAGTAACTTAGTTTTGGTAAACCATTCTCTGCAAGCATGTGGAAAAACAGGTCATTGAAATTTGGCTCCCATGTGATGTCAGAAGCAGATAATACTGCCCCTTAATCTGCACTATCCAACCACGACAGTGCCATTCAAAAACGGCACATTTTTGTTAACACCTACAAAGTGTCAATTTTCACGTGCTATAATAAATTATCTATATGATATTTTGAGCTAGAACTTCACGTACGTACTCTGGGGACATCAAAGATTTATTTGACCTCTTTAAAAATTATTTTGAAATGCCCCCTTTAAGCGAAAAATATAAGTAGGAGTTACCAATAGAAGTAATTTTTTTAAGTTGATCCAACTTTTCACTTTTTACAGTGTATTGCAGTGCATAGGTAAATCCTCATAAAGCCACAAGAGACCCATCATGTGTATTTATAGTGTGTGTTTGGGAGACCAGTGTTTTTCTGAATATATAATAAATATCAAACCCTTTTTGCAATGTGCAGCCGTGTCCCGACACTATTACATCCTAACCTCAACCTTTACTGCGTGACATGCCGTGAGTGCAAATCTGTTGGACTTGCAAATCTGTTGGAGCTGCCATTCCGATCTTGAACTCTGTCTCTCTCTCATACACACTCAAACTTGTGTTTGGGTCTCCCACACACATTGAAGTCCTGAAGGAATGGTATGATCCGGCACAAAACAGCGATTCAGTGTGGAACACATGAGCATTCAGCACTCAGACGCACTATCACTTACAATCTGCGTTGCTAATGCCGTTTTATATGCCACTGTATACTGTACATGCCAACCCTGCAACTCATGAATCTGAAGTTCTTCTCTTCACAAGTCTGAGTTAGCAAAAATAAAAAAAAATCACACAAACAGACAAACCACAACCTGTAGTACTCCGAATTAATCATGTCCAATCACTTTTCTTCATCTGTTTTTTCTTCCGACCTGCAACCTGTGACTTATCATATCCTCGAAAGGAAGAAAACGCCACAGGCACAGGAAATGACCTAACAGGTCACAAGAGGTCAGCCCAGGTCAGGCAACACTGATAGAAGGTTTATGCTAGGTTATTAGACGCTATAATGATGACTAAACATAGCTTGGCGCCATTCTAAGGGTAGATGGGACAAATTAACTTTTGTATTTTAAGGCTAGATGGTAGGGATATCTATAAAGGCTGTGTTTTAAGACATTATACTGTTGGTGTTTCAAAAAGGTAGGCATTTTATTTGTGAAGTACATTTTGAAATGGAGACTTTAGGCCTTTTCACACAGAGATTAAGAGAAATACACAGAAAATGCGTCCGGGATTTGTCCGGGATAAGTTGATTTTTGATTCATTCACACTGCCAATGGTTTTCTGGAATCTGTGCGTGCATTCTCACACATGCCGTAAAGATCCAGTAAAGACACGTAACCTACACTGCAAAAAATGATTTTCAAGAAAAAAATTCGTAGTATTTTTGTCTTCTTTTCAGTAAAAATATCTTAAATTAAGATGTTTTTTCTTGATGAGCAAAATGACCCAAGAAAATAAGTCTACTTTTTAGACCAAAATATACAATTTAAGTGATTTTGTGCATAAAACAAGCAAACAAATCTGCCAGTGGGGAAAGCAAAAAAATCTTGAAATTTTTTATTAAACACTAAATTCAAGAAAAATTTGTTTACCCCATTGGTAGATTTTTTTGCTTGTTTTATGCAAAAGTCACTTAAAATTGATAAACTAGACTTATTTTCTTGGGTCGTTTTGCTCATCAAGAAAAAACATCTTAATTTAAGAATCTTTAGATATTTTTACTGAAAACAAGACAAGAATACTAAGATTTTTTTTATCTTGAAAATCATTTTTGCAGTGTAATAAATGTCTTGCACTTGGTAGGTTTTTTCAGTGTCTAAAGTTGGCTAATTATCCATGATCTCTCTCTAGAAACAACTGGCGTGAATTTTAGTTCATGACAAGATCATGAAGAACGCATGATGTTGCCCTGCAAAAAATGATTTTCAAGAAAACAAATTCTTAGTATTTTTGTCCTGTTTTCAGTAAAAATATCTACAAAATCTTAAATTAAGATGCTTTTTCTTGATGACCAAATCAACCTAAGAAAATAAGTCTAGTTTTTAGACCAAGAATATCAATTTAAGTGATTTTGTGCATAAAACAAGCAAAAAAAGCTGTCAATGGGGTAAGCAATTTTTCCTTTTTTTTCTTTAATTTAGTCTTTAAGAAAAATGTTCAAGATTTTTTGCTTAACCCATTGGCAGATATTTTTGCTTGTTTTATGCACAAAATCACTTAAATTTGATATTTTTGGTCTAAAAACTAGACTTGGGTTGTTTTGCTCATCAAGAAAAAGCATCTTAATTTAAGATTTTTTAGATATTTTGACTGAAAACAAAACAAAAATACTAAGATTTTTTTTTTTTTTTGAAAATTATTTTTTGCAGTGTGGTGAATGATCGGAGCTTCAGTGCTGATAGTGACGAGCTCCCTGATCTCTGCTTCAGTCCAGTTTGCCGACATTTCTTGATGTGAATGTTGATCTGCTAACTTCTGGTTGCGATGACACAAGCATCCTCACTATGGCACCCCCCTTACGGCATTGTTTCTGCGTCTTGTTCACACAGAATGCTTTCCGTGTATATCACGGCAATGTTCCCAGGTGCTCTTTACAGGAACGTTCCCAGAACAGTTACGAGACATGTTTGCTTTTACAGAAGTCTCTCTGCCAATTTTAAGGAAATTTTCTTGGACCAAAGTGCTGTGTGAATGAGGTTTTTGATACAGATTTGCAAAATTAAGCTATGGTTTTTGTCTGACTCATTGCATGTTGGTGATGTTTCCAGTCAGAGTTGACTAATGCACTATAAAAAAGTTGGTTCAACTTAAAGAGATAGTTCACTTTAAAATGAAAATTGTGTCATCATTCTCTCATCCTCATGTTACTAAACCTGTATGAATTTCTTTTTTCTGATGAACACAAAAGAAGATATTTTGAGAAATGATGTTAAACACAGCAGATAGTGACCATTGACTTCCATAGTAGGAAAAAAATATTTTGGTAGTATTTTGATAAATGATGGTAAGCACACAGTTGACGGTACCCATTACATTCCATCATATTTTTTATTCAAGTCTATGGTCACTACTGTATATGCTGTGTGTTTACCATCATTTCTCAAAATATATTCTTTTGTATTCATCAGAAAAAAAATGCATACAGGTTAAGAACAACATGAGGATGAGTAATTGATGACAGAATTTTCATTTTAAAGCGAACTATCCCTTAAAAAAGTAAATTACCTGGTTGCCTAAAAAGATTAAAACAATTAGTTGACTCAACAATTGTTACACAATCTTTTTTCATGAGTTAACTAATACTTTAAGTTGAATTAACTTATTTTAAGGCAACAAGATAACTTACTTTTCCATTCATTATAGATGATATTTTGCATAATTTACTCTTGTACTAAAATGTTTCCTCTGAAGCTGCATTGGAGCACATTGGAAAAATTGCACTAGAACTAAGTTTGACATGAATCATAGTGTGTATTTTAAGACACGGATGAACTCAATGAACTCAATAAAGGAATTAGGCAAGTCCCGACCAAACTCACGTCCCAGGTTACCGCGCATCGAAATGACTTTCAGAAACAGCTGAAAAAATTACATAACTGTCCCCTCAAAGCACCCTGTAAAGCCAAAAGCTACTCAGGAGTCTCGGTCCTGCCACAGATAGCGTCTGCCAGCGTACACCTGCAAATAATTTAACTCCAACTTGTTTATTTAACTTGTCTGAGCGCTACCAGTGTTTCCTCTGCGTTTGGGTCGTACCGAACGCAGTTCTCCCCAGAGAAGACTATAGCTGCAATTAATGTAAACTACAAACAAAAAGCCAACAAATTACTCAAGAACACACACATACGTCCAACGTTTTGGGGGAAAAGGTGCATTCTCGCTGGTATAATGGAAGAACAATTTGGAAAAGGGGAAATGTGCAGTTATTCCTTGTTTGATGTCGGAGCATTTCAAGAGGATGTTGTTTCCTCCTCTGACAATCTGGTCTTTGTTACAATTTGCCAATACATCACAAACAGATTCAGAAAAATCAAGTAAATTATTCTGCAACTGGAAAAACATTTGTATATTTCAGGATCTATTCCGTCTCTCCGATAAGTTTTCCCTCTGGACTTGATTAATTCTCTGCAAGAGTGGAGGCACAATTGCCTGTGTTTTACCTCCATGTTTCAAAGCACCCAGAGCTAGAACCATTAAACTCTCTAATTTCAGATAAAAGACCTCATTAGCGTGGGCAAAATCATATACGCACATGCATGCACAATTATTTGCGCTCCGCCTCGGTCCATCTTAACCGGTTTTTAGCTAATAGAGTGCCGTAATAAGGCCATCCTATCGAAGAAATGAGGCAAACTCCTCTTTAAATGAGCTTTTACAGCAAATCATTATGTAATGTGATTTACGTACAAGTGCAGGTCCTGCAGGGAGCAAGAATACCATTGGGAAATTAAACAGTCGGATATCACACATGATCTGATTTGTGCGGCCTAATATGCTCGGTGTGTAAAATCAAGTCTCATAATCTAATTGTGACATTAGAAGCATCAAAGTTTGATTTCAGTCATTGATTTCACATTGATTTGACACGACCTTCAGATTAGGTTCTCGCAGATTGGATCACCATTTAGGGTTACCACAATTGAGTGGTCTGTAATGTTTATGTCCTTGAAACCTAACACACACCTTTGCTTAGTTGTTCCTAACCTGAGCTCCTACCTTTCTGCTTTCCAGCGACAACTTCCTCTTTGGAATTTTGATTGGTATAATTCCTACGGGACACGGGATTGAGGACAGAAATTGGATCAAGGAGACAAAAGATGCGCCCATTTTTTGCAAATCGTGCCTCTTAGAAAAGCCTCCGAGTACACAGAGGAAATGAGGCGGAGCGCCACCTCTCACCTCTGAGGTTTTGATGTGGCAAGCTGTTTGGATACTGTGGGCATTTATTTGTTTTATAACTGATCCTGGTTCAGCTCCAGCTGGGGAGAATAAAGCAGATGGAATGTTTTCGAGTGTAAACACACTGACACGAAGGCTTACACCGGAGGGCGATTTCTACCTCGACATGTCCTGACTGTTAGAGCGGGGTGATCTGTGGTGAAAGGGGTCGGTGTGGGAAGTGACCCTGGTTGTTTTAAATAAATAATGAGATGAACTCTGTCGCGGTGAAAAAAGACAGTTTATTATGAGATCAAAAGATGTGATCATAAAATATAAGCAGTTGTGAATTTGGTGTATTTTTGTCGTCTTGAATCATGGCACATTGGTGGGTGTGTTTTGTTTGAACAGCAGGAGTTCATATTTGGAGGTGGGGGACATATTCACATCACTCATTGTTTTCTGGTACTATTTATTTATAACAATGTGCTCTAAATACTAAATTTATGAGACATCCAACAGTGCACTACTTGCTCTGGCACCATATCAGGCAAACAAACAGCAGATAATGAATTGACGCCCTTCAACAAAGAAATCTTTGTTCAAGTTACTTAATTTTCTTTGTTGTATCAACATTTTAAAGTTGGATTTTTTACAGTGTAACGCATAATCAGCCAAAGTCCGCATATTTATGTGGAGGATGCATTTTTTCAAATACGCCGCACTTTCGCAGCATAAATTGCAGATTTCCGTGCGCAAAATATGCGGGGCTTGCTATATTTCACAATCCCCGCATTTTTGTAGCAAAAATCACATATATCTTAGCAGAAAGTTGAAAAATTTTGCATTTACCTCATACAAGCGAAGCCATGTCCCCTGTTGCCATGGAACGTTATGAAGTGATGTCATTATGTGACGTGAACATTAGGGCTGGGCAAAAAAATCGATTTTTCGATTAATCGTTTTTTAAAACGTGGTCGATTAAAAATCAATTCTCAAAGAGCAGAATCGATTTTTTTTTCATATTTATTTCCGCAAACATTGAACGGAGGAATGGAAGCATTTTAGATTTCCCAATCAAGACGACAACGATAGTTTTGTGGCTTTTAATTTTTTTTCATTAATTACCCACTTGTAAACTGCTGTTCACTGTTCTTTTTTATTAATATAGTATGTGTATTAAATCTATATTCATTGAGTTGAATCGAGAATCGAGTATAAAAACCTACCTGAGAACCGGAATCGAAAATTTTATTGAGAATCGGAATCGAATCGATTTGATAGCTTGTGAATCGAAATTGAATCGATCTGGAACATGTGAATCGATACCCAGCCCTAGTGAACATCATTGAAAAGCTGCAAACTGTTTTTGCAAGTTCCCGCAGTTTTTGCAAGTCCCCGCAAATTCATTGCATAAAATTGCATAAATAGCCCATCGCATTTTTTAAGAAAACACAAGATCAAGGATATTTGCCCGCAACAATCACAAAAAACTCAGCATTTTTCTGAAAGGATTGACTATTGTCTCAGTCTGTATTCACAGGAATCAAATCTATTTTGCTAAAAGTGCTCACTGTCTCTTTTGGCAGGGAGTAAGAAGCAGTAGCTCATTTGCTCTCACCCAAATCGGGGCATTTTGGACATGCTAGTAAATGATCTGTAGGCTATTTTGAGCTGAAACTTCACAGACACATCTTGGACATCTTATAAAAACGGGCATAATAGGTGCCCTTTAGAAATAAAGGTGCTAAAAAGGATTCTTCACCCTCATGCATTAGAAGAACGATTTTTGTTACCCAAATAACTGTGTCAAAGGTTCTTAAAAGAGTGATTTCTTTATAATCTTTTATAACCATTGTCCCGTATAAATAATCTTTAGATCAGAAGGTTCTTTAGATATTTAAGCTTCTTTATGGAACCATACAACCTAACAAAGAACCTTTAAGGAACCTTTTTGCATTAGGCTGATGTCTGTCATTACTAGCAACCGATGCACCTGATATTGACTACTGTGCACTAAACAAATGTTTCTGATTTTATCATTTGCAAAGTGCAGACAGATTTGCAAACCAGATACTGATTTATGTGCAATGCGAACAAAGCGTTGTACTCATCAAATCTCCAATTAGAGTTTGTTCAGACAGGCAGCAAAATCTAATTTTGGGGCGTAACAGACTCGCATCCATTTAGTTTGTGTAGTATAAACAGCAAAAAGCCCACATGAGCTCCGATGTTTAAAATAGAATTAAAATCAGTATTTTTTTCTCGAGTGTGTCTCGGTCTAAACGGTCAGATCAAATTTCCAAGTATTTTTTGGAGTACAAGTTTTGCAATATTGTTTGAAACTCAAAATGCGCTCACTCTTCCCTCCAAAATATGATGTGAGTAGTGAACAAGCTACAGTACATTCTCAAAAAAAGGTACAAATGCTGTCACTGGGGCAGTAGCCTTCAAAAAGGACATATTAGGACTTCAAAGGTGAGGAAATATTAAGAAGTTTGTCCCAAAACACACATAAAGTTTCGTTAAAAAAATTTACTGAACAAAAATGTAAGTACAGGAGATAAAAAATCACTGACATTTTTCTTAAAGGTCACGTTCTTTCTTATCCCATTTTTTAACCTATATTTGCCTATAAAGCCTACAGCGAACGGCCAGTTTGTACTACAACCCTCTACTTCCTGCTTTAATGACGACAGTTTTTGACTAAACTCCGCCCACAGGAATACGTCAGTCGCAAGCTAAGCTAACGGCAAGCTAAGCTGCGATCGAATCACAACACACTGAACAAACTACACAATCAGAACTCGTTACGTATTTCTGAAGGAGGGACTTCATAGAACAAGGAAGACATCAGCCTGTTTTGAGGACAGTGAAAACAGCGCTATACAGATAAGTAAATTGTGTGAAAAACGTCTCGTTTTTTTAAACGTGAACACATGTTATATTGCGCACTGTAAACACAATCAAAGCTTTAAAAACACTGAACGGGACCTTTAAACTCTTAAACTCAGTAAAACTCCAATGAGGTATAAGAGGACAGGAAAGCTAGCATCCTCCAACTCACTTTTTGTCTATGTGTGTGGGTGCATTGTAGTTTTTATTATATAATTTTACAGCTTGGCTTATTTTTTCCTGTTCACATCATCAATAGAATTGAGTTAGACGACATGAAAACGAGGCGATAAAGTGAGACGGCGGTCGTGATTGTGTGTGAGTGTGAAAGGATGTTGGTTTGAAACTGATATTCCCTCCGAGATTCCTTTACCTTAATAACAATGAGAGGAGTTTCTGACCGCTTCCTTTGAGCTTTTATTGGGCATGAAAACATACACACGCACATAGTGCGACAGGAACAAACTAGAACAGAGAGCCACGCGCTGAAAGACAACATCCACGTCTCCACTGAAGAAAAGAGCGGATACTCTTTTAGAGCTAATTTTGACCATACTGTTGTCACACACACACATTAACCCGAACAATACAAAAAGATTTCCAGGCTTGCTTTCAAATAAGCATCACGATATAAAATGCTTTCTGGCTAATCGTCTATATTTACAAATCCATCAGACGGACAAATACGTAAATTGTATTATGCAAATGATATACCATTTTAAGGGTTTCAATAAGCAACTCCATACAGTAAGTATGTTTTCTGAAGACTAAACAAATCCTTTTAGCCACCGTTATGTAACGTATAGTAATTAGAAGTCCACAATAAAATGAAATGATCACAGCTGATTTTTACAGACTAAGGCATTCACGAAGTTGAAATGGGAACATTGGATGGACAGTCTCTAAACGTGTGCCAGATCCCTGTCGGAATAATTTGACCTTAGAAATGTAAGAGAGTCTAGTTTTAAACTCACACTGAGTCTCTTGTGTGGATGTTACCTGTAGAAGTATGGAAACCCCCTTCTGGACTGAGTCTGTGTGTGTGTGCATTTGTGTGTGTGCGCACGCTTTTTCCATCCTGTCCTGCACACACAATCATACATGCATGCTTAGGCGGAACTAAAGGGCTGGCTCCACCGGACACATGAGCAGCAGACAGCGTCATCCATCTAGAATGTGTGTGTTAGAATTATATGTGGGAAAAATCCCATCTATACCATTACTTCGTTTGAGGATGCGTTGACTCCCAGGGGAAACCTTTTTACTATGCTTACATGCGTGTGTGCTGGAATGCTGTCTATGTTTCCCCAATGCAAACCAAATTACCTTTAAAGATATGACCTCACATTCATCACTTTGGTATAGCTTTAGATACAGACAACCAGGGAAGAAGATTTTACTGTTTAGCTATAAAAGTTGCTTATTCATAGCTTAAGCCTTACAGTAGTTAGCTGTCTTATGGTACGTACACAACAAACGCAGGGCATCGCGTTATTGTGGGTTCACACCAGATTACATTCAAAGTCAATGCAAAGACGCGATCAGACGCTTCCTTGCGTGGGGCGATGCGAATGACGCGATATATGTGTGGCGCGTTTGCCGCGAAAAACAATTGTGCTATTCGCCTCAAACGCATCTTCGTCCAAGTTGAAAATATTCAACTCGAGCGAAAAATGCGCATGACACGAAGTTAAATCCCGCGACTAATCTAGAGCGACTAACATGATGCCCCGCGCTTGGTGTGTACGTAGCATTGCTCGCTCTAGATTACTCATGTCGAAATCGATTAGATTACTCAAATTTTCTGTTCGAGTTGAATATTTTCAACTTGGGCGAAGACGCATTTGAGGCGAATAGCGCGATTGTTTTCGCGGCAAACGCGCCACCTATATCGCGTCATTCGCATCGCTCCACGCGCGGAGGCGTCTGATGGCGTCTTTGCATTGACTTTGCATGTAATACTCGCGCAAATCGTTGAACTCGCGTCTGGTGTAAACCCACAGTTTTATGTATCTGTATGATAAATAAAAGTTGAAGGAAGTTCTTGAGCACATTTGTTGATAAGTGAATTAATGTATTAGATTGCATTACCTAAATACTTTAGGTGGCTTACACTGACAGTTTAGGTCGAATTTTTTTTATGTGAATACTGTCATGTGGACCCGGGAGCGCACCAGGGTACCGAATCCAAGAATACCTGAACCTGTGGTCTCAGTTCGGTTACTTTGGTACTGTGGGGGGCACCGCAAAAGAAAGTTCTTTGGTTCGGACTGCAGCAAACATGTCCAGTGTAAAAAATAAAAAGACATTCGAGATCGTAATGAAGTCTTTGACTTTTGAATCCAGATATTGGTATCTTGGGATAGATACCAAATATTTTAAACATCATGAGACAGTTTTAAATATTTATTTCATAATATAAATTAGGGATGCACCGATTTAAACAGACAACTTCTGACCAACAAAATAAGAGAGGCACAAATTAAGCTAAAACAAATTTAATAAGACAGCATGACAACCTTCAAAGGTGTTTTTTGCTATTATACTTTATTAACAACATTAACTCATTTTTTTTTTACATATAATGGATTTCTTTATGCAGTTAATTAATAAACAATTGATATCTGCCTTTCTCGTGCTATTGCCGATATGCCAATGTTTTCAAATTCATCAAAAATCATATAAATGATTAGATTTGGTGAACTAAAGCAAACCCAGCAAGCAATAGCAAATCGTCTAGGTCAACTATAGACCAGATATAGCCCGGCTATGAATAAACCACTTCTATCCAAAATAAACTTGAATTTGGTTACATGTCACTTTTGCCAAAATAACTTGGGAGATAAAAGAGATTCCAACATGTATATTGTCAAAAATAAATGTACAAAAGTTGTCACATACCCTTTAAAAAAGGTCCTAATAGGTAGCATTTAGGTACAAATATGAGCGTTTTAGGGACCAATACGTATCTTTGAACTACCAATATGCACCTTTGAAGTACAAATATGCACTCTTTGGGTACAAAGGCGTACTTTTTTGACAGCTTTTGTATTTATTTTTTGAGAGAGGAGAGGGTAAAAAAAGTCAACAGTGATTACAAGGTGTTTGGTTTCATTCATTTGTTTTATTTATTTTTGGGCTATAGCTTGACATCTACTAAATTTTCACTGACAGCCCAAATGTTGCCTTGTTTTAGCCTTGGTGTCTGGGCTGTGCTTGAACGGCTATTAGAAGTTTTTTAAACCAAAAATTGCTCGCTGGGAAGGCTCTTCACTAACAATGCTAGGTTGTTTTTAACCCATGGTTGGGTAAACAAACCTAACCCTTTGGTTTAAATAAACCTATGTTGGGTTGTTTCAACTCAAAATGCTGGTTTGTTGTAACTCAAAATGCTGGTTTGTTTAAACCCAAAATGCTGGATTGTTTTTAACCATGGTTGCGTAAAAGATGGACATTACCTATGCTGGTTTGCTTTAACCCGGAGTTTATTTACTCCCCATTAAACCTATTGCTGTCTAAAAGAAACAAATGAGATGTTAAGGAGACCTTTTTGTGATTTTTCTTTCCTGGGTGTGTTTGTATGCTTTGCCTGCCGTGCTACATGAACGGTAGTTTTGTTAGATGTCGAGTTTTTCATTCATCACACCAGCGTGTGTATACGTGTGTTTGTGTATGATGATGTTCTTGTCTACACAGATAACCTCATGTTTATTTCTCAGTGTCGGTGAGAAAAGGAGATGTTAGTCTGATTGTCTTCATGGTTCAGAGGAGGTTTTTTGTGCTTGCACTCTTCCCTAAATCAACAAGTTCTTACAACACTTATGGGGTCTGAACCTCACACACGGTCTGAAACGCATACACACCCACAAACAGCTGTCTTTCTCGCACCCCCAGTGATACATAATCTGGGGTGGCTTTGAGGAACGGCGACATTTTCATGGATGTTAAAATGACATTCCAGTAATTTCCATGGATCATAAAGACCTACAGCTAGCAGCATGAGGCATGAACCTCCATATGATCTAAGGCACAGATGTGCACACAAATACACACAACTCTCTCTCACACACACACATGCATACATTCAAATGGAGCTGCAGTCTGTATTAATGAAGGGGGGCAGATAAAAGAGAGAGAGAGAGAGAGAGAGACAGATGCCTATTGGCAGGAAAGAGGGAGGAAAACAGCTGAGACATTTTTTTAGATGCGAGTATTTTTTGGCAGAGCTTATTCGTGTAGTTTCTCTCTCTCTCTTTCTTTCTCTCTCTCTCGCTCGCTCGCTCGCTCTCTCTCTCTTCCTTTCTTCCTTTCCGCCAACAGCCTTGTTAAATGTGATGATGAAAACATTTCCACATGTGCTACTGGTTTGGCCTGCTCCTAACGCACAAAAAAGCCTTGTTTCTCTATTACAACATATCATGATAAAACACCGTGGAGCTTTAAAAGGCTGTTCACTGTTTGACATACAAGGTTTCAACTGAGCTGTTGCCAGATATTGTTTTATTATTCACAGTAATTATTTCCAACAGAGTGAAACTGTTCATATGTACTCATTACATTTTTGGATAGGGTTTGTTCTGGCAAAGACAGGATTCGGGATGGAAAACTGTATCGGGAGATCTCGAAGCCTGTCAGCACGGTTTCAGACTGGTTTCAAAGTGTGTTTAAGAATGTTCATTGTGTAAAAAGGTTTAAGCGAGTGACTCTTTGTAAAGGCATGACAATCAATCAAATTGATGTGATGGATTTTAAAGATTACCTTCTTTAGTGAGACACAGTTAAACTCTTCAACTTAGGAACGCAAATGTATTTTTACACTGGCTCATCAAAATGCACATATAAAGAGTTTGGTTCCAAAACGCAATAAATCCATTTTGACTAATTTGGGTAAAAATTTGTTTTTTTTTATACCAAGAAAGTGACCAGATGAAAATCGCTATTTTCTGTTACAAACTTTAACATAGCATCTTTTGGTTATAATAACATTAAAAATTCAAATCCATAATTTGATTTTCGAAGATTTAATATAAAAACGCTATATAGCATTTTCAAAACGCTATAAATCTATTGAATCAAACGTAAATGTGCATTCATTAATGGCAAACAAAACATTAATGGCATTAATCAAAACACTTACTTTGTCATATTAAGAACACTGTCATTGCTGCTGTCATCCTTAGGACGTCGTAGCTGAACTTTTTTGACAGCGATCAGCTGTAAAATGTTTTGGTCCTTCTAGATTTTTGTTGACTACGAGTAAAATAATGGAAAGTTTTTCATGGGGTCAATGTGTTAGCATGACAGAAGCTTGATGCTGTTGTGTGAGAACAAGCAACAGCCAGCATTTTTCCTTCGCCCGAGTGCCTCTCACATAAATTATTCAAATTTGATGGCTTATGTTTTTCCCCCACAGAAAACCAACACAGGTTTATCAATGCCATCAAAAGTATTATAATTTTTTGTTTTTGTTTGTTTGTTGACCAAAGTAGATGAGGAAAACTAGAATTTTGTATGTGTTCAAAACGCTGTCATTATTTTTTTACAATGCAATGAATGGTGCGCTGTGATTGGTTAAGTGGACTTATTGAATTCTGCAGAGAAGGAGGACTGGCATTTCTCGCGGTTTGGAGAAAAAAGATGACAGAATAACACTGCAGAAATCGGATTTTGCATAAAATAAAGAATTGACTTTTTAATACTGACCTGATACAATAGTGATTTTGCCGGTAACTATATTTTTTTAAATGCAGTTTATCACGTTTTGGAACCAAACTATTCATATACTATTAACATACAATACCTTTACATAAAACTCAATACAAACTAACCTAGCCCACACCAAAAGTGAGATTTTGTGAGGCTTAGCATACTTTTAAGAACACTTTTGTCTCCAGAAATGAAGGACATGCAGACCATGGCACACACAGTATTGTCCCAGTCCTGTACTTTTCTTCAAAAATTTCCAAATAATTTCAGACATCCACAGAATTTCGTCATGACACTGAGGTTCATTCTTATTGTATGGCATACAATGAATCTGTGTGGTGCCAAGCCTATTTCAGAGTAATTAAGTAATTTCTCCCTCTGTCATTACAGCTGAGAACATCTGAACCAATCCGCATAGGGACGATGCCCTTGGATTGACCCTCAAGACAATGATTCCCTCTTCTTGTCATCCGCTCCAACTTTCCTGTTTCTTTTCCCATGCACCCGCATAGCTCTCTCTCTCTCTCTCTCTCTCTCTCTCTTTCTCTCTCTCTCTCTCTCTCTCTCTCTCTCTCTCTCTCTCTCTCTCTCTCTCTCTCTCTCATTCTTGCTATGCAGGGCTGCCACAGTCAGCTTGTATACAGATCATTAACTATATCTAACACTGGTCGGATCAACTGGTTTTGCTTGAGAATTCACTTTACATTTGAAGTAAAGATCTCTTTAATATTATATTTATTCTCTTAAACATCAATGAAATTAAATGAAGAACAAGTTGAAAATTTTGCTTAAGTCTCCTGCGAATGAGATATTTATACTGAAAAAAAACCATATACTGAAAAACACCCAGAAATCTCACAAATGTCTCTATTAGTTTATAAAGAGATCTCAACAATGTCTGCAAAGTCTGGAGTCAAAGTATGTGACCCTGAACCAGAAAACCTTTTAAGTAGCATGGGTATATTTGTAGCAATAGCAAAAAATAGATTGTATGGGTCAAAAGGATTGATTTTTCATTTTATCATGTTCCATAAAGATATTTTGTAAAATTCTTACCATAAATGTATCAAAACTTTCATTTTTGTGAGTAAATGCAGTGCTACTGTAAGGACTAATAAAATAAAAGGAACAACACAAGAGGTGTTAAAACAACTCAAAGTGTGTTGTTCTAAAAATAATACATCTAATGTGTTGTCCTTAACTAGACACACGATAACACATCCGTTTTAAGAGTGAAGAAAAACTTTGTATGTTACCAAACTGTAAACATAACAGGTTTGAAAAGAACATAACAGGTTTAAAAAAAAACAGGTTTGTATATTTTTCAACTGGAAAAATATACTTATACATACTTATACATTTAATACTAACTTTCAAATTTTGGCCAGGAAAGATATATTTTTGCCGTATTGGTTGTAAAAATAGAAATGTATTTGTTGCCCCTGAAATACATTTTGAAATATATGTGAATATATGAAGGTTAAAACTAAAAATATTTTTAAATTCAAAAATATATTTAATTTAAGCTTTACTTTCTTCAAAATTTATTTAGCATATAAAATATATTTAAAACATATTTTTGGCCAAATAAATTTATTTTCTGCCATATAGGGGTTGTATCTTGGCCAAATATTGTCTAATATCCTAAAAAAAAAACATGTCAATGGAAAGATAATTTATTCATAAAATGTACCCTGGTTTTGTGGTCCAGGATCCAATATTGTTAAAGATTTGAATAAACTTAAATATTTCTCACCAAATTTATCCAAACCCAGATTATTTGACCTTATACCACGGGTCTGTTGAATGCTGTATTCTGATTGGCTGAGAAATGTTCCGTGGGTATGCATTAATTTCTGGTAACCGCACACCTAACTTGTCAAATGTCTTAAAAATAGGCACCAGAGCAATATTTGTGGTAACCGTGGTATAAGAGGAATAATTGACTCCGGTCCTTTGAATTATTTGAAAATAATGAACACCCGCTTCGCGTCGTGCCGCATTGCACCTTGGGTGTGCATTATTTTCTTATAATTCAATGGCCCGTTGTCAATTATTCCTTACTTCATTCATTTTACATTATGCTCTTAATGTATATTTATTTCTCCAAATATACATACTTGTGGCTCAGTTGTGGGTCACAACCCTTCAGATGAGAGCCAGTCCTGTTTCAGCCATACATTAGAATACGGTACTGTCTTTCATTCAAGAGCAAGCCATATAAACAAGTTTTATCTCTCTCTCTCTCTTTCTTTTCAATTTTTCAAGTGGTGATAGGCTGAATCAATACACAGAATGCCTTTGAACACCAATCTGTGGGTTTGTTTGTTGTGTGATTGAGTGTGTGGGTGTCTTTCAGGAGTGTGCGTGCTGTTTGATAATGGTGTGATAGTGTTATTTTACCATGCAACACTCTTACCACACAAAACACAGGATGCCAGAAGTCAAACATCGTCCTTGAGATGTTTGGTTTATTCAAAGATCTAAAGCCCTCTTCAGTCAGAGTGGCAGGTTAGTTCTCCTGAGATGTGTGCACGAGGCTGCACAATGTACAGTGTTTGGTCCAGGGAAAGAAATGGTTTGGGGCAAGAAAAAACCTTTGTAATAGAGTTTTCTTTCTCATTCACTTACACACAGTTTGTCTCTTTCTTTCTTTGTTTCTCTCTGCATGAATGAAGTCTGTACTGGCGGCATCAACTAATCCTAATGGAATGTACCAGGAATGTGAAAGATGAGTCAGGGATTGAGAGAGAGAGATTGAGAAAGAGGGATTATGTGGGTAGCATATCAGGAATCATCTAATGATCTTCTTTCCCTGGATCGCAAGTGACCACCATGTAGAAAATGAAGAAGTTCAGTGTTGTAAATGAGCCATGCATTTGGTCAAAGCTGTCACATCAAACATAAGCCTTAAGACCACTAAAGACTTTAAATCAGGGGTCTTATTTATTTATGCATTCTTAACGCCGTTCTAGCATCTTTGGCTATATTTATGGCGAGAACTGGTTAATCCACACAAGTTGATCAATAAACAGGCCAAAAAAATGCAGGTTAGGTGAATTGGACATTTGGAGTACACTGAGTAACCCCACCCTGAGAATCAGGGGTCTTAGGGCCTGTTTACACGAAAAGAACGCTCGAAGGTAAAAATATTTTATCGGATGTGCTTTTCATTTACCCGGCGATGGCGTTTTTGGGGCTTAAAAACGCAAAAAGGTGAAACAACCCTCCAGAGTGGAAATCTTAAAACGATCTACCGTCGCGTTCCCGTCTAAAGGGTAAAAACACAAATGTCTGCTCACGGTGGCTCTCGTCGCGTACGCGTTTACGTCACAGGCATGTGCTAATTTAGGAAAATAACAACAAACATGTTGGATTATTTCGATACATCGGACCTTTAAGTTGCCATATCAGCTCTGATAAATATACAAGAGTCTTTCCAGCAGTTGTACGAAATATTTACAGCTAGTATTACTGATCAGAGAAGGTGCATTAAATACCTCTATCAAATTGTTGATGCGCCAATTTGTTGGAGGCAAACCAGACGGCTTTGGACGAGACCCGGGAGAACAAGGAAGAAGGTTGTACGCAGGCGTGAGGCCTCAGTGTTGTCGTGTGTCAGTGCTTCACATCGCCACCTAGCCGCCTGGAGTGCATACTACATCGAATATCACGCACTGTGCGTAACCATATGCATGCAGATTTCCCCCTCAAAATGCTCATATAAACGCGGAATAAAAAGTGATAACACAACGCCACTTTGGTGTTTTCTTTTCAGATCGTTTCCGTGTAAACGTAGCAATGGAATGGGAGATAGTTACAAGTTATTTGTCCCATTAGATATATGCCACATTTCTGTTTGTGATACTAATCAACCAAAAACAGAATTTTTTAATGCATTTTGGCTGTTCTTTTACATGTCAACGGTATTGAGTCCTGAAATCCACAAACGTTTGAAAATGGGTTTCAACAGCCTGATCTCACAAGAATTTGTACGTATTTAACCATTTGGCTAATTCGTATGAATTGGTACGATGTAAATCCTACAAAACTTATGATTATTAGAAAAATAAACAATGTGAAACCCCACCCTTAACCCCACCTCAACGGCACAGAGGCGAAAGCAAATATGATCGTACGAATTATAGCCACCTCGTAAAATATGTATGAATAGCCATTATATTGCGTTGGTTTCAAAGTGCAGTTATGTTTAAAAGCAATCTTGTTATAGTTTTTGTGTAAATGATAAAATCTGGGAAAATGGTGACGTCATGCACATGTGTATGTGGGGTTTAGTTTATACACACTGTATAAAAAAAAATTTATTCCGGCAGCTGGGGTGCCAGAAAAATATAGTAAAATAACAGGCACAATAAATTACAAAAATTTTCCGTGATACAAAAATATTTTTTTCTGTAATTTTTTCTGTACTTGTTTGTGCTGCTTAAAATACTGAGTATATTAACACGTCTCTCACAAAGTTACAAAATTGTACTGCTATGTCTAGGCTCACAAGTGGACGACGTTAATGCCAGGTGTAAACGGTGTTCAAAACATTTTTAGCTAGCCAGCTTTCGACCACTTTCAGAGGTCGAAAGAGGTAGTCGAAAACCCTTTCCATCGCATTGCTTTTGAAGTGTAAACGCACATGTGGTTGAATGTGTTCAAACAGCCACACGGACCACCTTCTCTCCGCCTATTTATCTAATCTGAGGTACTTAACACAATGTTTGACGTCTTTTCTGTCTTCTGGCGTGAACACACGGTGTACAGCGCTATTTTTAGCCTTTCATTGATAAAACTAAAGCACCTGATCTCCGCGTAGTTTCATTTCGCAAGTGTGTGAAAGTTGCGCGATCCTATTTCATCAATTGTGCTGAAAATTCAGAAAAAGCTCTAACATATACATGTACAAAACACTGTGCAGGATTTTTACTAAGAACACAAGCAGTGCATGATATTAGTTCACGTCCATATAAACTCATCATTACTCCCGCTCGTGTTTAAATGACAGCAGAGAGACTCGCCCACAATTTCCACAGACCACCCCCTCAAAGTAATCAGGACAGAAGTGGTCAAAAGAGACCAGATGTAAATGTGATGTGTCTCTCTTGTCCACTTGTGATCCGATCGATGAAAACACATCTACAAGTGTAAACAGCCCCTTAGTTATAAACCAACCTTATTGTCCGTGCAAACAAAATTTCCTGATGCTTTCACCATCTTGATTGTTTGTATTTATCGTGTGTGCAGGTGCATAGTGTTTCTTTATAATGTAACATCGCCAACTACTGGCCTGTTACACATAATACAGCATTTTAATTGCATTTTAACCTGTGTGAACCACGATCGTTTTGATAAAACTGTGTACGCAAAACATTTCAAATAACCGATGGAAAAACTTTTTGGTAACATTGTTGTGTGTACTTTATTTGCCCGTCTGACTGCAGTAAATGTATTCTTTATGGAGACCCATATGATGTGTGAATTTATTATGTATTTATTACTATAATTAAGTTTTGAGACCCTTGCTCTATCAGTAAACCTTCTCACCAGTCACAACGCTTTACTGTGTCAGTCAACAGCCGATGAGAATTTATGTTGTCTGCAACTTCCAACGGCTTTTCCCACAATCCCGGGTCTGTCTATTCACCTGGGTGGTTCATTTCGTGCCTTTCCTTATGAAATCCCGTCTCCGTGGGATGTGAGACGTGTTTTATCAGGACCCGTTCATGCTGACGGTTGGAATATTTCGTAAGGTTTTAGTACCTGCTTGTCTGCACTTGTTTCGGTTTCTATTGGATGTTTTTCATCTCAAAATCAGGAATAACCAGACAATGTAACTGTAACTGACTGCCTGGAGGGCATCTTTTTTTGCATGAACTTTTGAGACTGGATGTCTGTCTGAATGCTTGTAGGGGAAAAGCTAATTGCTGTCCGGCTTGATGTTACCCTAGAGAAAGCGAAGTCAGGGAACAAGGAAAACATAAAGCAGATCTAATTCCATCACTGTCTGTTTTACACTATGGGAGCTGGTGTGACATCTATTAGGTCCTATACACACAAACCCAGAAAGACACACAGACACATGTATTCACGAATACATTGTGTCTAATGTCTGACGGCCCCCTGAAGGATGATAAAAATGACACATCACTGTAGGGGTACTTCCGTCAATTCAGCTATTCACCTTCTGCCACACACATAAATCAATGGCCGGACATCAGTGTCTAGAAGTGAGTTATAGCAATGCTCACAGTTTTACTCAATGCATTTCCATTCATGCATTTGGCAGACGCTTTTATCCAAAACGATTGGGTTCGAACCAATGTTAACGCAATGCTCTACCACTGAGCTATACAGAAGCAAGTCATTGTGACCCACCCAACTCGGAAGCAGGAGCTTCCCAGGATCACTCGAAGGCAGTGTTACATCTCCCCGTCTGTATCACCCCCCATCCCCCAAACTCAAGTGCACGAGAGTATCATCTAACCCCAGTGGGCGTTAGGGGGATCTTATCGTTAGCACTAACGGCTAGCTGCAGTGAGTGAGATATAGGGGCTGTCGCGCAGGTCCAGCTCATGGAGTTAATGAGAACGGGGGCCGTTGTTTTCAGACACAGCTGCTCTGATTTAGGCGCCAGTCATCTCTCCTTCCCACTACTGACAGATGCGGCGGTGGAGCAATATGTTATGGGTGAAATCAGAGACAAGGTATTGAGTTGTCTAGGTGTGTGTGTGGGTGGGTTGTGCAATGTGCTATAACAAATGCTTTTCGTTTCATTTGCCATGTATGGAATCATATACTGTAGGTATGCAGAGAGTAAATAAAATGCATAATACATGAATGTACAATCATTTAACGTGTTCAGATTTTTTAATGACAATGAATTAAATGTTGCTTCAACCCATGGTTGGGTAAAATATGGACATTCCCAACCATGGGTTGTTTTAATTCTATATCTAAGAGGTGACCACAAAACCAGTCATAAGTAGTGCAGGTATATTTGTAGAAAAAGCCAAAAATACATTGTATAGGTCAAAATGATCATTTTTTACGCCAAAAATCATTAGGATATTTCACAAGGGAACATTTACAATACTGATCTTTCCTAAAAATTCAAATTCTGTCATAATTTTCTTAACCTCTAAACCTGTATTAGTTTTTTTCTGATGAACACAAAAAAGATATTTTAAAATAAATGATGGCGAGCGCACAGCTGATTGTAACCATTGACTTCCATAATAGGAAAACAAATATTATGAAAGTATTGTGATAAATGATGACAAAGATTATTTTAATAAATGATGGTAAGCACACAGTTGACGGTACCCATTGAATTCCATCGTATTTGTTTTTCTCACTATGGTTGTCAATGGTTACAATCAGCTGTTTGCTTACCATCATTTATCAAAATATCTTCTTTTGTGTTCTTCAGAAAAAAGAAGTCTATTAAAGTCTATTTTCTCAATATTTAGATTTTTTTCAAATAGCTTATTTTTTTAGCTTTTCTATTCATTCCGATTAGGGATGCTTAACGGTTAATTGCGATTAATCGTTAGCAGAATAAAGGTTTTTGTTTGTGAACTGTGTATAATAAATTTGTATAAATAAAATTTGTATAAATAAATGTACACACATGCATGTATATGTTTTAGAAATGTTTACATGTGTATATACATTTGCATATTTATGTATAATTTATATTATATATAAATACTTAATATATAATTTTTTTTTCTTAAAATTATACATGAATGTGTTCATATTTATATATATACATATTTATTATACACAGTTTACACAGATATGTGATGTAAACAAAAACTTTTATTCTGCTAACGACGAATCGCGATTAATTGTTTAGCATCCCTAATTCAGATGATGTTAAAAATGTACCCTTATGACTGGTTTTGTGATCCAGGGTCACATGCTAATCTATCAATACAGTAAACCCTAAATGGGCCATGTAACAAAAGCAAATATATTTGATTTCTTTTTATGGTACGTTCCCATAATTGGGTTTGGGTTCCCATTGGGTTTCCCAAAATTGGGTTTGCAACCTATGATTGGGTCAAATATGGTCATTTTCTGAATTAATTTAAACCAACAGTCGGGAGTGTACCATACAAAAAAGCAAAATACTTTTTTTACATGTATATTTGGGTTTAAATTAAAGCAGTGGTTCTCAAATTTTTTTTGTGCATCCCTTTATGGCCCCCCAAAAGAAGATTTATGACATAAAACTTAAAGTTTTAATTAAACAAAGCATATTCAATTATACAGTACAATGTAGTGCTGTTTGTTATAGCCTTATTTTTCTGAGGTTTAATTGCTAAATTTTTGATAAATGAATTTATTTTATAAAATGTCATAAAACTGGGGCCCCCAGTTTGAGAACCACACCTAGGATCATTATTTACTAAAAACAGGTTCTGATAAGTTTATATAAAACAGACAGAATAAAAAAATAGCCTATAATGAACTAAATGTGATAAAAAAATCACATTTATGTATTTAGCAGACGTATTTATCCAAGTATATTGAAAACAGTAGCTATTTGTCAGTAGTAATAATATCAGAAGTAAAGTACAAAGTGAGAGATGTTTAGCAACAGCATGCATTCAGCAAACTTTCGTTTTGGAATCATAAAGAAGTAAATAAGGCAACTAAGTAACCAATCAAGTAGAAGTCAGAAGACACAAACAAAAGAATGAAGAAATGAATGAGACAGCAGGTCAATGAAAGAGTAGAGTATTGACAGAGGGTCAGAGAGAAGGAATCTACGGGCTGATGGATGAGAGCCGGCCTGTGAGAAGAGACAGAACAACAGACAGGAATGGACAGGGCTGCAGAAACAGACAGATCAATGGACGGATGAGAGCGAGCCCTTTCTGAAGGCCGGTCACAGTCCTGAATGGGTCAAAGTTCACGCTGGGTTTAGGGTCATCTTCACCGACGTAGAGTGATGAGTCAGGATAGAGAGGTAGAGGAATGTTCTTCTTTATGCACTAAATCAACAGTGTGACACTTTCTGAAACTTTGTCAACCTTGATACAAATGGGTAAGTTCCGTTGGGTGGAGTATCTATCTATCTATCTGTCTATCTATCTATCTATCTGTCTGTCTGTCTATCTATCTATCTATCTATCTATCTATTTATCTATCTATCTATCTATCTATCTATCTATCTATCTATCTATCTATCTATCTATCTATCTATCTATCTATCTATCTATCTATCTATCTATCTATCTATCTATCTATCTATCTATCTATCTATCTATCTATCTATCTATCTATCTATCTGTCAGGTGGGTTTAGGCTCTGGAGTTTACAGAGATCCCTGAGGGAACTGGAGTTTTAAAGACTTACAGTAACTGAAATCTACTCCTCCCCTTCATCCCGCTCTCCTCCTTTTCTTTCCCTTCTCTCTCTCCCTGGTGTGCGCTTTGTGCAGTCTGGCAACAGATCAAAGCAGATTTGTGAATGTCACCCATGGGTATGGAAAAAGGAGAGATAGGGGGAGATAAAGAGTGAATCGAGATAAACCATTCATTAGTGACAAACTAAACTCTGACCGTTCTGTTTAATGTGGGCACAGTTGAAGAGTTTGGCATTTATGACTATCGCCGCCTCTTTCTCCTCCCTTCTCCTCCTGCTTCCTCCTCCCTCTGTCATCAAGTGATGCTAAATGAAAAGAAACGTTAGTTTATGGAGTGTGATTATGCAACTTAATCCATTCTTTTTTTTGTGACCCAGTCTGTGTACAGTACACCTTCGATTCTAAGAGTATATATGCACACACACAGCAAAAGACACAGTGTTAAAGCTCATAGCTCGATGATTATAGGAGCTAAATCAAGATAATTCCTATTAGATTACCAAACTTCCTCTTTGCGGTTGCCTACTGCGTGCTTTATCCGCTCTTCCTGTGTCTCTATTCTCTAGCTTTTCATTTAGGTATCTGTGAAAATCAGCTCTGATTGGTCAAGATGCATTCGCATCATCAAGGCATGTTGTAACTCAGGTAGGTGATTTACCCCGCGGTCTTGATCTTGATGATCTTGGACGGGTTCAACATAAACAAAACATCACTCACACGTGTACCACATTGCATTTCCTACACCGTAAAAGATTTCTGTAGAAATTACAGTATTACTGGCAGCTGGTTGCCAGTAACTTACTGTACATTTCCGTAGAAATCGCAATGTTATTGCAGCTGGGTTGCAGGTAACTTACCGTAGATTTAAATTTATGTTATTTACTGGCAAGAGTTTGTTCAAAGTTAAATACATTTTAAATATTAACATGTCTTTATCTTTACAGAATAATACTATACAATAACAACCTCATGCAAAGCATTCTGGGAACCAGAAATCATCATCAACCTTTTTCTGTTTTTTGCTTCAGATTTTGTTTCCCAGAATGTTTTGCTTGTTGCTGTCTTTTTAGCTTTACTCTGTAAAGACAAACACTTGTAAATGTTTAATGTTCATTTAACTTTGAACCAAATGTTGCCAGTAAATCACATAAATTTAAATCTACGGTAAGTTACTGGCAACCCAGCTGCAATAACACTGTAATTCTACAGAATTTTTACAGTGTAGATTTTACATTTATGTTATTTACTGGCAACATTTGGTTCAAAGTTAATTGAACATGAAACATTTTCCATCTTTATCTTCTACAGTAAGTTACTGGCAACCAGCTGCATAATTACAGCAAATTTTTTACAGTGTAAAAGTATAAAAGCTATATATATATTATTAACCAAATGTGTTGAAAACAACACATTTTGTGTCATTTCTAACACAACTTGTGTTGTCCCTTTGGTTTTGCAAGTCAATTTAACCTACTATTTTAAGTTTTGACTTGTGATAAGTTGCCATTACTTATAAAAACAAGCTGTAATTGTTTAAAGGGATAGTTCACCCAAAAATGAAAATTCTGTCATCATTTACTCACTCTCCTGTTGTTACAAACAAATTTCTTTGTTTTGATGAACATGAATGAAGATATTTTGAGAAATGTTTGTAATCAAACAATCAGTGAGCCCCACTCACTTCCATAGTATTCTTTTTTCCTACTATGGAAGTAAATGGAGCTCACAAACGGTTTGGTTACCAACATTCCTCAAAATATCTTATCTTGAGTTCATCCAAAGAAATGTATACAGGTTTGTAACAACATGAGAGCAAAGGCGGCTCGTGACTCTATGTGTTCGGAGTGTCATGTGTGTTGCATGTGTTTTCAAAATATGTGTTTGTTGCTTCATGTGAACCATGTGCATCAAGTGTTTTGTCAAAATAAGCGCTTGCTGCACATGCGTCAAAACCGTTTATGTTCACAAAATACACGCAAGACACTCCCTTAACAGTAAACTCTGATTATGCATGAGATTATGCGAGTATCTGGCAAACGCGAGCATCTCTTTTATCATAAACCCTTCAGACGCGTCTCAGCAGGCACTTATTTTGACAAGACACGTGATGCACATAGGTTTACTCGACGCGCCGAACACATATTTTGAAATTACGAACCACACACATGACGGGCTAAATACATGTTGTGACGAACTTCGCATCATGTGCCCTCGAAAAAAGAAGTCATTGGCCGCCACTGCATGAGAGTGAGTAAATGATGACAGAATTACATTTTTTGGGTGAACTATCCCTTTAACTTAATTTGTTAAGTTAAAGTAACAAAAATATCTGTTGATTTGACATTCACAGTGCACAGATGCACATGCACCTCACAGGTACATATTAAGACCTTTAAAAATTCCATTAAAGGAGAGGTGCATGATTTTTGCGTATGTGTGGGGCGGGTCTATCAAAAGAAGGTCCAGATTCTATTGGGGTAAATGTTTGCATTGGCTTTCAGAGATCATGCACCCCACCTTTAAGTTTGTACCTTTATTTCTGAGAGTGTACAGCAAGTTTTCTTGTTGCTCACTTGATGGAAACAGTGAGCAACTTAGCAGTGCAAAGGTCATGAGTTCAATCCTAGTCTTCAGACATAAATTTAAAGAATAGAAGTAGAACCTTTATTTATCCATAATGAATCCAACAATTTCCTTTTGTTTGAAGCATCATATACAAGGTCCTTTAGCCTGGCAGTGGCATTGTGATAACAGCACTCTCTCTTCCTTTGAACCTATGCGATCTGTATTACCTGCCACAGGGAAATTTCTCATCACCAGGTGCAAAGGAAATGCCCTATGGGCCTGGTGGGCGGGACTTCCCGTCTATTTTTTTCTAACTATAATCCGTCGCTCATACATAAATCCCTCATAGCAGTCAAAACAGCAGGTAAAAGGAAGGCTTTACAGGTAAGAGCTTCCTGGAATGTGACTGAACTTACCCGTGTTTGACGCAACACTTTTGAACCCGCGTCTTCTTGTTGGCCCCCTGGTTAAATTTTGACTCGGCCTAATCTTTGTTCTATCCGCACCTTTTACCATTTACGTGAGGATAATGGTGTTCAGACTTGAGAAAAGTCAATCTGTCTGAATTGTGTCATTAGTCTGTCGGGTAGCATGTTGAATGGGTTAAAAGTGAGACAGCAGGGCTTAGGGAAAGAGCAAAAGGGTGCATGTGTGTGAAGGCATACAAATGTATGTAGTGTCACTGTTAGCATTGGAAATAAAGACACACACTTAGGCAGCTGGAAACCATTTGCTCTTAGAAGTGCGCATGGAAACACACACACACACACACACACACACACACACACACACACACACACACACCTATTGCAGTTACATAACATAAAAGGGAATAGTAGTGAATTGGTGAAAAAAGAAACAGGAAAACACAAATGTTTACATGTCAATTTCGGTAAGGAGGCTAAATATTAAATCTTATTTTAATAAAGGTTTACAGATTCCATCTGGGCCGAGTTATGATTTCTAAAAGGAAACTGATTTGTTTAGACTGCATTGGCAAGCCTCATCTTTTACATGGATCTATATTCTGTACTGTTATATCACTAAATTTAAGGTGGCAAGGTATGTGTGTGGTCTTGTGTGGCTGTGTGTGGATTAGTTTAAAATGTATGGCTGTTTACAAGCACTGCTGTTAGTTTGGGGATAATTACAGAGAGACATGCTGTGTGTCATTTGAGTTTAAACGGTACTTTAATAACAGATGCTTACTAGGTTACTGCATGCATATACAGTTATGCAATTTCGGATTATTAATGACTTTGAACTTCATTGACCTCTTTTGTAGTTCCCTCTGATGTAAATAAAAATCAGCACTTCAGACACAAATCATATGGGCGTCCAAAATGTACTGGTGGTCAGGCTCTTTCTGTTAAGACAAGTGCACCCCCTAGTGTTAGTAAACGGGTATGCAACTTAAAAAATGTAGTGTAAGTGCAGCTATCTTTATATTTGTATGAAATTTAAATGTATTGTTGCACTGAATATTTCTAAATATTGAAATGAAAAACATAAACATTTAAAATAGTTTGCTCTTTAAATTTATTTAAAGATGACTCAAATGCTTTTTAAACACAAACTTTACATTTCCGGAAATCAATATTTTTCACAAGCAAATTTCCTTTGCATGTCAGACCATGCGAAACACAAATGAAATGCATTTGATCTGTAAGATTAGTGATGCATGTTTTTACATGTCTTTCTTTACTTTAATGGAGATTAAGTGCAAATGTTAGTGTGATTTTTTTGCGTTTTAAAATGCTTTGAAGAGCTGGTTGGGTAGATAGCTGAGATGAAGGAAAGATGTTTGTGCCTCTCTCTCCAGGTTGGCCAATTCCCGTACAGTTGGGGCCAATATATCCACATGGCCCTTATAGAGACCACCTGAGATGTTTGGGGAAAATAGGCAGCGATAAGTAACAAATATTTATGTAGAGATACAGGATGCAGGGACACACAAACACGCTCACCTCCAGTAGCCCTGCGCTGCCCGTAAGTCACTTTGCCATCGAATTCATCTACAGGTACTTTGATGTCAGGTTCACATTGAGTAATGGTGCATTTCAGATGTTCCTCTATTTCAGACAACAGCTAAAAACAGAAGAGAAGTAGGGCTGTCAAAGCTGTAATCACTAAAATAACCAAAAAAAATCAATTTATAGCATTATTTGATGACTCTTAGCAGCAGTAGTATTTTTTTACAAGATAAAATGAGATGAATGTACAGAAGTACAGATTTATTTTTTAAAATAACATTTTTATTTTTCTTCTTTTTTTGGCAGCAGTAGCTCTAGCAGCAAACTTCCATCCACGTCAAAACTGTTTCAAAGTTTTTGTTACCGTTTCAAAATATTCTATATGTTCCTTAAAAATAAAATATACTGCATTTAATAAAATAGTTTTACGAGACATTTAAAAAAGACATATTTAAGAGCTGCAATCTCAATACCGCAGCACTGTGAAACCGTGATATTTGCTTATAGGAGCAGTATGTAGGATTGTGGCTAAAACTGGTACTGCAATCACACAACTGGTGGCCAATACACAACATGACAACATAAACATCACTTGAGGGCTGCAACTTCACTTTTTAAATGACAATATCCTAGCTGGACCACTGTTGTCAGTGATATGAAAAAAAAAAAGATTTCTTACTGTCTAGTGACATATCACAGTGTTTCCCATACATTGATTTATTTGTGGTGGCCCACCACAGAATCAACACTGGCCCCCACAAATAGAATTTTCATGATTCCCATTTACATTTTTATTTCACCATTTAAAACAGCTTAATTCGGCTTAAAATATAATTTTATATATAATACAGATCAAATACAGATACAGATCAAAGAGTAGAAGTGAAACATATTTCAGGTGCCAACACTAGATCAAACTCAAACACAACATGATGATGTCACATATATGCTAATAAGCGGGTGGCGTCATCACCACCACAGTCTCCTCAAAATCCTGTGGGAAACACTGTATCAGGGCCATTTTATAATTAATTTATATACATTTCTTACATACTGTTCCTTTAAGGTTATCATACCAAAAATCTCATACTGCCGTTCATGCCTAGTATGGACAGACAAATCGCTGGAATCACATCTAGTTAGGACACGGTGTAAAACAGATCAAAATTGTCATTGTTAGCAATCTAACTAGCAGGCATGCCGCTGTGCAATATATCACAATATTGTATAAGTGCATATCATGATATGTGCATTGCATTGCAATAAACGAGCGGCGATTAAATTTTTATATGTCAAAAAGTAACATATGGTCAAAGTTTACTATTAAAATATATTTTAATACAATTTAAACCGATGCTAGAAAAAAAATTATGCATTATTTAGCATGCCATCGCATTTTCTTCAATATTGCACAGACCTAATTGAAACACAATTATTTATAGAAATAATGTGATCATTTGCATGAGATAAAATGTGGAACTAGCAGCAAAACAATTTTACAACTAAATTGTGAAGAAAATTTAGATTTGTATTCCGTTACGGTTTCAGCAACAGCAACATTAACAAATGGCTTTTATGGACAAACTTTAACAAATGACATCTCCACACAGTTGTGATCCATGCTCGCCATCTCCCCTCATCTTTAGCAAACCAAAACATTTTATTTTCGATGAGGTTTTTGTTTCAGAGATCAGTTTAGCCACTAGCCAGACTGATATATAAATACAGCATCCGATTAAACCGTTTATATGTGCAATTTTGCTGTAGAAGTGTAGAATAGGTGCAATAAATTCTTACCTCTTTCTCATTATACCAGATAGTGCAACCTCCGTTCTCTTTGAGTTTGGTGTTATAGCAACCCTTTCCTCTGTTGGGACAAACGTGGTACCACACCTGTGTATAAAATTCCCCCCAACAAACACAGTATTAGTACACACAAACACGTTCCATTTCTACGAATTGAATTTGTGCTTGACTTCCTACTTGCCTTCTCTTTCTCCATAGCAACCAGTGATATAGCCAGACCCATCCTGTAGTGACATCACACACATGCATAAATGACTCCATGTAATCGGAAATGCACAGACATGCTATCTTCAAGTAACCAAGTGAGTTTTAGGATAAAACATATTGGAAGTCACCTGTCTGCTCGGCCAACTCTTCCAATACGGTGAACGTAGTTTTGCTTTTCATCTGGTAGAGTCACATTTATCACTGCAAAAAATACCAGCAGCCAATGAATATTTGCTTTTTATACCACGGGTCTGTTGAATGTTTTATTCTGATTGGTTGAGAAATGTTCCACGGATGTTGATTATTTTTCGGTAAACCGCACCTATAACCTGTCAAATGTCTTCAAATAGGCAGCAGAGCATAGTGTGCATTATTTTCTTATAATTCAACGGCCCATCGTCAATTATTCCTTGTGGCTATTGAATGCTTTATTCTGATTGGTTGAGAAATGTTTTTTTTTGATGTGGTAACCATCAAATACGTGGAAAAACTGACTCCAGTCCTTTGAATTATTTGAAAATAATGCACATTATCAATTTTTCGTATTGTTAGTCATGATGCCTTGCAAGCCAGTATGTAGGAAGAAACATTACACAAAAACAATAATTATTGCCTAGTCAGCTGTCATTCTAGATCTTAAAGTAGAGAAGTGCCGGCCTTTCTTACCGTAAGGAACACCATGGATATCGATTCCTCTAGCAGCAACATCTGTACAAATCAGAAGCTTCACTTCCTTTTTCTAAAGATGATAGAAGAACGCTTTTGACTATGATTTTTAGGCAAGGTATTCAAAGCCACACAACTTTTTTTCCAGATTTTTTCTTTACCTTGAACCGATCCAAGTTTCTTTTGCGCTCATCTGGTTTCCTGTCACCATGAAGACAAACACAAGAGAACTGGTGTCCTTTCTTGTCTGAACCTGAGAGAAACAGAAAAAAAATGTACTTAAGTCAAATGGTTGCATCTAGACCTGTTGCCATTATAATGGCTGTTATGGTGATTTTCCATTGCATAGTACCCCACGGTTTGGGTCAGGTCAGCTTACTTTTGGGGGCTTTTCCACTGGGTGCAGTACATAGTACCCAATACTTTTTTTTAGTACCACCTCGGTTGGGGTTGCAAGCGACCCGAGCTGATACCAAAACGTGATGCAAAAACACTGTAGATCACTGATTGGTCTGAAAGAATCGTCACTACCAGCGTCATCGCTATAATGTAAAAGATTCGCTTTACCTTCATGCTAGCTTGCGCTGTCTCAAGTGTGCTTTGCTGTAAGTTTCCAAACTCTCTTTTAGCGATGAAAAACATCCACAGGTTGATTATCAGGAACACCATAACAGTTTTTTCCAGACTTGCAATTTGTGGCGGCACATTCGCAACGCGCATGTTCACATATATGCTTAAACTTTAATGAGGCTCAGCGAAGCACGTCAACTGAGTGATTGTCATGTTAGACAGAGGTTGTGATAAACACGATGTGCAAACATGTATTTGTGGTGGCCAATTTTTATTTTGTGGCGGACTGAGAAATAAATGAATGTATGGGGATGTACAATGACGTTCTCACTTGTATGATGTTACAGCAGTAGGCAGCGCAAATATAACGACACGCCTATAATCCCACCCACTCCAAAGTGTTACTAAACTCGATGGAAAAGCAAACCAAGCCAAAGTGAGGTGAGATGACCCGACCTGACCCAAACCAAACCAAACCAAACCGTGGGGTACTTTGCAATGGAAAAGCGCCATTAGAAAAAACAAGAGCTGTGCAATGGCCTCACCTCCTCCTTGTTTGATAAAGTACTGCTCCATATTGTCACAGTCGATCTTTGTCCTGCAGAAGATGATGGCCTGATCCATCTTATGCTCTTTAATGGCTCTCACGGCATACTCTCCCTTCAGAATCTTGATGGCCTCTGACCACATCTCTGATTAAACCATATAAGAGGATTCAGTTATGACAAGTAGTTATATTAGATGTTCATAATCGACTTCTGCATGATGTTGGTAATGTATTGGCTAGGGAGTCTCACCTGGGGTGTTGGCTCCAGGGTGTGTGCTATCACTGGCATGAACTTCATCAGTCTGAAGGAACAACATTTTCACTTAATTCTAATTCTAGACACATTGTGCATGGAAGACCTTGGTGGCATACAGGCCTAGCGTTTAAATATGATAACAGTGTCAGGTTTTGACATCATAGGTTTAAACAAACACTGTACACAGACCCATTCGTTCGCATAAAAAAATGGACCACACTTCAGCCTTCTGTATAAACATAGTACTTTGTTATCTTAAGAAAGACTGAATCACATACTTTCATAATAAACATTTAGCAACTCATTGGTAAGTAACTCTAAAATAAATCGTCTTCTGTCAAGTTTGGATGAATACTGAAATCTTGAAAAAGTGAAATAGGTTTACCCTAACGTGGTTCTTGCCCAGTTTCTCCCACAGCCTGTCCAATTTGGGGTTGACTGGCACCACCACGTGATGGACGGTTTCTGGTACAGAATCCTCTCCTTTCAGATCCACCCATGTGGGAAAATGCATGATCTTCTCTGAGAGCTTCTTTACCTCAAACGAGTGCAGCGTGGCAGAGCAAACTATCACCTGCAACATTAAACATTCACTTATGAGGACCTGTACCTGAAAAAAGCCATTAAAAGTACATCGAGAGCTTCAATGACCTGTAGTCTCTTGCCATCTGAGGTGACCTGGGGGATCTGGTTGTAGACCCTCATGATGAAGTCAGTGTACCCAGATGTGAGAAGTCCATCCTGGGCACAGAGAAAGTATGAAAATGATGTGCTTTAAAATAATAAAAGTCAAGAAAATGTGTAAATGGACAATATTTAACTTACACACTCATCTAGGACCAGGAAGCGAACTTGGGATAAATCCAACTTTTTCGTGGATATGAGATCATCCAGCCTACCTGGGGTCCCAACTACTATATCGACCTAAAACAAGAACATAATCATTTAAAAAGGTCCCATTTATTTCTTCTAAAATTAGGTGAGATTTGGACACTTACCCCACTTTCTAAAATGGAGAGTTGTTCTTTAGCAGCCACACCTCCGATGATAAGAAGCTCCCTGCAGTAACATCATCACGCTCAGATATCTTCAAACACCATACAACAAAATAATCAAACTGCAATTTTCAGCTCACCTTAGTTTGGGGTTTTCAACATATTTCTTGAACTGGCTGACATTGTTAAGGGTTTGTTCAGCCAGCTCTTTAGACGGTTCAATGATCAGCGCTTTGGGGGAGTGAGAACTGGATTTGACCTCACTAACTTTAGCACTGCCTGAGGACATAAACAATATACAGGCGGGATACATAAATTAAATACATCCGGTGCAGGTAATAATCAAACAAATCTGATTTGAAGCTCACCTGTCTGGGTGGATTTGACCACATGACCATCTGAAGCCTGGCTCAGGGCCACAAAGCCGTCTTTGGGCTGGTTTTTGAAAGGTTCTTCACCAAAGTTGAATTTCAGTTCAGCGTTCTTTTAAAGACACAAATATGCTTCTCAGTATGTTTCGTAGCTTGCAAAAAAAAGTTTGTATTGACTGCAAAATAGTAGTTGTTGGATACCTTTAACACGCAGGAAGGAAAGAAGGGCTGGTTTTTCAGCTGCGGAGGGATTTCAAATGCCAAACCCAGATCATTACCTGTGAGAGCCAATCAGAAATCAGAACAGCAACTTGGGTGTATATTCACCAAAATAGTTTGTGTTACACTGGCTGATATGGCAATTGTATGCTGTTGTGCACCATTATGTCAAAGTAATCAAGTAATTGATGTGTTTATGGGTAAAACGTTCAATCTGAATAATAATTGAGTGCAATAATACAAAATAAAAAAGTGTCTCACCATTTTTTGAGAATGACAAATGATTTTTGTCCAGATCTATGTAGCAACCGATGGTATCATGCATAGTGAACTCCTGGAACACACACACACTAAATCATGTCAATCTGCCACATCTTGAAGTTTAAACAGCAACATATTCAACATTTTCATCATGCTGTACCTCTCCATAACTATCAAACTGCTTATTGTGAGACTTCTTCCCAGTTCCTCCAAAGCCAAATCCATATTTATCCGTCCCTAACAGGAACAGGATAACAAACATTGTTATTAAAAATATTAACACCAGTTTAGTGTAACGATGTCATACTAAAAGACATGACCAACGTACCCAAGTCCAGTGATGCTTGGCCAGTGGACCAGCCCACCCTGCACAACCCTTGATCGTGACAGGACACCTCGTAATAATACTTGCCTGAACAAAAAGGAAAATTTAAAGAAATATTTTAAAAAAACTCAAGACTCCCTCTGGTTTTAGGAAGAAACAAATGGACAACAAGTATGATCTCCAACCCTTTGTGACTGCTTTGGTGGAACGACATCCATGCCACTCTTTGAATTCTCTGCTCTGACAACAAAGACCATCTGGACCAATAGCTGAAGATAAAATAAGGGTAATAATAATAATAATTATACATTTTTTAATATAAAATCACATCTCTCTAAAGGAAGAGAATAAAGGAGTGAAGTATGTTTATAAAATCAGGCCAACTGTCTTCAAAATATTACATATGGCTGTTTTTAAACACTTACCAAATGCTGGACTTCTGTCATAAGGGTTCATCTGCCATTTATTGAAAACTGAGGTGGACCAAACCAGAGAACAACCATCAATACATTTCACGCAATAGGCTTCTTACTATAGGAAGCTAAAACAGTGTACAGTTATGATCAACTAATTGAAATACCTGCTCCTCCTGTCTTCACGGCACTGCGTCCCTTCTTCCCCTCCTGTTGGTCTTTAAGGGTCTCGTAGACTATTTGGATGACTGGAATACTAAAGGCCTAAAAGATCACATACATTTTTGCATTTTACGGTTACATTTAATTTGTTTTATAAAAATGTGCATAGAACAAAACGTAAAAGCGTTTAAACTTACTCCAGTTTTTCCACTTCCTGTCTCAGCTGCCTATAAATGAAACATAGATGCATTGATCATTCTTATTTGAGAAGCTATATATTAGCAAGGGGTGATTTTATAATTGCAGGTACATTTGGTGTGCAAAGTCATTATTTTTTTCTCCTTTTTAAATGGTTTAATATTTTTTATTTTATTTTAATAATTTGTTACTTATTGGCATGGATCACATGATGTTACTGGCCATAACAATCTAATATTTTTTGTAAAATGTGTCTTATATAGCTGAAAATCTAAGTCAATCCTGTTGTTTGAAATCCCTGTCCGTGTCAGTTCTGTTACCGTCAACTCTGTTATCAAGTTAAAGTAACAGTGTTGACAGTAGTATGTAACAGAACTGGCATAAACATAGAAACACAAACTCTCTCCTTCATTCTCACTCACACACACATAGACACATGACTGTCAACACTGTTACTGTACCTTGGTAACAGAGTTTGACGGTAACAGAACTGACATTGACTAATTTGGACAACAGGATTATGATTAAAAAAAATTTGCATCTCACCATAAGCACGTCTCCTCCACCCAGAATCAGTGGTATGGATTCGGCCTGAATGTCTGTCGGCAGGCTGAAGAAATAATAATCACAAATAATCACTTACTTAATTATGAACATATAATCAAATGACTAATAATTATAAGTACAAATGTAAGATGTGTACTGTAAGAAAACCAAAATAAACTCAAACATACAGCCAGTCCAATTCTTCCACTGCCTGCGCGATTTCAGGCATCACTCCCATTTCTGAAAGATAAAACAAAGATCTATAAAAATGAGGACTATTGTAACCACATTGGCTTGTTGCTAAACATGCTTTCTAATAGTACTGATCAGAATGACAAGTAAATATTACCGCCGAATGCAGCCATGGTGTCAAACTCCTGCGAGTTTCTCACCGGAAGTAACGTGGAATAGCGACTGTTTGACAGGGTGTTACACGGACATATGTTCGTGCGAACGGCGCTTACTTCAGTTCCGCTCATTCTGGTTTTATTCACAGATGAGATACAAATATTTTTGTTAACTTTCCAAATTAGTACTGTTAGACATTAAATGTTTTGCAGTATATTCCATTTAGAAAGACATTTATCAAAAATCAGTTACATTATTTCGAAGATCTTCAGTGACTATAAGTGTACTTCGCGAGCCGCCGTAGTGTGACGTTGGCGCTGTACAATTCATTGAAAACATGGCAGGTGATATTAAACTAGAAGACGAGGAGGAGAATATTTTATATGATTTACTCATTAACACCGAATGGCCACCTGAAACAGACACACAGGTTTGTCAAAATTCAAACGCTTATTTGATCTAGCGCCTGATATAGAGATATATGCGCAGATTCATGACAACAGTTCTTGCTTAAGCCACGTATCCAAGTTCATCATGATGACAGTGTTTAACATTAAATATGTATATGCTATAAATATTATCATGATGATGATGATTGACGACTCATATTTCTTGTGTGGATAACAACTTATAATCACAGGCTGATTGTTGCTACGTACTTTATTCATACTTAGGGTACTCAACAGTAGAAATATGATACCCATAATATCATGCCAGAGACTCAGAGTACAGTATGCTGTCTGTGTTTCCTTTTCAGCTGCGTGGACTACAAGAACACAACTCTTCACTCATTGCTAAGGCAGTAACAGGTAACGTAACTATCTATATTAGATGAATGAGATACTTTATCCCTACTGCAGCCTTTCTGTACATAATTTAAAAATAAAAGTAAATAAGAGGGAACTGCTCATCTAGCCTGCATGTTTGGGCATGAAACATGAGTATGATGGACATAAATGCTATCTGGATAGGTGACAAGGATCTGATGCAGACCCCAAATATGTCCAAAATTATGTACTATGCACTGTTTACTTTACCATCAAGTATGAATTTTAGAACTGTAGTAGCTTCTCAAATGGATTATTGAAGTTGTATCCCAAATGATGTACTCCACACTACACACTGACTTGGTACTCTTTCATCAAATTCTTTTTTGTTTTGTCTCAAATGGATTACTAAAATATTTTTACTTAGTGGAACTACAGTACAAGAAGTTTCCCAATTTTTCACTACTTGGAGTACAAAATGGTGTAGAATAGTGTGATAGTATGTGATTGGAATGCACCTCTGGTTAAGGTATTGAATTGATTTAGTAAAATAGTTTTGATTAAAGTGTTGTATCCACCATTGTTTTCTTTTGTCAGTTTAATAATCTGTATTATTACAGTCACAAATTGCATGTAATAATATTATGACCATTCTTTTGTCTCACAGGGCCTTTCAGGTTTATTCTGCATTACCTTTGGTACAGGTGAGATTATATGGCTTTGTTATGACTTGAAAGTATAACATATAGCTTTGTTCCTAAATATTTAGAATAAGTCACAGTAGTTGATTTACTATAGTATTTGTTCAGATGCTTTAAAAAAAAAAGAATTTAAGAATGTTCATATTAGTGAATGTGAATGAAAATGTATGTCATTAGTACAACATGGTAATAAAGTAAATAGTTATAGGTACTGTATGGTCTGACAGCTCTAAGCAGCTTCCTTATGCTGGGTACACACCAAAAGATTTTTTACATCTTATAAGATTGTCAAAATGTAATAGATGACAAACATGATGATAAAAAATACTAGATTTAACAGATTTAACCTGTAGTGTGTGGTGTGCCATGATGTGTCAAAGACAGCACACACCACACATGAACAGATTTTCAACCAGAGTCTTGACTGTGAACACAGGAAATCTCACAAAATCTTGCGAGACTTCAAAATAAGCATGGCGGACGATATGCAGGAAGACATTTCAATAATAGTGTTGGCAATGCTTTTCACCAAAAATTCAAGGAAAAAAAAGGGTTTGGGTGAAGTCGTGGAGACAGCGGGAACATGGTCTGTACAAGTTCACTTTGCATCAACTTTACTTTGTGCTGCGCCATGACTGCTTTCGTCTTCCATCATCTCACTTTCTGATTGGATATTGTTTCGTTTCACATGATAATCTAAGAGCGTGTATTAGTTTTTCCTCGGGGTTTCCCCCACACATCAGGATTTCTCGATTCGCAATCGGTGTGGCTCCAACGTTCTTCCGATCAGGTTCGGACATTCTTAACACACCTCACACCAAGGGAAAATCAAACAAGATGATCTGTAGGACCATCAAGATGATCTGTAGGACCATCAAGATAATTGGGACATAGCTAGAATCGTTGGAAGGAGGGAAATCGGCCCAAAATCAGCCTGATTATCTTTTGGTGTGTACCCAGCATTAATGCCCTGTTCACATTACAAGCGACCCGCAGTGACAAAAAGTAAAAAAAAAGTGAACTTTATGCAAGTGATGAGCGACTTTCGGGAACGACAACCGATTGGAGTGAAGTGTGGAGTTGTTACTAGGACACTGGGAAAAATTTGTTTTTAGTACAAACCTAAAAATTCTTGCATTTAAGATGCATTTTTGATCAACAAAATGACCCAAGAAATTAAGTATAGTTTATAGACAAAAAATAAGTGAATTTAAGTGAATTTGTGCTAAGAAAAAAAATCTTGAACTTTTTTCTTAAACGCTTAATTTCAGAAAAACGTTCTTACCCCATTGGCAGAGTTTTTTGCTTATTTTAAGCACATATTCATTTAAATTGTAATTTATTTTGTCTGAAAACAAAATTAAGAAAGTTATTTTTTGCATTGGACAACAAGAATTACACTGCAAAAAATTATTTTCAAGAAAAAAAATTCTTAGTATTTTTGTCTTGTTTTCAGTAAAAATATCTAAAAAAATTAAGATGCTTTTTCTTGATGAGCAAAACGACCCAAGAAAATAAGTCTAGTTTTAGACCAAAAATATCAAACTTAAGTGATTTTGTGCATAAAACAAGAAAAAAATCTGCCAATGGGGTAAGCACATTTTTCTTGAATTTTTCTTGAATTTAGTGTTTAAGAAAAATGTTCAAGATTTTTTTGCTTACCCCACTGGCAGAATTTTTCTTGCTCATCAAGAAAAAGCATCTTAATTTAAGAATTTTTAGATATTTTTACTGAAAACACTAATAAATTTTTTTCTTAAATCATGGAATTCCTTCAACTGACAAAGTCGCCAGGTCAGGTGCCAACGGTCACTGTTGGAAATTGCCAGCTATCCATTAAAATGAATGGAATAGTGTCGCTTGGTCGCTGTGTGCTGCTTGAAATGTGAATGGGGCATTAGTGTTTGTTTGAGTAGCAGTTCAATGCCCACTGGCTCCTCCCATTGAAAGCTTGTCTCTGTTTTAGCCCTTCTAGCTCAACTCTGCCACCTGGTCTGGTGCGCCTTGCTACCAAACAAGTGAACTGGCAACTGGTGCTGGCAAGGTAATATCACCCATCTTTGACATCTAAAAGCTTTTCAAACAGTCTGGATCAGTCTATTGCAGGATGTATTAGCATTTCAGGTCTATTGATCATCAATCCTTTATTGATCCAGCATTCAATGTTGTGTCCTTCCAGTTTTGATTTTGGACCTGGAGCTTGATTATTTTTTGTTGATGTCAGTAAATCATTAGTTTGTGCTTACTTCACTACAGTGTTTTCTTTGCATTTCAAGATGTGCTGATAACACAGCAGTTTGTTTCGGTCTTCGTATTTTAATTAAATTTCCCTTGGTGGATGCAAGCCATGTAATCTCAATCCATGTAATCTCTGCTGTGTTTCTTGTTCCTGTCAGTTTTCTAGTTATGCAAAACAGTGAAATACCAACAGAGACTTTCAACTTTAATTAGTTATTGATCTGCAGATAGAAGACACGTTTTTTTGTGTGATAGAAGTGTTTATTTTTGCTGTATGCAATCATTTTGTCATGTTTTTTCCTCTATTTGTTTTTCTATGCAGTAATGGGAAGCTTCTTGCTGTCGTTCAAGACCAGTGCGTGGAAATAAGGTAATTTTGCACACTGGTTGGAAATGTTGGCCCTTTTTATAATTGGTTAATTTTTCACCCTTTTCTCTCATGTTCTGTATGGTTGAGCAGTTTTACTTGTGTGATCGATGATGTGGTGCACATGATGTATTTTTAAATGTATAGATGTGTGTGTCTTGTGCGTGTGTTCTCATGTATGGTTCAGTTTCAGAAGGTGTGATTTATTGGGCTAAGCATCAGCTAATCCTAACGCTGAAATGAAAGTCACACATGAGGGCACAAGGAAGCTTTTTCTTGTAATTCAGAGACTGGCGTTCAAAAAAACATTGAATTGCTTAACCTATTAAAGTCTGTGTAAAGTCATTTCATAGAACAGTTTCTAAAAACATTATAAATCTATTGCTTAAACACATTACGAAGACTGTGAACTATGTAGTACTGAATTGTGGAGTTATACCGTTAAACAGTTTTTCACATTTCTGTGTTCAGGATTATTTAGGCAGGGCTAAAACAGTGTCTCAATGACGCACTGGACTGGAGCCACCGAGCATGGCCCTGCTCCTTACACAAATGTGAGCATCCATTCAGGTTGTAGCTGTCATTGTAAGTCCGTAAGAAGCCAATGCTTTTCCGCGAGTAGGTGTGGTTTCAGTGCCAACAGTGGACACGCCCCCAGCGTTTGAGACCAGATAATCCAGACTGTTTTCCAAGATTTTGATAATTTATTTGATTTATTTGGCATTTTTTTAATGATTCAAATTTGTCTGGGTGGCTCACAAACTGAGAACACATTTAGTATCAGACTTTACACAGACTTTAAGTATATAGTTGTTGTACTCTGCTCGTCTATTTTAAGCTCAAAGCTCTAAAGTGCTAATATCTATAACCAACTCACTTCTAATGGACTTCTCTCTCTTTTTTAGGTCTGCTAGAGATGATTTTGGATCCATCATTGGGAAATGTCAAGGTATGATGAACATCTTTTTACTTTTTTGTGATATGTGCCAACCTTGTCTGAACTAGCAATAGGAATAACTGTGAAAAATGTGCTATAAAATGGTCTTCAAAGCGATGCCATAGATCTGTTTTTTTTTTGTCAGCCGAACCTCCTTGACTTAAATTATTTATTTGCAGTAGCCTACCTCGTGAGATTTTAAGTAAAAATGTAAATAATTTAATAGAACATTTGCATGCTTAAATTAAAAATATAAAAAACATAATTTTTTATAAAAAAATTTAAAGTTTTTTTCAGTAGTATTTGTGACCCTGGACCACAACATATACAGTCCATTATTTGAAATTGAGATGTATAAGCTGAAAAAAAAAACGCTTTCTTGATGGCATAGATTGTTAGGTTTATGGCCGAGATACAACTATTTAGAATTCTGGAATCTAAGGGGCTGTTTACACTTGGTATTAAGATGTGTTTTCATCGATCGGATCATAAGTGGACGAGAGAGACGCATCACGTTTACACCTGGTATTTAAATCCATCTCTCTTGTCCACTTTTGACCACTTCTGTCCTGAATACTATGAGGGGGTGGTCTGTGAGACGGTGGGTGAGTCTCTCTGCTGTCATTCAAACGTGAGCGGGAGTAATTATGAGTTTATATGGACGCAAACTAATATTATGTCAGAGTCCACTGCTTTTGTTGTAAGTAATCATGCTGCACAGAGTTTTGTACATGTATATGTTAGAGCTTTCTCTGAATTTTCAGCTCAATTGATGAAATAGGATCGCGCAACTTTCACACGCTTTCAAAACGAAACTATGGAGATCCTCCGCATTAGTTTTATCAATGAAAGGCTAAAAATAGTGCTGTTCACCTTATTTTCACGCCAGAAGTACAAAAAAGACGTAAAACTTGTGTTTAATACCTCAAATTAGATAAATGGGCGGAGAGAAGGCGGTCGCATGTGGCTGTTCGAACACATTCAACCACATGCGTTCCGCAACTCCAAAGCGATCCGATCGAAAGTGGTTTCGACTACCTCTGGATGTGGTTGAAAGTGGTCGAAAGTGGACGAGCTCAAAACGTTTTGAACACCGTTTACACCTGGCATTAAAGCGTAACTAAACCCCTGGTCAGAGCCTGACTCCACCCACTGCAATATTTGAAAAATGCAAGAAAAGTAGGCAGATCCCAACGGAGATAGAGGGGACGAACTAAGTGTGTGGTGAGATCGTAACAAGGGCGTGGTGAGCTTGAACCTGCTTACGTCACGAGTCATTTTTTGGAGCCACCATCCAATAGGAAAATTCAACTGCAGTAGCCACTGTTCAACCTGAAGAGGGCAGCACTCAGACGTTTTTAGACCATATATTGTAGTATTGAAACACTTTATATCCAAATGTCAAAAAACTTACTAAAATCAATGAACAGCACTAATAAAGCATCATTCTTACAGATCATTAACTAAAAAAAGTTGGTTTAGGGTTTAGTTACTCTTTAACGTCGTCCACTTGTGATCCGATCGACGAAAACGCATGTTAAAGCCAAGTGTAAACAGCCTCTAAGGGTGCAAAACAAATCATAATTTTGAGATATATCTTCATGGAACAGGATCTGTAGTTAGGATATCAATAAAAACACACTGTGCAAAATTTTGAATTGTTACTACAATATCTAGAGGTTGCTCAAAGCCTTTGAAAATTTCCAAAATCACATATTTGTGCAAAAGCTGTTTTAAAAATGCACAACATACATAAAACTTGCTTTTTGGAGGGTAACTTTGTTCCAGTTATTTCAGTTTCCTCTGATCCGAGTAACCATATAGCGGACTTGCTTTGTGTTGCTTCAGCCATTGTCTCAATGTACTGTGTATTGTCTATTGTGCTTCATTCACATTGAAGCTTTCTTGCTTTGAAAGACATATCACAACTAAAACAGGAGTTTTAATTGCATGAAGCATGGTCAAATAAGTCCATTGCTACCATAAGTATATATATATATTATTAAACAATTATACATGCTAGCACAAGGTATCGCTTAATACGCAAATTTGTTAAACTTCAAAGGTCTTGAGCAACCTCTAAATATTAATTAATATAGAAAAAATGTTGCCCAATTTTTTCAAACATATTGGTGGGGTGAGAGCATGCAACTTTTAAAAGTTGAAAAATAAGGACCACCCTAAGGCCTATGCATATTAATTTGTATGTAAACATAATAGTTTTATAGTATTTTTAGAAATATTTAATAAATGGTATTATATAGAATACATGATAGTATTGCTTTTTATATAGCGATACATACTGTAAAAAATAATTGATTTACCAATCAAGAACAATACTTGTACATTCATGCACACATCTCAGTAGCCAAGCCATTTTAACTTTTAATCTATCTAAAAAATAAACATAATATAATGAAACTCTATAAGAAACATTACACTAAATGGAAACCTAGGGAATCAGACTTCGACAGAACCCCGGATCCATGAAAATCACAGTTTAATGCTATACCACTTCACACAGCTACTGTCACTTTCTGACACCAGTTGGGCTCTGCCCACAAAACGGGTCATCTCTGTTTGCAAACACGCAAAAGGTCTATTTATTAGGTATCATTGCTACTGGTTGTGCATTTTAAATCACAGAATACAAGTATACCCCAAAAATTATGTCCTTTTTGTCACATCCATTACGCATGCATGAACTCTTTAATCAGCGACTTTGGAAAATATAAACAGATGGTTCAATATATTGCTAATAAATGCATTCTCTGAGAAATTATATTTCAAGTTTTTACTGCAAATGTCACATCCATAACGCTGGAATGGCTCAATTCCAAAACATCTCAGATTAAAAATGATTTTCATTTGTGCTTTTGTTGTCTAAGGCTCTGTTTTTACTTGTGCTGTACAGCATATAAAGCATTACATTTCTGTTTTACAATATTTTATGAGCAAAATCATTCAGATGGTGCCTTCAATTCACTTTTATTCCTTTCCTTAGTTCATTTCAGTTCATTTCATGGATATGTGCATTCAGCCAATATCCGTGGTAAAAGCATAATTTCCAGTAGTCTGAACTTTATAATGGATGTGCTGATTTAATTCTTAGTCGCATGTGCTTTATATCCAGGCCTCTCATTTTTTTTTGTGTGGTAAAATGCAGTGTTTTATATCATGTAATATAAAGCTCGGTCCGTGCCTGGAAACCTGATGGGATTGTTTTTCCCTTGTGCCTGCACCTAAAACAGACTCAAGACGTGTAACCTCCTCAACCATTAATTTGATTCATTTCACTTAATCTATGAAACTCTTTTGTCTGTGAATGATATGCAGTGTAAATTTTGCATTAGATCAGACGTGTCAAAGTGTCATTCTGTTATGATGCTGCCATGAACCTGCTATACTGTTGCTTTTAGATTGCATTACTGTAGGAAGGGAGAAAAATGTGTGAAAAAGAAGTGTTTCTGTAGCTCAGTTGGTAGAGCATCATGTTACCAATGCAAAGGTCATGGGTTTGATCCCTAGGGGACACATATACTGATAAAATGTATAACGTGTAATGCACTGTAAGACGCTTTGGATAAAAACATCTGCCAAATACATAAATGTATTTGTAAGAGATAATTTTTTTTGGTCTGCTTTTACTTAAGAGAGAAAAATGCTTACATGCATACATTTGATTTTTTACAATATTTAGCATTGCACTAGCATAAAGACAACCTCAAAGCAAATAGATGTGGATTACAAACCACAATTTTTTCCAATTTCTTTAAAGATTGTGGCAGAAGAAAAATAGGCTCTGACTACTATGTCTCTATAATGATGTAAATAATTGTTTTAAAATTGACGAGTGAGCAAAAAGCAATGACAAAGCAGCATCAAGCCCAAACTAAAAGTCACAAGTTGATTACAATAAATGGCTGTTCGGTTTTGTGTCTAAATGCATTATTTCAATGTTTGTGAGTCCCTTTGGTTGTTTTTTTTTCGAGGGTGCACTTATGACTCAGCAGTCTTTTCATTTCTGGTAGAGGTGTTTTTATAGCGAGTACACTTTTAAGTGGGTGACATTGCTGACTCTGCATGTTTCCTTTGTATATAAACACACCTATTTTATCTCTACCTAACCCCCACCTTTTCTATTTAAATGAGATTTACACCATGCAGATCTGCCCAGATACCATGCAGTTTGCTCATCTCACAAATTCAGGCATATTGGTCCCAGCGTTCATCTTAGATTAATTAGCTTTTAACATCTGAGGGGTGATTTATGGACCCTGCTTAAGCGTTTCCCCTACAGAAATGTATCTTGCTAAGTGTGTTCAATGTAAAGTATTGAATATCACCAATATTTTTGCGGGTTCATACTTGAATAGAATTTGCCAGCTTGCGTTTCTTAGTTTTTAACACCGCAGGGGTCGGATTGATGAGAAGGTTGCTATAGCGACCGGCTACTTTGATGCACGCTGCTGCATCGCTTCTGTCTGATCTCAGTGGTACCACTCAGACCAAAGCCACTTTTTTTAAAGTGAAAGTCTGTTTGATTAACCCCCTCTTGTCTTGGGCAAAGTAGTTTGATTGTTTCCCAAGCACACGTTTGAAGCATGCAGTCTGCAGGAAGCTGCAGTTTATTCATATGAACTGTGATTAAACGGTAGTTTAATAGATCTTGGACATATGGGGAATGTTTTACTGGACTGATGTTTAAGTGTTACTATAGTACCTCTTTTACCAAGCTGTGTTTTTAAGCTGAAAATTGAGAACGCTGAATCAGATGTTTGATTTTTGCTCAGCGTTGTGTGACTGGTTATACCCAGTCGATTTTGATTTTTTTTGATCGTTTGCCTTTGTCGCAAGTGAATGCATCTCGATCTTTCAGGTAATGCTGGGTTGACAGTGCTCTTTGAAATAGGCCCATATTTGTATTGATTTACAGATTGTGCCTGTTTGGCAGACAGACAGGCGGCAGAAAGACGGATCAGAAAATTGAACTTGAGAATTCAAAAGTATAAGTGAAATTACATTTTGATCAGTTGTGAACCGGTGTGGATTCAAGGTTGGGAAAGGGCTCTTTGGATTCTATAATTGAGCAGATAAATAGTTTTAAGCACCGTTTAGCTGTCATTTCTGTGGTTTTAACACAATTTAATAATGGTTGGTTTTAAAAAGGTTTCCCAACAGTTCCTTGTCTGGTCTTTTTCCACCAAATATCAGCCTATACTTAGAGCCTAACACTTTAGAGTTGAAATGAAATTGAAATGAAAAACTATTATGTTTATGGGGAATATTATGTTTTTTTTTTTTTTTTACAAATGACTTATCTGTGAGCTTTATTTTATTTTTTTTACACTGCAAAACTGACTTTCTTAGTATTTTTGTCTTGTTTTCAGAAGAAATATCTAAAAATTCTTAAATTAAGATGCTTTTTCTTGAGTAGCAAAATGACCTAAAAAGATAAGTTTAGTTTATAGACAAAAAATGTAAAATTTTAAGTAAATTTAAACTTAAAACAGGCAAATATATTGACATTTTTGCTTGTTTTAAGCATAAATTCACTTAAATTGTATAGTTTTTGTGTATAGTAATTTTGCTCATCAAGAAAATACATCTTGATTTAAGAGTTTTTTGATATTTCTACTGAAAATCAGACAAAAATACTAAGTTAGAAAGTCATTTTTTTGCAGTGAATTCATGTGCCCTCATAATCTTTAATCAAAAACGAAAATCTCCTCCTCTCCTCGAAACATCCAGTCATATGGTATGGTGGGTGGGCGGGGTCCGGCCATCGCAACATGCCCATCTTCAAACAATTCAATCCAATTCTCGATGGACGAATTCAAGTTCCGCCCTACGTATTTTTCTTTTTTTGCAAAAAATGATTTTCAAGAAAAAAAAATCTTAGTATTTTTGTCTTGTTTTCAGTATAAATACCAAATATTTTTAAATTTAAAAGAAAAAAGTTCAAGATTTTTTTGCTTACCCCATTGGTAGATTTTTTGCTTGTTTTATGCAAAACTTGACTTATTTTCTTGGGTCGTTTTGCTTATCAAGAAAAAGCATCTTGTTTTCAGTAAAAATATCTATATGCATTTTCTTGATGAGCAAAATGACCTAAGAAAATTTTTTATTTTTATATTTTAAAATATAAAATTTAATCGAAAAATCTGCCAGTGGAGTAAGAAAAAATTCTTGAATTTATTTGAATGAACTTATTTCAAGAAAATTTTTACTTAAATTATATATTTTTTGTTTTTATTTTCTTAATAAAAATCTACTTACTGTATAGCATGGCTTACACTGCAAAAAAAGATTTTCAAGAAAAAAAATGTCTTAGTATTTTTGTCTTGTTTTCAGTAAAAAATATTTAAAAATTCTTAAATTAAGATCCTTTTTCTTGATGAGCAAAATGTAGAAAAATAAAATAAGTCTAGTCAAAATATCAAATTTAAGTGATTTTGTGCATAAACCAAGAAAAAAATCTGCCAATGGGTTAAGCAAAAAAATCTTCCTAAATTTTCCTTAAACACTAAATTCAAGAAAAATTAGCTTATTCCATTGCAGATTTTTTTTGGTTGTTTTATGCAGAAAATCACTTAAATTTGATATTTTTGGTCTAAAAATAGACTTATTTTCTTGGGTCGTTTTCCTTATCAAGAAAAAGCATCTTAATTTAAGAATTTGTAGATATTTTTACTGAAAACAAGACAAAAATACTAAGAATTCTTTTCTTGAAAATAATTTTTTTCAGAGTGTACATGAAATGCGGTCTCTGCATATTAAAATGGGATAGGTCAAGGTATTTAAACCTCAAAAAAAGTAAACACCTCAGCTTGAATGTCTATTTTGTATTTTTTATTTTGCAGTACCCAAGGACCCGAATCCTCACTGGCGTAAGGTGGCATGGAGTCATGATTGTGCTCTGCTGGCATACGCTGACAGCACCGGCACGGTCCGCGTCTTCGACCTGATGGGCAGCGAGCTCTTCGTTATACCTCCTGTATGTCAGACCTCCACTGCTCTCTCTCTCTCTTTCTCTCTCTCATCTCCTGTCATTTTATTTTCATTTCTCTTGAAATCTTTGTTTGTTTATTTCAAACGCCATATCAGCATCTGTGGCTATATTCATGGCAAGAATTGGTTAATTCATACACAAGTAAATCCACACAAGTTGGGGGAGGGGCAATTCAAACATCCAAACTTCACAAAGAAAGACCACCTGACCTAGCCAGGGCACGAAGTCTCAAACCGGGGACTTTTCTGTGAGGCATCAGTGCCACCCTTTAGAAGCTCCTAAGTTTAGCAATCCAAACACACACAGAGAATAAACTTCTTTGATTTCATTGCAAAGTGCAAAAAACATTTTTCTGTATGTCTCGTTCTCTCTCTATCTGAACTATACTGTATAACTTTGACTGACTTAGACCCTCCTGCATGCCGCTCTCAAGAGGGGGCTTACCTCGCTCCGTTGCTCAAGCAAAGAGCACATTTTCTGGGTCCCTTCAGCTATAAGCCCCACGATGAAGGACATTTTCAGTGTAGTTTTTATATCAGAAAGAGAGCTCTTTTCCCCCACCAGTTCAACTATGAACCCCCCCATGCCTCCTTCTGAATCTCTTTTGATTGCTCCGATCGCCTCTCTCTCTCTCCATCTCTCGTCCTCACCCACATTTCTCCACAGTCTTCCATCTTCTTGTCAGAAACTATTAGTTTAGTCTCACAAGATGCTGTCTCTCCATTGCAGAGTCTCGGAGTGTAATGACCTGTATGACTCCATATATTTTTGTCACTTTGTAACTCTACTTCCATCTCTCTACCACACTCGTTTGATGTCTTTCTTGTCGCCCGAATCTCTCCAGGCTGTGAGTTTCCCTGGGGATTTTAGTTATGCGGCAGCTGGTCTGATGTTTTTGGAATACACAGCCAGTGCACAGTGGTCGGCCGAGCTGCTGGTTATTACCTACAGTGGGCAGCTTAAGAGTTTCCTGGTCAGGTAAGCAGAAAAGAACCTGTTCATGTAAAGCTAGAAGTTTTATAGTGCAGAAAATGATGTCTCACACATAGACATCAAAATTCTGAAGTCACACAGAGGTGTCAGTATGCCAAGAAATAAAGTTGTGTTTACAAATTACTAGTGGTTGGAATGTTTGCAAAGTTCATTTCTTGGCAAAATGAAAGTTTAGTGCATACTTGGAAAGATGCACAGTCACTTAGTAGCATGCAAATGAGATATCCCTAAGTACACACAATATATTCTGCTTTGCAAGTTACGTTTGCTTTCAGAGTTATTAGCCTTTAAACAAAAAATTGTTCTTTTATGTACAGTACTCACCCCTTACTCTTTATGATGTCGAGCGTAAAAAAGAGAGAAATCTTCCACTTTCATTAAAAAATCGTTTCCACAACGCGTTTTCATTTAGCACACATGAACCAGCTGAAACGGACAAGGAGATCAGTGATTGCATAACGGCTACCGTAGTTGCAACACGCATTTGGAAAAGCGAGGCGCTAGAGAGCACTGTTCAATTGAATGCAAAATAAAATTTCACCACTAGATGGGGTAAATCCTACTTACTGTCCCTTTAAACCACAACTTCTCGCCTTGCATTAGCACGACCTTGCAAATTATGTAATCACGTCAAAAGATCACGCGTTAGATGTGAAACACGCACTTGCGGACCATTTTAAACAATAAACTGACAGATAAACATTAAATAGTGTTGTTACACATACAACATCGGAACGGTGCTCTTTTTTCACAGTTGTAAACACTGATGCTGTAGTAGCACGTGTGTCGTATGCGAAACTACGAAGATGCCTCATGAGAATTCGTACATATTTTATGAGTTGGCTAATTGATATTAATTCATACGGCCCCATTCGTACGTTTTTGTACGATTTGCCTTGACCCCTGTGATGTTGGGATTAGGGGTGGGATTCATTGTTCATTGTCACGATTAACTTCGTAGGAATTCATACGAATTAGCCAACTCGTAAAAAACTATCGCTCCAGTGTTTACAACCATTCCAATGTTGTTTTATGTGCTACATGTATGTGCTATTTTTTTTTAAAGCATCAAAGCTCAAATCGGATGGTCGGCACCCCACGCAGCCCCTTTGTGACTCTCCATAATATATGACTTCTGGTTTATTCAATTCAATACTTCAATACAAACTTCAATACAAACTTGACGCCTTATGTGGTAGTTGTGTAAGCATCCTTCAATTTTTCTAAAGTGGCAAAGCTGGATCCCAACATCTTATTGTCACTGTGGGAAACAAGGGAAATGTGTAGAGCGTGCTGGGAACCAAAGAATACACAGTATTTGAAGTATATTTCTCAGGAACAGTGGGTTGCCTTTTTACCAGGGGACTCGAAAACAATCACAAAAGTCTACATTGTCATTGATGCTCAAGGAGACACAAGTGATGCTCAAGGAGACAGCACACAATTATAAAAAAACAAAAGGTGTGAACATTCAGTTAAAGTCTCCATGTAGTTAATAATTGTATCACTTAAAACTCATTTATGAGCATCATAACAAATGTAAAAGTTTTTCCTGTGACAGTAATTTCTTCATGCTTTTTCATACCTCAATCCCATAGCTTGAACCATACATATGAAAATGCGAATTAGCATCTGGGTGATTCTTGCGAAATTAGATTTATGCGGTGTCATGAAACTATTTGATAAAAAGTAAATGCAAACCAAGAGTATCAAAATAAGAAGCATACAGTTACAAACATCTCTTCAAATGACATCATACAAACCAATTTTTTTTCCAAATTTAAGGGGACAATTTTCATTACCCCCATAAGTCCATGACTGGATTTGGGTTCATTGATATGGAAATATTTATAATAAAAAAATAAAAAAAGCTTCAGTACATGTAATACCATAAACATTTACAGTAAAGAAACGTGATATTTGGTGATCATTGGTAAATGTAGAGACAATATCAGAAATATTAATGTGTCCAAGAGCAATTTTCTCATCCTCAGCAACAATTTTCAATCATTGTTTAAGCTTAAGAACTAACATTTTCAAAAAAAAAAAAAAAAAATTGCTAGAAGGGACATAATTGACTGTGACCTTCAAGATGGCTACCAGGTAAGCAGTTCTTATTTTTCCTCTCCAGATAAAAGTTGAAATTTTGTTTGTCATAGTACCTAGACAACTTTTTAGTTCTCATTACCGAAACATGAGTTTGTAAATGCATATATTTAATGTAATATCATGTTGCGGTAATGATAATTTTTGATAATGATAATCTAAAAAATGTAAAAAATTCTATAGGAAATATTTTTTTTTTATTCTCTAAAAATAATGGTTAAGTAAGTTCAGACCTTGATCTTATATCTGCAAAAAAAAAAATTGGCTTCAAGGGTTTTAAAAAAAAATCTGATGCTGGGCACCTTTTAAGTCTGGATTTCGTGAGAATTACCCATATACGTCTCATTTCGAAAGCTGCGTCCTATATACGTCATTCAGATTGTCTCATTTCCAGAAAAAAACACACAAAAAATGTACATTATTCCCTGTGAGGTGCAATCATTGTAGTTTCTTCCTTGCATTAAAATGTAACAGTTGCTACCTTGATGATGTATGCAGACGACATATGCAACATCTGCGGGATGCATCCTTCGAAATGAGACACAAGCTAGTGTTGAAACCATGGGGTTTTATTTATTGAGCCTCTTAAAATGTACTAATGTTGATAAAAACGATTTCCTCTTTTTCACGCAGCGTTGGAACCAACCAGGGCTTTCAGGAGAACCACAGTTTCAGTTTCTCCACTCACTATTCCAATGGGATTACCACAGCAATATATCATCCAAGTCACAGGTGAGCTAAATCCTAAACTTACTAGGTGTTTGGCTGCGAAAGTGAGTTATTCTAGGAATAAACACAAATTCAGTATAGCTTAATGTTATTTTTTTTTAGTAATGTATGTTTTATAGATCCCAACATTTGGATTTCTTTTTTCCTTTTTTTAGTTCATGCATTTTACATTTGGTTACATTCAGAGACAGAAGACAAGATCATTTGTTATTAAACCAGCTGCCACATGGGGGCAGTGTTAATTTATAGTGTGGAAATGTGCATGTTTGTTTGTGTTTGATGCTCTGTTCACATTTGTATGATCTCTGAATCAGATCTTATTTCATCAGCCCCTCATGGAGCACTTTGCCCTCATAACTCATATATGCTCTGTGTGTGTTTGCCTGACTCCGTCCTCGCATTCACTCAGCTGATGTGTTTGTCTGTTTCTCAGGTTGCTGCTGGTAGGAGGATGTGAGTCTTGTGACAGTGATGTTTCAAGGGCGAGCCGTCGTGGGATCACGGCGTGGAGGGTGTTGTCAGGGTCACCGCACTATAAACAGGTCACCAGTTATGAAGACGACATTAGTGCGGTGAGTCTGTCCGGATACACGATCTGCGACGTATGCACAAATAAAGCAGTTCGGGGATCTCGGATTGTTAGTTTTATCCTTTAGTGTTTACCTTTACAGCACAACACACATTTTTTTAAAGCTGGCTGTCGAAATATCAAGGTGGGTGTTTGGCGAGGGACTGCTTAGGTGTTATAAGTGTGAGTCAAGAATAGACTTTTATACTTACTTCCGTTTGTGACATTTATTTTTTTGCACGTAGAGACATGCGCACATTAGCAAAACTCAAGAAAGCCAATTAAGGTGTTTACATGCAACACAAAATTTGTTTAATTGACTAAAATCAACCTGTGCCGATCAGATTTTGAGTTAGCCGCTAGAACTTTCCCTGATAAAGAAAAGCTGTTTTATATGTTTACATGACGTTTAACGTTATCAGTTTAATAAGCTTAATCGGAGTAAGACTGTTGTTGCGGGATTGTATTGGATTTCATGAAAGCTGTAGTGAATCTCCACTAGTCCTTGCATTTGTATGGGCAACCGTTCCTCTGAAGAAACAGAGATATCTTCAGGAGTAAGAGACTGCTGCTCAGAATACACAATAATCGTATGTTCCCACGTGGCCGTGCTTCACACAAACCTGAAACCACATATTCTTGCTTTGCTAGGGTTGTAAAGGTTTTATGTATTGAGCTCAGGAACCAGAACTGTGAGCTTAATGAAAGCTTTAGTTATTAGGATTCCTCACACTTACAGGTCCATGGTTTGGCTTTTTAATGCATGTTAGAAGTTTCAACAATGGATTGATTTTTGCTTTGCTTTTTTATTATTTATTTAGAATTTAATGATCCATTTTTAACTTTAGCTCTTGGCTTATCATAGGGTGATGTTAAAGGGATAGTTCGTCCAAAAATGATATTAAACCCATGATTTACTCACCCCCAAGCTGTCCGAGTTGCATATGTCCATCGTTTTTCAGACAAACACATTTTCAGATATTTTATAAAATGTTTTAGATCTTTCAGTTGATTAAATGTAATGTTACGGGGGTCCACCCATAGTCCACGACCTTCAAGTCCAAAAAAAGTGAGTCCATCCTTCACAAATTAAATCCAAACGGCTCCAGGATGCCAACTTTATTAACGAAAATAAATACCTTCCGGTAGCGCCGCCATCTTAGTCGCGTCGGCATTCAGGATGAGAGCTTTCGCAGCCTACGGAGGCTACTCTGCTGCTGCTCTGTGCCCCCGCCCTCCAAATTTGTCATACGTCACTAAGAAAAGTGCGTACACTACGCTAATACTCTCTCCTGAATACAGAGAAGTCTAAGATGGCGGCGCTACCGGAAGGTATTTATTTTCGTTAATAAAGTTTTAAATATGGATATTTCTACAACAACACCACGCGGATTACCCTCAGAAGACCTTTGTTTATCATCCTGGAGCCGTTTGGATTTAATTTGTGAAGGATGGACGCACTTTTTTTGGACTTGAAGGTCGTGGACTATGGGTGGACCCCGTAACATTACATTTAATCAACTGAAAGATCTAAAACATTTTCTAAAATATCCGAAAAACGATGGACATATGCAACTCGGACAGCTTGGGGGTGAGTAAATAATGGGTTTAATATCATTTTTGGCCGAACTATCCCTTTAATGCATGTTGTGTGCGAGCATGAATAAGCGTGTTTCCAAACCCAATACTAGTCTATAAGTATGTTGCCATGTCTGTGACAGAGGAGCATCATATAACCTATTTTTAGTGGCACATTTATGTGCAAACATCTAATGTACTATAATTAAAGGAGCTGATTCATGTGTATTCTTGATGGTTACTACCCTCAGCATCAGAATTTGCCCACTGATAATGCCTAATTTTAAGGTTTACAGCAGTAAGAGTATTGCAATGTGTAGTATGATGGGTGTAAATGCGCCCATGGTATTCATAAAAGTGTTATAATCAGCATTTTCTCTTCCTGTTTAGTCTCAAAGGCGCGGATTCTTCAGGATGCCCAGTTTTCGACTTTTCCCCAGGCGTAACAACGAACAGGTGAGTCATTTTATTTCTAGCTTGATGTTCTGTTGGGCCTGTGAGACGGCAAATAAAAAGCTGATGCTCGGTTTCAATCTGCTAAGGACTCTGAATGAAAAGTGTAATGCTTAATTGGAACGTGCGTGTTTTCACTCAGGACGGCGTGTTCAGAATGAGTTTGTCTCCTGATGGCACCGTTCTGGCTGTGATCCACTTCTCCGGGAGTATCAGTCTCTGGGATGTACCATCATTCAAACTGAAAGGCAGCTGGAAACAAGAGGAACAAGTAAGAAAATCATTGTGTGTGCTCAGTGATTTAAAGCTAAAGCAAGTAATTTCTCAATAGCGTGCCAATACGATATTCCAAAAATAGTTTTTAATTAGTGAGTATCTCACCGTTGAGAGATATGGCAGATAGCATAAACTCGCTGAGGGTTGAAACTATGGTAATGCAGGACAGTGGCAGTGGGTAGGCTTTATCAGTGTGATGTCATATTAACAAGAGAATTATAACAGCATGTCTAATGAGACTGCTATGGTTTAATTGTGTTTAAAAAAGGAGTGGGTGGATTTTTTCATTGTGGGGTGGTTGTGTTCACACACTGCCAACACACATTTATGTCCAAGCACCTTGTAAAGGTGGATTTTGCATAATAAATGTCCTGGAAGTTTGCTAGCTTGCCTCGAAGGTGTTTGTTTGATAGTAAGAGTTGTTTGAGATGCTTTTTATCTCTCTTTTTTAAGCTTTTTAAGTTTTTTAACATTTTTAAATATCCATATGCATAACTGCATTGCAAAAAATGACTTTCTTACTTAGTACAGGGTTCCTGCAGGTTATGGAATTTTAAAATGTCTTTTCCAGACATTGAAAGTCAGGGACTTTTTTACCAAGTCATGGAATATCACGGATTTTATTTGTTGCTTTAAATTTTAGTGTTCATTATCAAAATGTAATCCGCTTGTTAAAGAGACACTCTACTTTGTTTAACTCTAGGGGAGCTGAAAAATTAGCAATTTAAACAGCCAGCTTTTTATTCAGGGTTCCCACGGGTCCTTGAAATCCTTGAAAGTTTGTGAATCTGGGGTAAAAAATTCAAGGCCCTGGGAACTTTTTGAAAATATACATACATAGATACAGGCCATTGAAAGTGCTTGAATTCTTGCATTTTATGCAAGAAGTTTTCTGGGGGAAAAAATCCATATTATTTCCTGTGTAGTGTAGGATAATATCATAAAATTTCTAGCCTTTTAAGCACATGTGCTAAACTGTTCGTTTTATGTGCTTATATCTTCTGTATGCGAATGTTGATTCATACCCAAATGCTTTTTTGCATAGTTGTGTTTGACACATAAAAACATCTCGGGTTACGTAAGTAACTGTTGTTCCCTGAGAAGGGAACAAGACGCTGAGTCTCCCTTGCCATACTTCCTGCGTCCCTGTAACGCCGTCTTTGCAATATTTCGGATAGTGATATACTTCCTGGCTTCCGCGTCACCCTGTCTTTGTCGTTAAGCCTAATTATTGGTTGAATTTGATATACACATTCAGACGCACTTACCCCTGGAGGCGTCCCCAAAGTGTCACCGCAGTGACACAGCGCGAGATCCCTCGAAAGGGAATTGTAACAATGTATCTTAAAAGGTAACATGATGTAACTTTGCTCTGACTTGAAGTGTGTCCCCACATTTAGTCCTTGAATTTGAGGACCTGAAAAGTCATTGAAAGGTACTTGAATTTGAAGTTAACTAAGGTATTGGAACCCTGTTTATTGATACTGTTTATTCATTTCACGCATTTAAGCTACATTTTTATAAACTCAAGGTGTACACTACATTATCCAGGCTCATGGCATCCTGGACATATTTCATTGAAATTCAGCTTTTTAGGCAGCGAAAGTCATGAAAAAGTTGGGAATTTGATATTTGACTTATAATGGGAACCCTTTAGTATTTTCAACTAGTGTTCAGTACAAACATCTAAAAATTCTTAAAGTGAGATGCATTTTCTTGTTAAGCAAAATGACTTAAAGGAGACATATCATGCTAAATCCACTTTCTTAGCTCTTAAATGCATTTTGTTGTATATTTGTAGTGTTTATAAGTACATAAAAGTTGAAATTAGTCTCTTCAGGTGCTTTGTTGATATCTTTATATTCTGTTTTGGTCATATTTTCCAACCGGTTCTGATTTTTCTATTATCTATTACGTTTTTTGAACAATTACGTCACAGTATTTGCAGCGGAACTGCTAAATAAGGACATTGACTTCCAGCCCAACACTACGAGCAATCCGCCATTTTATATTTCTCGCTGCGATATTGTAGTCCAAGCTCAAGGATGCAGAAGTTACGAGAGCGTAAGAAATGTACTCACATCTGTGGGTAAAGTCATTTTTGTGTGCCCGAGGCACTTTAAGGATAACTACTTCACCAATCTCCGCCAGTATAAAGAAGGATTTGCCGATAGACTTCGTCTGATTGAGGGGTCAATTACTTATTTCTTTGGAGACGACGAGCAGAGCACTTCGGTAAGCAGTTTATAACTTAAAGTAAAAAAGTAAAGTACACGGTGGTCATGGTTTAGCAGTGCTGTTTCTCACTCCGAAGGCTGCAGCCTGCGGAGATCGCTTTTGGGCATCAAGCCTGGTTTAAGTTAACTGAGCATCACATTTGCAAGTCATGAGCATATTACAACAACTTACGATTAACTAAGAATAATAGTAAACTTTATAATTGTTAATATTCTGAAATAAGACCGTCTTGATGACGTATGCAGCCTAGATATGCGACCTCCGGAGGCTGCAGCCTCACACCATTGCGATACCTCAATATGAAGACGTTGTTCTGCAGGTTCGTCGTCTTCATTTTCCTCTCAGTCCGTTTCCGACTCTGGCGCGAACATATAAGGCTGGATGGACAAGTCTTCCGTTGTTGACATTTTGTGAATAACGAGTAAATAAAAAGTTTCTGTGCAGCTAGATAATCGTATCTCTGCTATAAAACTACAAAAATGGCCGAACGGGGTGGAGTTTAACCGAGTGTCACCTCTGCAACCTGGAGAGGGGGCAGGGTATGACGTGCATTTAAAAAGACAGTACCAAAACGAGTTGCTCTCAGATGCACATCAGAAAAGGGGTAGAAAGGGGGCCTGTGGGGCTATAATAATGAGGAATTCAGACCCAAGCATTGCAGTTTCGCTTTACATAGACCACAAATAGATGATTTATATGTAAAAAGTACAGATTTAAAAGCATGATATGTCTGCTTTAAGAAAATAAGTCTAGTTTTTAGACAAAAACATAATATTTAAGTGAAGTTATCAAAAAAATCTGCCAATGGGGTAAGAAACTGTTTTTCTTTTCTTAAACACTTATTTCAGGAAAAATTCAAGAAAAAGTTTTTTAACCCATTGGCAGATTTTATTTTGCTTGTTTTAAGCACAAATTTACTTAGATTGTATATTTGAAGAGTTTGGTTCCAAAACGCGATAAACGCCATTTAAAAAAAAAAATGGGTTACTGCCAAAATCAGTATTATATCAGGTCAGTATTTAAAAGTAAATTCTTAATTTTAGACAGAATGCAATATCCGCTGTGTTATTCTGTCATCTTTTCTTCCCTTTTCCCCAAAATGCAATAAACCCCAGTCCTCCTTTTCTACAGAATGCAATAAATCCACTCCACAAATCACAGCGCACCATTCCACGCATTGTAAACAAACAATGGCGGCGTTAAATACACAGAATCCTAGTTTTCCTCATACTTTGTACTTCGTGATCAACAAACAAACAAAAACAAAATAATACTTTGATGTAGGGATGGGACGATTACCAGTTTCACGATTAACCACGGTAAAATGTCCTGATGGTTATTATTATCGTTTAAAATGTTATTATTATTACAACCGTGTTTGATTACCGTGATTTTAAAAACTTGCGGTAAATCCTGTCCAGCCAGAATCAGTTTGACGCAGGCACGCACATGCAACATAGTTTTTTTGAACAAGAAGGCATTTAAGGGATAATGTATTGTATTCATTCACGGTAAACTTATTTTTTTACCACAGAAATAATTTCAGGGACATGAAATATTAAATTGTTATTTTCAAAAATAAAACTTGTTCAAATGTTTTCAGTGTGTATCAGTTCTTTTTGAACATTTCCATCTCATTTAAACAAAACCACGATAATATTGATAACCGTGATAACTTTGGTCACTATAATCATGATATGAAATTTTCATACCATCCCATCCCTACTTTGTGGTGGTTTTCTGTGACGGGAAAGAAACGTAAACCATCAACATCTAATAATTACGTGAGAGGCACTCGATAGACTTCTCACGCGACAGCATCAAGCTTCTCTCATGCTAACATTTGACCCCAGAGGATCTTATGCAAAACTTTCCATTATTTTACGCGAAGCCAACGAAAATCGAGCAGGACCAAAACATTTTACAGCTGATCGCTGTCAAAAAAGTTCAGCGACAATGTCTCAAGTATAATCGCAGCAATGATAGTGTTCTTAATATGACAAAGTGTTTTAATTAATGCCATTAATGTTTAATCACTGTATACCACTAGTCAACTAAATGAATATAACATGGCAAAGATGAATGCACATTTATAGATTGATTCAATAGATTTATAGCATTTTGAAAAAAAACATTATTTATTGTATTTTGTTGAAAAAATAATCAGTTTTTATAATAAATCTTTGAGAATCCAGTTTTGGATTTGAATTTATGTTTTTACAACCTATATATGGCATGTGAAAGTTTGTAACAGAAAATAGTGGTTTTCATCTCGTCACTTTCTTGGTATAGAAAACACGTGTTTACTGAAATTAGTCAAAATGGATTTATTGCGTTTTGGAACCAAACTCTTCATTTCTTGGTCTACAAACTAAACTTATTTTCTTGAAAGTACGTCTTGATTTAAGAATCTTTAGATATTTGTACTGAAAACAAGACTAAAATACTAGGTAAAAAAAGTCATTTTTTGCAGTGTGTATAGTCCATTATTATCTGTAAAATTAAGTACTTATTACTTTTGGGCACACACAAATTGAGATGACAGAATTTGGCGAGAACACTGTGTGATTGAAGCTGGAATGGAAAGGGTATTTTAATATAAAAATTACACACTTCAGCTTTAATATCTCTAGCATTGGCACAGTTAGAAACAATCACACTTTTTCACAATATGTCACAGGATTATGTGTTTGTCTGTGTGTCTGCCTTTTTGCCTCATATGCCAGACGAATGTTCAGATTCCAGATGTCACGCTGTTCTGCATCACTGATTTGCCCATCGTTTGTGTTCCTTCAAAAAAACACCCAAGTTATCCTGTTTCACACTTTCTGACTCTCTCTCTCTCTCTCTCTTTCATTTAGCCCGGATTTGACGAGATCAACCCAGAGTGGAAGACTTCGCTGGAGAAAAGGAAGAAGATAAGAGGTAGCTCGACCTTTAACCTCAGACGTTGGTCCACTTACTTGGTGCTATTAATTATATAGCGAGTCCAGACACGATTGGGTTGAAGGAGAAGAATGTTTTAATAAAATCCTGTGTGTTGTATCTTCCTGTAGAGGCGTTAAATTCACACACTGACATTTTGATTGTGGTTTTAAATCATGCGTTTTCATAAAGCTTGTCTATTTGCTTCGGTTCCAACTTTCTTCTCTATTTCCTTTTTAAAAGGATGTTTCTGAATCGTATGTCACGTTTAGCCATGGGACGGTGATTTTGAAATGAATGAACGTCTGTGAAATGTTTTATTTATGATATTAAGATCTCTGCTGTGCTGCTCTTTCTCTCTCTATCTCAGATAAGGAGCAGTATCAATCTCTGCTAGATGTTAGCTGGTGGAGTGAGACGGCGCTGATTTTGGCTCGATGTTCTGGGGCCCTCACCGTGTCCTCTGTGCGGACCCTTAAAAACCTGCTAGGCAAATCCTGCGAGTGGTTTGAACCCTCACTGCGAGTCACTTCTGCCCATGACGGGGGCTTCCTAAGTTTGGAGGTGTGTGCACAATAAATATATGGGTTTAATACGGTTCATCCATCCATCCATCCATCGATCCATCCATCCATCCATCCATCCATCCATCCATCCATCTCTAGGTTCAGATAATTTTGTAAAATTGCAGTTTCAAAGGAATCTACACTATCTCAAACAAGGCATAAGTGTCTTATCTAGCGAAACGATTGTCATTTTTGACAAGAAAATTAAAAAATATGCACTTTAAACCACAACTTCTCATCTTCCTCCATTCGTGTGATGCGCCAGCGCGACCTCACGTAATTGCGTAATGCTGTGGAAAGGTCACGCGTTACATATATGAAACACACATTTGCGGACCATTTTAAACAATAAACTGACACAAAGACATTAATTAGTATCATTCGACATACAACAACGTCGGAACGGTCCTCTTTCTCCACACTTGTAAACACTGGGGCGTAGTTTCGCATATGTCATGCGTGACCTCTTGACGTGATGACGGATTGCGTGAGGTCGCGTTGGCGCGTCACAGGACCGGAAATAGACGAGAAGTTGTGGTTTAAAAGGGCATATTTTTATTTTTCTTGCCTAGTTTGGGATCGTTTTAGAGTCCTTTGAAACTCCGTTGAAACTGCAATTTTAAACTGCATTAAAACTGTTACGTGTTGGGGTCCATTAAAGTCCATTAAAATGAGAAAAATCCTGTAATTTTTCCTCAAAAAACATAATTTCTTCTCGACTGAACAAAGAAAGAAATTAACATTTTGGATGATATGGTGGTGAGTAAATTATCTGGATTTTTTTTAAAGAAAATGGACTATGCAATGCTCATGTGTGTCTGTCTGTCTGTCTCCATCTATCCCTTGGTCCGAACCCATGGCGCCGCTAATGCAATGCTCTGTCTGTTTGAAAAATATCAAAACAGTATCTTTTATTTGTAGTCACTGATGAATTACTCTTGTAAATATTATCCTGTCATTCACATACTCTCTTTATCTGCAGGCTATTATCATAGAAGTGCTTTACAGATTCTCATTCCCAGATAAGATAAAAGCTCATTGTTTTTTGGCACTTTTCCACCGGTGTTCAAGAGAAATGTGGACCTGGAGGGAAGTAAAGAGGGATGAATAAAGAGAGTGAAAAGAGAAGAGAGCGAGATGTGGCTTTTTATTCGGGCTGTATGTTCGGTTGACGGTTTGCTCACTCCATAGGGAAATGCAGCACACAGCTGTGGTGTGGAGTGTGTGAAGTTTATTTGATAGATTTTTCTGTGTGTGATAATGAGATAGCACGACAGGTATTGCCAGGAAGGATAATATGTGATGTGTTTGCGCACTGTGGAAACAGCAAAGACTGTCTGTCAGTCCTCCAAGTCAATAATCAAACAATCATGAACTTGCTTTTCCACAATAGTCTAAACATGTCTACCTTGACTTTTGATTGTTCATTGTAAGCCATTTTTCTCACTGTACCTTCAACAAAAAAGTTAGAGAGAGCCATCCAGCTTTGCATTCCTTTTCATGTCAATGGCGAAACGCCTGAATGAATGAGCAGTTTAAAATGTCCCATCGTTGTTAATGGGCTCTCAGTTCTGCACAGACAGGTTTTGTGGATCGGTGCCGAAAAAGTCCTGTGACTAATTACACTGGAGCTGCAGGAAAATGACATCATGACTGTGCTGATGGTTGATGGCACCAAAAGAACAGACAGTGCCCTTCCCTAGACTGATTTGTGATGCCTTTGCAAGCAGTCCGAAAAAAATATGCATTTGACACCCCTTTAAAAATATAAACACTATGAAACAGAGGTCTTCAACCTTTTCCAAGGACCCCTTAATGTAAAAAGATGACCCCCAGTACATGTATCAAACATATTATGATTTTACATACTTTGTTTTGATCTTTATTACATTACAAAGATATTAAAATTGCGGGTTTTTTGTAAACAAAGATACATACTTAAAGCGACACTCCACTTTCTTTTTTTTAAAATATGCTCATTTTCCAACTCCACTAGAGTTAAACGTTTGATTTTTACAGTTTTGGAATCCATTCAGCTGATCTCCGGGTCTGGCAGTAGCACTTTTAGCATAGCGTAGCATAATCCATTGAATCTGATTAGACCATTAGCATCGCACAAACAAATAACCAAAGAGTTTGAAAACTTGACTCTTCTGTAGTTACATCGTGTACTAAGACCGACAGAGAATTAAAAGTTGCAAGTAAGCAAAGGAACTATTTTCGGGCAGTGCATAATATCACTACGCCTGCTGCAGCCATGTTAAAGCAGCAAAGTCCTTAATTATTACGCCAGAATGAGAGTATAGTTCCTAGTCATATTGTCCTGGAAAATCACAACTTTTAATTTTCTGTCACACCTAGAAAAAAAGGGCGTGTCGCATTATGTGTGCATCACTTTCTATTTGAGCACTCTTGCTGTGCGCCTACCAGGGTTTCCCGCAGCACTTTGCAGTTCAGGTGGCCCGCCTAAGCTGGGAAACCCTACCGCCATATCTAGGTCGCCCCCAAAAAATAAAAATAAAATTTGATGCACAAAAGGCCATCAAGTGCATCTCGGAGAATAGCGTGGACATGGCCAAATGAGAGAAAGACGTGGTCTGTCACTGTCTTGAGGATAACTAGTAGCGAGTTGGTAAAACATCTCGGACAATAGCGCGGACGCCACACGCCCGAAATGGTCCGTCAAATGTCTGGAGGATAGCCAGTTGATAAAACGCTTGTCTGTGAGAACTGTAGGTGGACATTTTGGGTTTATTTAAGCCTGTTATTGTATTAGTCTATAGTTTTTGCAAATTTAAAGAAAGTTAGTTGGTGATTTTTGTTGTTTGAGCAACCTGCTAGCTAGCTTGCATGTGCCTGTTGATTCGATATAATTATTGAGCGCTCTTGCTCACGTTATTTATGTGCATTTATTTACAGTAGTTACACTCCTTTAAGATAATGTAGTTAATAGTGGGAAATAATCCGTTTTTACAATCTTCGCGCTATCTATAATCGTTCGCCCAGACGTTCTACAACATCTGCTTCAGTTTGTCTTTATTAACCCTTTAGTTTCACTTCATCAAGCAGGTATTTTCATTTGAGGTATCTGTTAAAAACATTTAATTAATTAATAATCTAGTATGTGTTCATTTTCTGTCATAGTTTCTTCAAAATTAAGTTTTATTTGAGTGTTTTAAATAAAAATATTTTCATTTTCATCATGACGCGTACGCCTCGCACCTTTGATTGCCACGCACCCCTGCCACGCCCACCCTGACTAACAAATTTTCTGTGGGAAACCCTGCCTACATTCAAAATAATGTATTTGCACGTGCACAAGATGCGAAATGTAAATCCTTCCTAATGCATTCTTGTTGGATTTTTTTTAATTCAAACAGTATTTGAAAGACCCCCTGTAATACCATCCTGGACGCCATGTTGTAAAAAATATTATATTATGAATTATTTTCAACTCATTTGTTATTTTTAAGAAATAAATTCTGTTTTCAGAATAGGAGTCAACAATAAAAATGCTTTTTCATCTCATAATTGGTGTAATAACAGTATCGACCATTAGAGGCTTAACTGACCCATGCTAACCAACTAGATCTTGATCCCTTTCTTCAAACAAAATCTAAAAATGTTCTCTTTGTTTTCAGTGTGAGGTAAAGCTGGCCACTAAACGTTCTCGTCTGGAGAGCAGCGAGACTGTTGAGGGGGATGATGGGGAGGAAGACTCCGACTCTGATGAAGAGTCCTCAGCGAAGGCACGCTATTTCGGCTATGTCAAGCAGGGTCTGTACTACGTGACGGAGATGGAACGTTTCGCCCCTCCCAGAAAACGACCTCGTACCGTCATTAAAAACTACCGGCTTGTCAGCCTGAGATCTACCACGCCAGAAGAGCTTTACCAGAGGAAGGTGGGTTACTACAACCTCAGTGTCTCTTAGTTGTATGACATGTAAGTCAGGAAGATGGTCAGAATGAAAATAGGAGGAAACTGAATGAATTATTTTATCAGCTTGAACCATTAGGTGTAACAAAACATTAAGTGAGACTACATAATAGTCTATGTGTGTTTATGTTGCCAGATTGATAATGAGGAGTATGGAGAGGCTCTGTCTCTGGCTCAAGCTTACGATCTGGATTCGGATCTTGTTTATCAGAGACAGTGGAGAAAATCAACAGTCAGCATTGCATCCATTCAGGACTACCTGGTAAGGAAGTTCTGCAAGCGCAGCGTTTGTCATCCATAGCTGCATTTTGAATAATCAGTGATGATTTTTTACGCTAAGCGTGACTGCACTTTTCACTCTGAGAAACGCTTGTAAATGCAAACTGACAAATCATTGTGAAGCCACAGGAGATGACATTCTGACATGCCTGACAGCACTGATTGGCTAATGGCACCACAAGAATAAACACAGTCCCAAGCCCTTCACTGGTGATTATCCTGAACTGTGACATCAAAGCTTACAGAATATATAAGTCTGTTTCATGCTTTTCAGAATTCTCTAAAAAAAAAGAAAAACAATTGTCGCTGACAAAGCTTGTGGTGTGGTGTAATGTACTGAAATGTCTGAATAAAAAAATCTTTTCATATTTATAATGAAAACACGGCTGCTCGGCAAGGCTATCAAGGGAAATTACGCTTTTGTCCCCCAAACTACAACATCTATCATCATGCTAAACAGCCAAACTTGATATTTAGTTTGGACATGTGAGGTGAAGCGTATCTTTTTGATGTGTATGGGTTTTTGCTAGGAATGTAAATAAACCAACATACGCAATGCAAAATTGCAGGTTGCTTGTTCCCAAATGGAGTAAAAGCCTCCATAGTGATGTTTTATTTTGTTTGAAAATTTACGCTTTTATCCAAAGAGCTGAGCATTTAACATTTTGTCTATTTTGAAGCAAATTTGAACATTATGAGCAAGCACATTTTGATGTGCTTTCTGTGAATAAGCTTACAGTACACTCAATCAGTCAAAGGTACTTAGAAGAACCATTTCTAATCTAAAAAATTTACTTTCTTGAAACACAAAGGTTATTTTGATATTGGATGTTCTTTATGGAACCATATGGCCAGAAATGGTTTGTCTATGGCATTGTGAAGCACCTTCACTTTTAAAGAAAAACACCACCGTTTTTCAATATTTTACTATGTTCTTACCTCAACTTAGACAAATTAATACATACCTATCTTTTTTCAATGCGTGCGCTTTTAATTTTTGTACAGCGCCTCGTGAATGTGTTAGCATTTAGCCTAGCCCCATTCATTCCTATGGCTCCCAACTGGGATCAATTTCCCTATTTAAAGACTGTTACACGAGTAGTTACACCAGTAAGTATAGTGGCACAAAATAAAACTTTTGTTTGGAGCCATAGGAATGAATGGGGCTATAAATGCTAACAAATTCAAGAAGTGCTGTATAAAGAATAAAAGTGCACGAATTGAAAAAAGTTGAGGTAAGAACATAGTAAAATATTGAAAAACTGTGGTCCTTTAACAGTGTAAGCGTACAATACTGTTTTTTTTTTTTAAACAGAGTAAGATAAAGAAAAGGTCATGGGTACTGCACGAATGTGTGGAGAGGGTTCCAGAAAATGTGGACGCTGCCAAAGAGCTTCTGCAGTATGGACTGAAAGGAACCGATCTTGAAGCCTTGATCGCCATCGGTACCGGTGAAGACCGTGGCAGGTGTGTGATGCACTGACACTAACAGATCCACATGTCTCCTTTTGTGCTTTGTGATAACCAGAATGTCACCTTTCCCAGATTCATCCTGCCTGGTGATCTGGACCTAGATGATGCTCCATACGAAGACATTCTGTCCATGGAAGAAGAGATGGAGAAAAGAAAAGAGGGGGAGGCCAAGAGGAGGCAAGAGCTCCTTGAAAAAGTGGATTTTAGCAAGTAAGCTTTCGCACGTACACAAGTTACAGTTTTAAGTAAAAATGGTGGGTTTAATTAGGTTGTTTTTGATGATCCTGACACGATTAGACACGTTTTTGGAGCGAGTGGGTGGCAGGGACAACTGCCAGAGGCGTCTTTCTGGCTGTGTATGAGTAATGCATTGATGACTTAAAGAGGATGAATTTAAAGACTTAACGCTTCTGAAAGGGTTTTACCGAGTTAAACATCTTCAACATGGGATGCTGTCAGCATGATAAAAATACCAGAATTTATCAGTATAGAAAGAAAAACTAGTCAACCTCAGTACTCAACAATTACGCCTGGTAGATGGTCCTCAAGGAATATTTCTCCTGAATAAAAGGGATGCACCCAAATTTCTGTGATTTATTAACCCTCTGGAGTCCTTTAATGATAGATGTACACTCCCCTAAAGGATTATTAGGACACCTGTTCAATTTCTCATTAATACAATTATCTAATCAACCAATTACATGGCAGTTGTTTCAGTGCATTTAGGGGTGTGGTCCTGGTCAAGACAATCTCCTGAACTCCAAAATGAATGTCAGAATGGGAAAGAAAGGTGATTTAAGCAATTTTGAGCGTGGCATGGTTGTTGAGTATTTCACAATCTGCTCAGTTACTGGGATTTTCATGCACAACCATTTCTAGGGTTTACAAAGAATGGTGTGAAAAGGGATAAACATCCAGTATGCGGCAGTCCTGTGGGCGAAAATGCCTTGTTGATGCTAGAGGTCAGAGGAGAATGGGCCAACTGATTCAAGCTGATAGAAGAGCAACTTTGACTGAAATAACCACTCTTTATGACCGAGGTATGCAGCAAAGCATTTGTGAAGCCACAACATGCACAACATTGAGACGGATGGGCTACAACAGCACCGGGTACCACTCATCTCCACTACAAATAGGAAAAAGAGGCTACAATTTGCATGAGTTCACCAAAATTGGACAGTTGAAGACTGGAAAAATGTTGCCTGGTCTGATGAGTCTCGATTTCTGTTGAGACATTCAGATGGTAGAGTCAGAATTTGGCGTGAACAGAATGAGAACCTTGTTGCATGCTGTTCAGGCTGGTGGTGGTAAAGTAATGGTGTGGGGGATGTTTTCTTGACACACTTTAGGCCCCTTAGTGCCAATTGGGCATCATTTAAATGCCACGGCCTACCTGAGCATTGCTTCTGACCATGTCCATCCCTTTATGACCACCATGTACCCATCCTCTGATGGCTACTTCCAGCAGGATAATGAACCATGTCACAAAGCTCGAATCATTTCAAATTGGTTTCTTGAACATGACAATGAGTTCACTGTACTAAAATGGCCCCCACAGTCACCAGATCTCAACCCAATAGAGCATCTTTGGGATGTGGTGGAACGGGAGCTTCGTACCCTGGATTTGCATCCCACAAATTTCCATCAACTGCAAGATGCTTTCCTATCAATATGGGCCAACATTTCTAAAGAATGCTTTTAGCATCTTGTTGAATCAATGCCACGTAGAATTAAGGCAGTTCTGAAGACGAAAGGCGGTCAAACACAGTATTAGTATAATGTTCCTAATAATCCTTTAGGTGAGTGTATGTGCTTTTTGGAGCTTCCCTATGTAAGTAGGTAATATGATGGCACTTTCTCATATAAAATTATTTGTTTGTGTTCAGCTGAAGAAACAAACAGACATGTGGGATGGCATAAGGATGAGTAAATTATGAGAGAATTTTCATATCGGGGTGAACGATTCCTTTAAGCTCATTCGGAAGTCAGATTGAGAGATAGAGATCTTATAGCGAGCGCAGATGGGACGGAAGAGAAAAAGACGGAAAGGGATAATAAGAAGCGAGAGGTGGAGGATGAAACTTAAAGCCGTTTATAGATTTATTTCTAATCTGCATAGGTAATTTATGCCCCTGTTGTGTTTTGCCCGTGAGGGCCTAATGAAAGATCCCTCCGTGAGAGCAAATTATGAACACACACACGGTAAGAAGATTGTGTGGGTGAGGGGTGTAGACAAAAAGAAAAGATTGGCCGGCATTAGCTGTAAACACTGGACTAATCAAAACACACTTGTTTACACACAGACAGAATTGCCTAATTTTTCATCACACAATGTCGCTAAACACATACGCAGTTGCTCTCCATGCATATTAGATGGAACTGTATCTAATTTACACTTAATTACTGTACGTTTCCGGCAGTGGTCCGACAGCAAAGCACCGGTTTGCGCGCCTGCTCCTTCAGGCTGTTTGTTTGTATGCAGGCTGTAGATGTAATGCGCGTGATTATGCGTCTTTGCGGGCGTCTGTCTATATGTATAATGCATGATGTCGTTTTTACTTCTTCTGATGTGATTGAGCAAGAGACATCTAGAAATAAAATAGAGAGAAAGAGAGAGAGAGAGACTAATGGTGTGTACTGCAATTTCTCCTGACGGTTGACTGTGCTAATGCGGTGGCAAAAAAGACAATCATCATTCTGTTAATTTCTTTTTAACTGCACCGCCATTATAACAACGTGGCAATATCGATCAGACTGCTGGGTTTACCTAAAGGTGTGTGTGTGTGTGTGTGTGCATGCATGTGTGTGTAACACGGGCTCAGTGAGCTGCTTTCGGTTTTTACCATCACAGCAACGCTGCATATTTTGATAGTGATTCGTCTTAACAATCTCTGCTTGTCACTCAGGCTTCATTCTCACATAGATATTCTCACAAATGGAAATTACAGCAGCACCTACAATTTATTCAGCTGCAACCATTTAACACATTTAGTACATTATCTTTATTATTTCTTATTTATAGCTCAGTGCATCACATAGCTCAGTTGTAGAGCATTGCATTAGCAGTGCAAAACGTCATGGGTTCAAACCCAGGAGAAACATACTGATAAAATGTACACTTTGTAAAGTCACTTTGGATATAAGCGTCTGCCAAATGCATAAACGTAAATGTATTTATGTTGGAATTGTACTTTGCTGAGCAGTGTGGCCGATATGACATGAATGTAATTACAGTAAACGAGAGACAAACCGGTGAGAGACACAAACAGAATAAATGAGAGAAAATTGCTGAAACTAAATAAGCATTTGTCATGCGTAGGGCACAGTGAATCAGAGATTTTAAAATCGATAAGTTGACGTGTCCTTTAGCCATTCATTAAGGTTTTTTTTAGTAACAACATCACTCCCATAAGTTTTTGTTATTTATTTACATTAAATGATTAAGTTTTGGATGTTTAGAATTTACCACGCAGCTGCTTCACAGAACGTTATAAAACATTTAAATTTTTTTATTTAAAATCTATTAATTGACATAAACAGTCGCAATTACAGTGCTAATGTACCTTCTCCTATGTGCAGATTGCATACTGAACTGTGATTGGTCATTTTACTCTTGCTTTGATTTGCATACTGAATTTTAATTGCTCTCAAATTGCATTCAAAATTGTAATTCTGCAGAGCTGTTTTTATAGTCAGGCCAACTCTTTACATAGCACTGACTGATTTAGTTTTTAATAAAACCAGTAAGTCTGTAACAGGAGCGCCCTAGCATGCAGATAGAGTACTGTGCAAAAGTCTTAGGCCACCATGCTACCGTTTTTGCAATTGTATAGTGATCATATATAATTATTTCTCAGTCTCTATTAGAATACAACCAGAAAATACAGGAAATGTGTATGTAGTTATAAAAACAGTATAAAAGTATAAGCTGAAGTATCAAGTATTTAGGTTAAACCCCCCTTTCACTTGAGCAATAGCAGAAAACTGCAGGATCTCTTAAACCTAAATGAAATGAAATCCTAATTCGAATCGAATTACTTCAGGACTTCAGTTTATTTAAAAAAGCTAAATATGTGTTTCGTGCCAAGATAGGTCACATTAAATACTGACTGATGCCTGAAGAAGACTCTGGGCCCTATCTTGCACCCAGCGCAATTGACTTTGTCAGTGACGCATGTATCATTCGTATTTTGCACCGGCGCACAGCGGGGTTTTCCCTCCACAGACGCACGTCGGCAAACTAGGGAATGAACTTGCGCTCCCTGGGCGGTTCAGCGCAAAAAAGGAGGCGTGTTCCGGCGCAAACCATCCCTGATGCTTTTTTGCAGTTTCAAAAAACAATTGCGCCACTGACCAGAAAAACTAGTCTAAAGTCAGTGGCGCGTTGCGCGTTGTTCATTATGCTATTTTAAGGGCGCATGCTTGACCATAATGTATAGCGTGCACAACGCGCACACAATTTGCTTATCTAATCTACACCGATGCAACAGTTATTTTTGCAAATCATAAATTGTTACAATAAAAAATATTACAATCTTACAAGAACGTCGGTCTCCTTGGCTGTGAACCGCTCCTGGCGTGCGCCTGGTAAATCCGTCATAATAATAGCAACCCGCCATGGAACTTGCGCACCTGCGTTTAAAGGGAATGTTGGATGACGTTCTGATTGGTTTATTTGACGTTACGCCCAAACCACACCTATGAATAATGAACCTACTTCAGACCAATCCCTTATTGTGCACGCTATACTTATTGATTTGCGCCTGGCGCAAGAGTTATTTCTCCCGCTGGGAAAATAGCAACAGCGCCCAAGATCCGCCCACAAAGTCACTTGCGCTTTGCGCTTCACACTTGCGTTTCAGATCGTTAAAATAGGGCCCATTTAGTTCTGAAAATTGTTTTGTTTTTAATTTTGTGTACATATTTCCTGTGTTTTCTGTTTGTATCTTAATAAAAGAAGTGGAAAATCAATATGAATGGACATTAAAACTTTGCTAAAACAACAAAGCTGGTGGTGGTGGTGGCCTAAGACTTTTGCACAGCACTGTATGTGTGCCTGTTAGTGGAAAATGTTTGGGTTTTTATTACCCAAAATTATAGGTAAGGTTGACTGGTTTATGTAGATGTTTTATTTTGGTTTGCACTATAAAAACGTTGCATCTTTAAATTCATCTCGTTTATGGCACCACCTTCACAGCCAAAAACATTTTCAGGGTTTCTTTTTTTTAGGGTCACAGTATGTAGCTCTTACTGTGGATAAAAGCATTTGCCAAATGCATACAGTAAAACATGTCTAGTGACCCCTGCATTATGTTCCATACTGTTGGGCTCCATCTAATTTTAAACAAAACAGAAGTCTAATGTGAAGCATGCTCCAAATAGATTGAAGTGAAACCAGCAATTATTCCGAGATTTCCTATAACAATAATACCACGTTTCTAAATGTAGTTTTGCACATCCCTACTGTTTATGTGTAAATTCTTTCCATCTTTTATCATTTTCCTGTTGTGATAACACCCTGCAGTTCAATTTTCCTTCAATCCAATGATCACAACCCTGCCTGTAGGTGTGTGTGTTTGATCTCATTCACATACAATGAAACGTTCCGGTTTCCGCAGTAATGCCGGGAGAATGAGATGAGATTGTAATTGCTTTGTGTAGATTTTCACACTGACTGATACACACATACACACAAATAGACCCTCACATGGGCATCCAGGCAATCAGGCAGCGGTCGTCTCACATTAGCCTGTCTTTGATGACCTAATCTGGGTCTATAATGGCTCGCTGGTCTTTCAGCACAGCTTTCCCTCAATTTTCATCCTCTCTTTGGCTATTTTTGACTCAATTGTAAATCGTCTTGCTACATAGCTTGTCCATATTTCCGTGTAATGTGTTTCATTATATGTGTAGGTGTCGGAGTATGTGTGTTTGTTTGTGCGAACGTCTGTCATCGCACCCTGGCGCATGAAGCTTGATGGATATTATATGGATGTTAGCAGGAGATTTCTAAAGTGGTGCTGATAACATCCAGATTAAAATGACACTGCGTGCTTTTACATACAATTCTTTATGTTTTTCCAGACTAACGCTAGAACAGAAGGAGCTCTGTAGGAGCAGATTGAAACTCCTCTGCTATCTGGACCGCCTGGCCACATATGAGGTAAAACTCTGTAGCTTTATGGCACTTTAATGTGTTTTTATATGGGCAAAACAAGATTGTGGTTGTTCTTTCTTGTAATGTAGACATTCTTCTATTATGTAAAGCTCTCTTTTTGAGCTTGTTGAGACTGCATTTACAAATTGTGTTTATGACCTCACAGTCTTTAGCATATTAGTCTCTCTACGGCACGATCCCGCAACACGACAAAAGGTATCTTTTCCATGTTATTCCTAGTTTTTATTTGACGTGTACTCATGAGTACGTTGGTACGTGTGGCGAAAGTGACGTCATTGTGGAGTTGAGGGGATTATGCGCGTTGAGTACACAATACCTAATCTCGCCTGGAGGTGTGCACAGCATCTTTATTTTAACCGCGCGTGGCTCTGCTTCCAAAATGGCCGACCTCAAAGCAAAGCAAAAGCAAAGAGCCGACCCCTCTCATTTCACATAATAGTTCAATAGCGAGCATGTTAAATAATTATTCCACTTTCTTAAAAAAAAAATGTCATCCAAAATGTTGATGTCTTCCTTTGTTCAGTTAAGAAGAAATACATTTTTTTGTGGAAAACATTCCAGGATTTTTCTCAATTTAATAGACTTTTTTGGACCCCAGTTTACAGTTTAAATGGAGTTTAAAATTGCAGTTTCAACGCAGCTTCAAAGGGCTCTAAACTATCCCAACCGAGGTATAAGGGTCTTATCTAGCAAAGTGATTGCCATTTTTGGCAAGGAAAATTAAAAATATGCACTTTTAAACAAAGATCACGGGTTACATATGTGAAATGCACATTTGCGTACCATTTTAAACAATAATCTTACATTAGGACATTCATTTATATGATTTCACATGCAATAACGTCAGAATGGTCCTGTCTCCACATGTGTAAACACTGGGGAAGTAGTTTCACAAAGGTCACGTGTGACCTTTTGTTTTTCTTGCTGAAAATGACAATCGTTTCACTAGTTAAGACCCCAGAAGCTGCATTGAAACTGCAATTTTAAACTGCATTTAAAATGTAAACTTTTGGGGTCTAATAAAGTCTATTAAATTAATAGAGAAATCCTGGAATGTTTTCCTCAAAAAAACACATTTCATCTCAACTGAACAAAGAAAGTCATCAACATTTTAGAAAGATATGGGGGTGAGTAAATTATTGAGGAAAGCATTTAAGTATGAATACCTTGTCCAAATTTTTTCTGGTGTAGACAGATGATTGCTTGTCACTGGAATCTTATTGCGTCACATCTGGTTAGGTCACGGTGTACAGCATACATTTAAATAATTTGATTTGAATAATATAAAAATGACATGCATATTTTTGTGTCGGGGGGCATTATGTACTATAAAAATGATGTGATTTAGTTTAAATATATTTTCAAATGTAAATACAAATTTTTGTTTTGGTATTTCAAACTTCTAAAATGGCAGGTGAGGAAACAAATTAGTAGTTTAAGGCGTTCATACCAAACACAAATTCAAATTGCAAATGATGTGAATTGGGCTACACAATTGCAGCAAAAACATACGGTATTCGCTTCAAATGCATCTTTGCACAAGTTGAAAATATTCAACCCGAGTGCAAAATTTTCATGACACAAGGTTAAATCCCACAAGTAATCTGCTTTGCGTTTGGTTTGTATGCTAAGACAACTTGAAAGTTGTGTTTAAATTAGTAAAAATTCTAAATAACATGCTTTGGCATAATTTTATTTTGGAAAACTTTCATGTGCACAAATTTCACACATATCAGTAGTTGCTGGGATGTTAGGATAATTCGGATGTTCTCAAATGTCAAGGTAGTACAACCGCAATCACGGGTCTTTTATTAAGAAGTTAACAGGTATAAACAGTAAACATGAAATCATATCATCCGGAAAGTCCCAGGTGGTCTTTATGGCTGAATGAAAAGTTTGCAGATTTCTCTCAAATATTGAAAAAAATAGCCACTTTAATGTAATGGGTAGACAGGTACACTTTCTGTTTTTGGCTATATAAACAATGCAAAACTAGAAGAAAAGTGTTTTATCAAACACATTTTAATTACATTTTAAAGTATATTTATGAATTTGATAGCATGGTCAAAAGCTTATACCAGCATCCAAGTAGAAGTCTGTTAAATGTAAATTCATTGCAGAGGTCAGGTGGTGCAATCAGAAAGTCAAAAGGTGCAACTGCTATGAATGCCCTGAGAAGTAAAAACAATGAAATAATTGTAATAATCTAATAATTTAGCTAATAACTTTAGTTTTAAAAATGCAAGCTAATGGTTGTCTGTAATTGTTATTTTACTTTATTACAAATTGTTGTTCTTAATTTCTAGTTCTTGAATGTTAGTTTTATGTTATTTAACTATTTTTAGGATTATAATTTTAAATGTCACTATCAAATAAACAAACAATCAGCATGACACAGGGAGCACATTAAAACTTATCTGGCAAATAGACTATGATTGGTTGTACCACCTGAATCATAAAAAAAATGACAAAACAAAACACATTGTTTTTGACTTAAAAATATGCATTACATACATGTAAAAATACATTTTTAGAAGCTTTTTCTGTCATTGACCCATTTTTATAAAACATGGGACATCGCCCCTAAACATGACCATGAACAAAACGAACTGTGGTTGCTTTACGTGTCAATAAAAGCTGCTATTCTTTTCGAAAGGTCTGGCTACCCAGGACTATTAGCATGTTGTTAACTACCCTAATTTACGCATTAACCACCCTGTACAATACCCCCTTAATTACATGATCCATATAATTTTATTTCCCAACATCTGAAACGTGTCAAGTGGAAAGACCTACACTACTGCTGTTTTGGTTGCATAAAACACTGAAAATAATACGTTGACATCAGAAAAAAAGTACAGTGGTACAATATACTGCTCAAAAACACAATCGCTGTGAATACATTGTGTGGTTGTCATTTCAATGATCTTTTGAAATCTTTTCGGCTCACTGTTTTGTTAATAAAATGATTTATGCTTTTCCGACTTGATATCGCAGCGCTTTGTCTCAATTCAAAAGTCATTAGCAGGCTTGTGTCGTCGTTTCATCCTATAGCAAAGTTAATGTCCTGCTCATATCGTGACGGATGGCCTTTGTCAGCGTCTTTATGTGTAATTGATTTCTATGGGAATAGTTCTGAATGTAACCAGACCTCAGAGACACGCGTGCACACACACATACGGACCGGTCCCGTAGACTTAAAGGGCGTAATTGTAAATGTCAAAGCGATAAATGTCATCCATGTGGACTGGGAGAATTTACCTTGGGTATACAAGCGTGAGACCCTCTGTTGAACTTTCTGTTTGCTTTTCTCTCTTTATTTCTCTGTTTTATTCCTTCTTATTCACTTCTTTCTCCCCTTTTTTTCGTCTTCAGGAGATTCTGGGAGGACCACATGCCGCAGAGCAGAGATATGATGCCGAGTTTTTCAAGAAATTTCGCAATCAGAATATTGTCCTGTCAGCAAGAACATACGCGAGGGTAAATCTCTCTTCTATTGTTCTCTGTCTGAGATGAGACTAAGTGTGTGCGTGAGAGTCTGTAACAGGGTCCTGCGGCGTGAATTATAGTCACTATTTCACAGTTTGGTGGCTAAGCGTGTGCTCGCCCTCGCCAGCTTGGCGTAAAATATGGATTCCCCCGTTTTCTGTGGTGAATGTTTTTAAGTGTAGATGTCTGAAATACAGTTACCTGTCTGCTGCAAAGGCTTCTGGGAGTTTGTAATGTGTCAAATGTTGGCAGGGAGCACAAAGCTGTCCGCACTCATAAATCATGTATTAATTATTTATCTCTATCAATATCTTTCTCTGTTCTTGCCTCGTTTTTCTCAGGAGAGCAACGTACAGGCTTTGGACATTCTCTTTACTTATCACGGCTCAGAGCTGCTTCAGCATCGGCTCGCCATCCTGTGCAATTTCCCAGAAACCACCTCTCCTCACGAGTACACCGACCTTCTGCCTAAGGCTGGGTAAGAATTACTGATTAGAGGATACCAATCTCCCGTGAAGTGTATAAACAAAACCCGCATAAATCTTTTTGAACGAGCCAAACGGGAAAAGGTCATTTTTAGATGACACTCTACTGAGGGAGGTTATTGGGTGTTGTCTGCCGGCCTTGACCAAATGAGTTGAAGGTGGTAATTTAGAGCAGGTCGCTTATGCAAATGAGACATTTTGCCGTGCACTTTTTCCGTATGCATTTCAGTCCTTTGCGGACCTCAAGATTATGAAGTAGCTTGAGGTTACCTACAGGCATTAGAAGAAAAACAATGAAAGATGGATCTAGCTGGATCCCAAGAAGGGAAGAGAGGAGACCACCAAAAATCTAGTTGGAAACATAAAAACCTGCTTCCCATGAATAGCGCTCCACACCAGAGACTCACATCTATATTCAGTATTCTGGATATATCATAAAAATATACAGGTAGACCATGCATTGATTTATTTGTGGCAGCTCGCCACAATATCAGTATTGACCACCAACAGATTTTTCCTGTCAGTTTTTACTTAATTGGACTGGCTCAGAACCTCTCTTTCACAGGACAGCGATATCGCCATGAAAAGGAAGTATCAATTGCCTAATTTACCCCGTGGTGATGTGTATCCGAGTAAAACCGGCCTCTGAAATGAAATAAGGCAGGGCTGGATTTGAATTTGTCCATCGAGATCTGATTGCATCATTTGAAGTTGGGTCGTGTTGCTAATTGCTAATCGCAGCAATATTCTCCTGGACTCCGCCCACCTGCCATACATTATGACCGGAAGTAAAGAGAGATCGTTTTTAGGAGGGAAGGAGATTTGCATTTTTGATTAAAGATTATGAGGGCACATGAATCACAGATAAATCATTTGTAAAAAATACCACAATATTACAAAACAAATTACATTTGTTTGTTTTACTTTCATTGTGACTTTAAAACTATTTTTTAAATAGTCAATTTTTTTTTTACTTTTTTTTTGTAAAACTTATCATAAAGATCTCTAACGTTGTGTTTATGCTGTTGTTTCTGCAAAATGTCTGTCAGTCAGTTAGAGCCCCGCCCCCTTCCCCTGCTTCATCTTCCATGTCACATATACACCAGTGTTGTCAACGTGAGCAACTTTTTTTAGAAAAAAATTGTATTCAATAGAAAATGTAACCAGTACTGTGACAAGTACTATAGTTTGAATCTTAGCTTACCCACTGTTTAACGAAGGTGTGTGGTGATTTTGCCAGATGACGTTGCAGTGATAAATCGAGATTTTAGGAGTTTGTGGTTTAACAAAAATATATATATAATTTGTACGAGAATGGCTTTATGGGCTTTTAAAGTGCCTATACAGTAGTCTATTTACAAATACGATATGATGATGTGCACAAAAAAGAAAATGTGTTAAATGTGGGTATTGTGATTTTTTTTTTGTTTGTTACTGTACAAAAACAAAAAAATAGATAAAACAAACAAACAAAAATGCAATATCAATATATATATATATATATATATATATATATATATATATATATATAAAAAAAATCACACAAGATTCATGATAGTTGTTTTGTTTGGAGTTTGCATCATAACCACTAGATAGCGTTGTTCTTATCTCTGAACTTAAACAGCGACAGGAAGTACTAGTATAGAGGCCACGCCACAAATAGTTTTGCTAAGGTTTGCATATTCTCTGTTACAGCTTTCCTAAAATTGTATCTTATTATATTCATAAAATAGGAAATATCCTGTCCTATTTATATCCCAGTACCGCAATGTCCCGCAACACATTGCACCGAAACGTATATAAATTCTTACTAATAGACAGCCCTAGTTACAAATGTGCTAATTGCGCATATGACATCATCCAGAATGCCACAATCTTAAAGAAGCATTTCACCCGTAGAAACATTACTTTTTAATGAAAGTGTGTCATATTTGTAGTTGAAATATAACATACATTTTGAATTTGGTGCCTACTTGACCGAGAAAAGGGGTGTTTGTAGTCTCACCCCCTCAACAAAGATATTGGACTTCCTGGTTTCAATTAAGCAAAATTATGATTTTACATCATTGAAAGAAGGAAGTGCAACACTGAAATCTGTATTTCTCCTTTCTCAGCAGCAACTGAGGAAATTATGCACGACCATTCAAAAACATGACTGGTAGGGGTGTGCAAAAAAATCGATTCACATTTGAATCGCGATTCAAGCTTTGCCGATTCTGAATCGATTCATAGAATTCCAAAAATCGATTCATACATTTTTTTGTAATGCCGTTTTACTATTGTCCTGAAATGAGTTTATCTCAGTATTCCCATAGATGACGCTGCGTCGTATTCACTCTGACGCCTGCACACTCTTGTCACAGTGTTTCCCACACATTGACTTTACTTGGGTGCTGTGCCTAGTTATATTAACAAGTGATATGATGAGTATACATGATGAGCTCGGTGTCCGTTCACGTGCTCTCTGTTTCGCAATGAATTGGGATGCGACGCGAACAAGCTCGTGTCACATTGTATCCTTCATGTTTCTGAACTTGAGCGGAGTTTTAACATTAGAGGACTTCACGGAATACCCGCGGACCGTATGGTTCCGGGTTTGTATTTGAAATGGTCAGTCAGGTCCGGGTCAGTCAAAGTTAAATTACTTCGGGTCCCGAGTCTGATTAGTGATTAAAACCCGAGTCGATCGGAGAATGACCGTGAGCGCTACCGTGCTAAAGCTCGCGTGCAGTTTCAGCGTGCGATTTCTATAGCGATAAAAACGGGCTCTTTTCTAACATTATTAATAAACCATATCTTTTCCAAAATCTATTGCACTGAACGAGCAAAGCTCAAGCTGACTCAAGATTTACAAAACGCAAAGCTGTAATGTAAAGTCCCCTGTCACTGGGACAGCAAGTAGACTTTTGAATCTGAAATAATGAGTGGATTTAGCTTTTTTTAATTGGCAAGAGAGAAATAGAGAGGCACTTTCCTTGCGTCTGCTCTATCTAATAGACATAATAACCATTATAACACCAGTCACATTTATAATCTATAGACCTGCACTGTCTATCATTCATATACTATATTATTGTATTTAATAGAGTTTGATAAAAGGGGTCATCTAATTGCTTCATATCAGTTTTTATTTTTGCATAAAGACATAAAGTAATATCAAACTACATTTAATTTGTTGTGTTTCTTTTCTTTAAAATTGTATATCTCCTACAATCAGTCACATAGGAAGAAGTAAACTACATTTACATACTGTGAATCGTTTTTAAAATCAAGAATCGTTTTTGAATCGAAAATCGATTTTGAATCGAATCTTGAGCCTAAAAATCGGAATCGGATCGAATCGTGAAATTTTCTGAATCGTGCACCCCTAATGACTGGGGTTCTAACTATACAAAGCTTTATCCAAATGGGTGAAGTGTCCCTTTAAAAAAAATTGTGGAAACACTAACAAGTTTGATTACTAATGAAAGATAAAGTCTAGGAATGTTCATTTCAGTTAATTTTCCCGTTTGACAAGCGCAGCTTGTTAACCAAACATTAACCGTTAACTGATAAGATTTTAATATTAAATTGCCATTAAGTAAATGTGACAAGATGCGGATGAGGGACAAAAAACGCAACGTCCATTCGGACCGAGATCTATAATTGGTTGAACATTTTTTGGTTCTAAGCCTTTCACAGATTTCTACAAATAAATTTAAACAACTTAACATAGTGATTGCTATCAGGATGTGAGGAGACTTTTAACTCTTTCACCGCCAGCATTTTTAAAAAAAGTTGCCAGCCAGCGCCAGCGTTTTTCATGATTTTCACCAAAGTTTAATGCCTTCCAGAAAATGTTCTTCTTTAAATATATAAACATACAATATACCAAATGAAAGAACAGACCCTCTGCTTTCAAACAAAAAAAAACCGTTTCATCCTACCTTTAGTTGTTCTTTTGCAATCAGCTTTTGAATATGGGCAGGTTTTTGCAAAAACACCATATTTTGAGCAAAAACAGAGATAATTCCATTTTTATGATGGACTTTTCATAGAGATCCCATTCAGAGCGATCTTTAAAACAGACACGGACATGCAGCAGCTTGCCATAGGGCAATACTTCCGGTTTTGAAAAGTTGCGGAAGGGCGCCACCTGGTGGATAATAGCGGTATTGCGGAAAGACGGAAAATCTCGTCATTGGCGGGGAAGCGTTTTCTCTTAATTGACGAGATATCTCGTCAATGGCGGGGAAAGAGTTAAACAACATAACTAAAAATGTTTCAGGATCAAATGTGTTACCCTACAGGTACCTTTAAGGATGGAAAAGTGTTGAGATGTCTGTAGGCCCGTGTCGACACGCATCGCGCAGCAAATATTTTTTTCTTTTGATAACTGATCATATTAATCGATCATAATTCTTACTTTGAGTTAACCGGTCAATGTGAACATCTCAAAAAAATTATTAATATACGTTCATTGCTGTTTTTTTCACTGAGCTTGTAACACTGCACTTTGGGAGTTATCTTTTCACACCCGTTGCGGACCCCTAAAAGGGACATCTTAAAAAAACAGCATAATGTCTTTCTGATACAGAGTGCCTGAAGTGACCTTTGCAGAAAAAGACACATTAAATGCCCTGTAGGTGGAACGCTAACAGTATATACTCCTGCAAAACGGCCACGTTTGAGTTTACTCTGGAAAAAAAATGGCAATATCTGAGTCTACAATATTGTGAAACAGAGCCGTTACGGAAGAACAGAAATGTCTTAAATGTCAAACTACAGGTATCTTTAGACAGCCACTGAGATTGAATCACTGACCAACCACTCTGTTACCGGCGATAGTCGGAGGAGTAATAGAGTGACTGTCAGCTCCACAGATACATTCAGGCACAATCCAGTGTTGCCATGTAGCTTAAGTTTGGTGTTTTATGAATGTTATTAATGCATTGTTTTTTTCTCAAAAGGGAAAATGTAGTTTGATTTAAAAACTCAGTTTGGCTTGATGTTTTTAAGGAGCAGTTAATTAGAATTGGCAGACAGCTGTATGTTGCATCCGTGGTGTCTCATGAATGATTTGTTATAATTACTTTCAAGAGTCTCTTCTTCACGAACACTTTAGTTATCTTTTCAACACACAGTTGAGGAATAAAAAATTGGATTTTGCAGATTTGAAGCGTTTATATGGCAAACGTCGCGCGTTGAACGAAGTCTTGAGGGATTTGGAACGGATTCAATATGGTTTGTGATGACACGCTCACTAAAAGCACATTGCTGCCTTTGACGCTCTCAGAAGTCAGACATGAAAGATTGATGAGAATTGCTCACTCTAAATTTATACATGAAATAAATGAAGAAACAGTCAATAGCTTTTACGCCTCATTGTTTTGTTTTAGCTTGCTTTGTCCAACATAAATTCAGTGGAAAAACCTCAAATTCAGGTAAATAAAGGGTACAAACACTTGATTGTGTGTGTGCTGATGAATGCAGGTTTAGTGTACAGGTATGTGTGTAATAGACAGAGACATACAGAGTAGGAGCATTTGCAACCCCCCTTAATGTTCCGGTAATGGGGGTGACAGAATATATTTAGTGTATTGGATTTGGTCACCCGCCTTCCGCCCATTCTCTGTTATGGAGGTCAGCTGCCTCTGCAGTGCACATCCATCACAGCTCGGCAGCTTGAAGCCAGTTTCCCGATCTCCCCAGTTCACCAGCGCTAACAGCTCTGCTGCAGGACTCTCTGAGAACCGACGGTCTCTCACCATCTGCCGCCTCTGTTGGATAGAAACACAGCCAAATGAAGTTTTCTTTTAGTGTTTTCCTTCCTGCCGACTCTAATATGGAGGTTTTGGGGTTATTTTTATGTGTGAAATAATAATAGGTTGCCAGGTTTATGCATCCTTATAGATCCATCAGTGAGGTTAAAATACTCCTTTCTTTGACACCAAGCCAGATATGGGTTGTACCATGTATTGTTTAGCATCATCATAAATGTTAATAAAATAGTTGTTATTATAATACAATCATAAAGAAATCTGACTGTGTTTTCATACCAGACACGGAAGAGGCAGCAAAAATGCGCTATTCTCGCGTAGTTGGACGCTTACAAATTTTGAGTTTACTTAAATTCTATTCATTTGATACATTCACGCATGAATTTGCGTCAAGGGAGGGACTTAAATAGCTAAAATTGAGTAAACTTACTAGATTGTTCGACCTCCTCACTCATTTTCTTCCAGACAAGATCCTTTTAATTCCTGTAAAAGTTTGAAGATGTTTGTATAGCGATGATGATTGTCCTCCATTGTTGTTTTGTTTTTCTGCCTCCGCTAGCTTCCTGTAATCACATCACTGCAAGAGCAAGCTCCTGATTGGTTAAAGCAACACCAAAGAGTTTTTTTACCTTAAAATAACGTTTCCAAAAAAGTTTCAGTCGTTCATCCACTCGAAACAGGGTGAACGGTACTTTACATTCGCTTTGCAGCCCTCTATCGGCCAAAACCGCACTAAAGAAGTTTCCAACCGTCAAACAAAAACTTGCTTTACGGCAGACCTACAATCCAATCAGAGCCAGCTTTATGACAGTGGTAATGGACAATTCTGCTTCCATCCTGTAGGGGGAGCAAAGAGCAAAAGCTCTTTAGTGTTGCTTTAACGCGGAGCGAAAAAATGGCAAAGTTCAGATTTTTCAATTCTCAATCCTCCTTCCGCGCCATTCGCGACATTCGCGCTTACCGTGCTGCAGGATGCCTTTTCACGTCTTTGCATTGACTTAACATGTAAATCACTCGCGCTTGCCACGCCTTCTGCGTCTGGTGTGAACGCACCTTAAGAGACCTAAATTCACCAAAAAAACTAAACTAAAAAGACATGGTTTTTATTTTGATCTAAACCTGTATGAATTAAAAGGGCAATGTGTAACTTTAAGAAGGATCTCTTGACAGAAATGCAATAAAATATATACAACTATATTATCAGTGGGGTAAGTAGACCTTACATATAAACTGTATTGTTTTTATTATCTTAGAATGAGCGGTTTTATCTATGTATGTTGTGGGTCTCTTAACATGAAATTTGTCGGCATGATTCTAAATCAGCCCTAAACGGACAAACTGTCCTACATAGCGTGTTTCATCCCTACGTTGTCTCAGACGACGACATGTTCGTCCTTTGGCAGCTACCGAGGCTTCTCATTGTTTTTTGAAAATCGCAATCTCACCACAAGATGCCTCTAAAACCCATACAAGCTTATACCAAAGAAATTTTCGTAACATTCAATATGGCCGCTCGGGTCACGCCCATAGACTGTAAATATAGATGGACGATGCGACATTGCTTCCTTTTATTGTAATAAATTGAAGCCAAAAATGTCCGACCATGGGCGCTGTCATGTTATGTAAAAACGTCAGTTCCAAGGAATCGTCCGTGGAGCCAGAGGTGGAGCCGCTGTATCAAACTTTAATTTTTTGGAAACGTACACCTTTGAAGTAGTTCTAGTAGTTTCATTGGATTACAGTTTCATATCACTGAGCCATTTATTTTTTATAATTCAACAGCCCGTCGCCATTTTCCTTACATACTGTAAATATAGAAGAATATAGACTGCTAATTTTACTACATAATGAAAATAAATGGTCAGTAACATCTTTAAAAACCTATTTTTTGTGCATTGATCGAATTGAACTTGGATAAAAAAATATATTTATATTTAAATAAACCAGATGTTTAAAGAGCAACTATGGTCCGATTCACGATTTTACATTTCCTTTGGTGTGTAATAGTACATGTTAACGATATGCAAAAGGTACATACCCCAAAGTAAACGATGATGCAAGTTATCGTTTCCAATGTAAATCTCTTTTCTTGGACTACAACAAACACACGGATTGTAGGCAACGGTTTACTTCCTGGGCTTGTTGACATAGTCAAGACCGACATTATTATAACTCCTCCCGCTTCCGACTCACACCCTGTACAGTAAGTTAACTCCTGTTAGCATTGCGTTGTGAGCGAATCTTTCAAACATAGTAAGGAGTGTCACATTTCCGTCTGACATCAGACATATTCAGGCCAATCACAACGTACAGATTAGCTGGCCAATCAGAGACACAGAGCTTTTCAAATTAATGAGTTTTGTACAAAATCAGTGCGTTTCAGGAAGACTTTATATCTGGAGCTACAAAAATGTACGGTATGTTGAAAATTATGTGTTTTTTGAACCATAAACCACGCGAACACATTGTATTATACCAAATACACAAAATAACATTGTTTTTTTTAGCAATGAATTAGGTGCACTTTAACATAAAGAAAAGTTTTAGGTAGAATTTGATCATTATCAAAATATAAAATATCAACTATGGCAGCCTTAAAATTGTCTTTTTTTAAATAATACCGGTCATAGTTTCTGTTATATATTTAAAAACAATGTAAAATCACAAGGGTTTACTCCAATCACGACATGATGATAATTTTAGACACATTCACTGTATGGCTTTCTCAGAATTGGTTGTATGGATATTTAAAGACTTGTCACATCCTCTGTGGAGCAGACCAAGCTGTGAAAGATTGCATGAAATATCAGCCGAATAATTCAAATCTTTGTTTGTGTATGGACAAAGCATTTTAGTTGTATGCCCACGAACGCACACAGAGAAACACATTTGTTTGCAATAAGTTACATCTGCGGTTTGTAATAAGCAGTTTCATCTCAGTGACTTGACAGTAAAATGAAATGAAAATATACCAAATCCTACCTCATCCGATGTATGTTTTCTTCATTATTAATGTGGTCGTCATTTATTAAAATATTCAGAAGGTTCAGCTAGTACTGTACAGTCCTTAGGGCATAAAAAGAAATGCTTCATTTGATTGATTTTAGACTTGTTTGGGATCCCTGTAACAGAACTATATATGAAGGTCTTGGAGTTCAAGTCCTTATTAGTCGAAGATAAATCTAGAAGTCGTGTAGGCCTGACTTTTGGCCTTGTGTGTTAGGTTTTTGGACAGTAATAATTTATTTTGCACGCGATCATGACCTTGCCTTTTTCCATTAAATCTGAGTGTGGGAAGTGGGAGGAAATGTGAGTGTGGAATTGAATTGTGTGCAGTGTATTGTACTTTATGCTATATGTGACCCTGCCTGTAAAAACCAGGCTAAAGTATCAAAATCAAAAATTGAGATTAGGAGCATCAAAGTTTTATTTTAGCCATTATTTCAACCTTTAACATTATCTTACCGCGTATTAAAGATATCAAGATTATATTTCCACAACATGATCTTTATATTATGTAGGATGATTTTATGTAGAAAACTTACTTTAAAAATTACTTTTTTACTGGCAGGGTCACAAATCTATTATGCTCATATAGTTCATTGTTTAAAAAAAAAAAAAAAAACATTGCTTAGACCATAATCAGAATTACTTCTGCTCAACCTTAACTCCTACTTAACTCCCAACCCTATGTATTAAAGAGACACCACACTATTTTTTAAAATAGCCTTATTTTCCAGCTCCCTAAAGTTAAACATTTGAGTTTTACCGTTTTGGAATCCATTCAGCCGATCTCCAGGTCTGGCGGTACCACTTTTAGCATAGCTTAGCTCAATCCATTGAATGTGATTTGACCATTAGCATCGCCCTCAAAAATGACCAAAGAGCTTTTGTAGTTCCATCATGTACTAAGACCGACGGAAAATTAAAAGTTGTGATTTTCTAGGCTGATATTGCAAGGAACTATACTCTCGTTTCAGCGTAATAATCAAGGACTTTGCTGCTGTACCATGGCTGCAGAAGGCGCAATGATATTACGTAGTGCTCGAAAATAGTCCCCAGCTATTGAAAGTTACCAAGGGAACTATTTTTGGGCCCTGCATAATATCATGGCACCTGCTGCATCCATAGTATGGCAACAAAGTCACAATGTAACTACAGAAAAGTTTTAAATAGGGAAAAATATTGAAAACTCTTTGGTCATTTTTGAGGGTGATGCTAATGGACTAATAAGATTCAATGGATTAAGCTATGCTAAAAGTGGGACCGCCAGAACCAAATATCGGCTGAATGGATTCCAAAACAGTAAAACTCAAATGTTTAACTCTAGGGGAGCTGGAAAATGAGCCTATTTTCCAAAAAAGTGGAGTGTCTCTTTAATTATGGTAATCTGTAATCAGACTTTATCATAAAATCTGAATAAATAAGAGTATTGTATTAAAAGAAGGACCCTCGCCATAACATGAGATCAGAACACAGGGGTTTACTGTAGGTGGCATTTTCTTATTTTTGGCCTATCCTATAACTTAAGTAACCATGCATAACATCATAGCAACCACCTCCAGACACAAAGCATCCACCTTAAAATCCACTCAGTACACTTTAGCAATCAAATCCCAATTACCTGGCAACCACCCCCAACCTACTGTACAGTAGCATCCTGGTAGCAAGTTTCACACAGGCATCTTCGTAAAGTTTTTTTAATCAAGCTTTTAAAATGGCTAACAGGACCTATTTAATTTGGTTGTTAACATGTTGTTCAGGTTGTTGTTTATCTCATTTTCACATTGAAATTGCTGCATTTTCTCATTATCCAGTTTCAGGGTGTTTTCCATCATTTTTAACAGTGCTCTCTCTTTTACAGTTGAGGCAGATACGTTATCCCTGATCTCTGAGACCATAAGTGTCAAAAATCTGCTTTTTTCCAGTGTTCCAGCTGGAAATGCCTCTTTGAATCAGATGTATTTTGGTGGTCTTAGTAGCTACTTTCCTGTAGGTTGGTCTAGCTTAGAGATCAACCGATATTATTTTGTGTCACTGATGGCAATAGCCGGATATTTAGACTGATAGCTGCCGATACCGATAGTTTGGGGGTTATATTAACTATATTATTAACTAAATTCTGAAGATTAAATGTTGTAAATGTTATTCATTCATATAATGACCATTGATATTGAACAATAAACTAGTGATGTTTCTTTACATTTCCTATAGACGGTTTTAGCAGTAACAACATAACAAACGGCTTTCGTGGTTAACACGTAACTTCCGGTAAACTCCGCTAAGATAAATAACAACAAAGTACTTTAAACGTAGTTTATTTATATATTAAGCAAAATAAACAACACATAGATTACCTAGGAAACCAAAACATTTGTTATTTTCGACGAGGTATTTGTTCAAGAGTTCAGTTTCATAAAAAAACCCTGAAACCAGAAGTAAAGTTCCGACCAGCCATGTATCGCGTCACCGCACGTGTGTCCGATGAAACGTCAATACACAGAGCTCAAAGTCGTTGCATTTTCTTGTTGTCTTTTGATTTGACATAATATATCGGCCATGACTGTTTTTAAACTATCGTCCGATAGCCGATAATGTGCAAATTGCTTTTATCGTCGATACCGATTATTGGCCGATATACCGGTGCATCTCTAGTCTAGCTCATCTCCCAGTCTGATCAAGCTGATTTTAGCAGGTTTAAGGTGGTCCCCCATCTCTTACAAGCTGGTGTTTGGTTAATGTACTGTAAAAGTGCCTTAAATCACTTAAACCAGCAATCACGCCAGCCGGACCAGGCTGTAAGGCTTCCTACAGTGTATGAACCTTTAGATATGACCTGGGTTTTTGGATTTACTCATAAAATATGGTCCATTATACAAGGACACAATCTGACTACACTAATATTATTACAACTATTCACAAAGTTTAATGAACACTTTGTCTTTGGCAAGTTAAAGGCATTTTATATAGCCGTTGTAAATTCTGGATGACTCAGTGGGTTATTTCTGTGAAATATTTTCTTGTGTCATGTTGAACTTGTTTTCTTAAAATTGATCTCTCTGGCATTTCCTCTACTGGCTTTTTATCACTTGGAAGTTTAAAAGGTCTTTGGAAGGGTACTAGGAAATGTGGTTATAGCTTGAAAATAAAAAAATGTTGCTTAGTTACCGATATAATATCCTTTCTTTTTTCTTTCTTCCTTCCGTCTTTCTTTTTCTTTCTAGTGTGGATAAGAAGAGTAATTTGGTTTTCATTCCCTGGGAAGAGGGCAGACACCGAGATCTGGACTGGTGTGAGGTTCCTGAATGCAGGTTAGAGCACACAGATGCGTGTGGTGCTTAAAATCTGTTGTATTAAAACCGTGAACTACTGGTTAACTGTGTCTGTACTGTCATTTAGATCGGTGGTGGAGCCCAACCCAGCGGATGACTGTCACTTCTTATACGAAGAGCAGCCAGAACTGGAGAGATTTCGTAATGCTGAACCCTGCATCGCGTTGCTGACCGAGTGGTACCTGACCCGAGCACAAGACATAGAGAGCAATTCTCACCAGGTGAATGAGAACATGAACTGACAAAGCTGTACCAAAGCAGACAGTTTTCTTTTACACCTTCACCAAACTTGACACCTTACCCATGTGAAAAACAGACAGCTTTCTCAGAAACACAGATTCACATTTGACTCCCAAGACGATTTCTAGAGAAATGGTTCTTGGGGTCCCAGAGAGCTGCTGGTGTTGTGAGATCAAATGTGGAGTCAGATGACTCTGTTGTGGGTGCTCCTGATCTTGAACTCTCTCGCTATTTTGGCATGACAAATATTTTGTATTGCCAAAGCATTTACATGCAAATTAAAACAAAGCAATTGTGCAAAACCGCATGCCTTAATGAGTAATAAAAAACACAATTGAGGGAGAAAAAAACATCATCCTGATTTAGCTCTTTCTCTCTTTTCATTTTTTGTGCTTTCTCTCTCGCTCTCTTTCTCTTACTTACACACACAGGTCTCTTGTTTCCAAGTTTGAAATACATTTTTTATTCTAGTTTTTCATTGTGGTAGACCACTTCATATGTCTATCATATGACATTAATAACACTGAAATGTAGGTTTATGCTGTTTCAGGAGCAGCTGCAATGGCTGGTTTGAGACAGCTAGACGTGAAGTAAAGAAAGAGGTTGAAATATTCAAAAAAGAATAATCAAATATATTGAAAGTGTGTTTTTCTGAGGGCTGCTTGCCAGTTTGTGCTTTTTTGAGGAGAGGCAGGGAAGGCAGGGAACAATGGAGGACTATTTGTGCTTGTTGGAGATCAATGCATCCTCTTTGGATACAAAACCCAGGTGTGAATGTAGTTTGTGCTTTATGGATCCTTTGTTTGCAAGACTAATGCTTTTTGTTTTTAATTTAGTTTCTGTGTAACTCACTTCAGAACACAGTGTGTTAAAAATCTTGGCTTGTAATGGGAGTGTTGTATTGTATTGTATTGTGTTGTATTGTATTGTATAGGCAGCATGCTTTACAGGTGTCTGGCTCTTGTTAACTTTAATGTCAAAGGTTTTGGTCCTTACCAGGTGAGAGAACAGCAGCAATCATTTTCTTCACGCAAGCATCCACTATTGATTGGCTCCATGCGCTGTCTGTCAACTGACAGAGGGATACCAATGGCCAGTTAATGATGTCAACTGTATTGATAAGTTGCTGAGGCGGGTGGAATTTGATCGACTTATTCTACTTTTTTTTTTATCCCATTCGCTAGGGGCTTCTTGCATTCTTTGGTTTATGTTCTCTGCGTCTGTATTATTTTTTAGATTAGGTTGCTATCAGAACATCACTCAGATTAAAGGGCCATTTCACTGGTATAAACATTAATCTTTATTGAAAGTGAGTCATATTTGTAGTCGAAATGTAACATTATTTAGAATTTAGTGCCAATTTAACCAAGAAAAGACAGAACGTGACTTTAGGGCGCATTTGTATGGAAAACTAAAACTCCCACAATGCACAGCTCTGCAAGCCACTCCCATTAATCAGAACACAGCTCAGATATGCTATTGTGTACATAAATGCCACGTTAGTATAACAAAGAAATTAGAAACACTCACTTTATTAGTCAGACGTCCGTTTATCCCTGCAGGCTTTAGTTGTCACTTCCATTTTAGGATTTTAAAATATGTATCCAGGACGCCGCTGTCCATATATACGGTACGAAGCTTGGGTAGGAGCAAGCTTCATTCAGTTTCTGATTTATTTTTGAGAGTGCTTGGCCAAACATTTATATTCCCAAAGAGGAAAATGCCGCATCCTGCACACAAACACGTCCACCGCACAATATGTATACTCCACAGACTCCATGAACAGCGGATTAGAGCATCACGCTTGCGAAATCACCCTCTTCCATATTATAACGATTACCTTCTGCTATTATTGTAACATGAAGTCTGGCTTGGTCCACAACGTATGTTAGCTTAGCTTAGCATAAAGATGCCGGCTGTTTTTTTTAGTCTGTGTTCGTATATTTTCGTAAGTCATACCCACTGATCTGTAATAGGTCTGTAGCGTGAGTGGGTCCCACTCATAGCCCCCACCTTGGGAAAATGAGGAGTGAGTGTTTGCAGTCTTACACCCTCGACAAAGATATAGCACTTCCTTCTTTCAATGACGCAAAATGACAATTGTTACATCATTGAAAGAAGGAAGTGCAACAATGAAATCTGTATTTCTCCCGTCTCAGGGGAAACTGAGGGAATGATGCACGACCATTCAAAAACATGACATTTGTTCTCTTTTATCACCTCTCAAATATGGGTAGATTTCTTCAAAAATAAAATTGAGCAAAAGGCTGAGATAATTTTTGTGAAGGACTTTTGATAGAGATCAGATTCAGAGCGATGATGAGCAAAACAAGAGGAGTTTGAACTCTGTTTTCCCTAAAGGAATACTTCCGGGATCAAGAGCGCCACCTGGTCCGGAAATGCAGATTGCCAGAAAAACTTGTCATTGGCAGGGAAGCGTTTTCTCTTAATTGAGGAGTTAACTCGTCAATGGCGGGGAAAGAGTTAAGATGGCGATAGAGAGGCTAAAGTTAAAGGACAAGTTTGGTCGGGAACTTTGTTTCTATTCTTGTAATTAGCAAAGGTGGATTATCGCCACCACCTGGGCTGGAGTGTCTATTATTCAAGCTCTCAGCGGAAGAATGTACGGGTGTGAGGTGTTTGGAAAAATAGGTCCACAAGTTTACAACGAATGCTAAAACAGCTGTTGGAAAGCATCTTTTGCAGCAATTTTTGTGTGAGCAAATCAGTGAACACCCCTGACCACTCGGTGAGTTTCACGTGTTTGTAAATGAAAGTTTAATGCATTTTAGAAAGGTTTGTTTCAGTGCACCTATATAGCCATTATAGAGGTGGGAGGTGAAAAACAAACACCCGAAAATTCTCGGGGCAACTGCATATGTCGAAATTTCTGTCAAAACCGTTCTATTTCACCATAAACAATCTGAAAACAGGGCTTTAAGTGTAAAATACCGAACTTTTCCTTTAAAAATCGCAGCTTAAATAATTTTTTTGTAATTCTGTAAGTTAAAAAATTGGATAAAAATAGTAGATGATAAACTGTATATTGAAGGCAGCGCTATGGTCATGGATTCGAATTCTGAGAGAATACAGGTACAGATATTGTTTAAATATATGAACTAAATACACTGTACAATAAGAAGCTTTAGATAAAAGCATCTCAAAAAATGTTTTATTTACACATGTTATAAAATCCTAATTTAAATATTGAAATGTGAAGAAAGCTGACCCCAGTTCATTTTGAAACTATTATCTTGATTGTGTGTGCCGGGCAGTGTTTTCCCGTCCTATCTTGCTCATGTTTTTTTTTTTTTTGTGTCTACACAGGTTGATTGTTCCCTGTCTCTGGTACGTCTGGGAAAAGAGCAAAACATTCCTGGGCTGGAGGTGCTGTGCGACGACCTGGTTACCATGGAGACACTGGTGTACGAGACATCATGTGACCTGGGTCTCACGTTAAAAGAGCTGCAGAAGCTCAGCGACATTGACAAGCTCCGCCTCCTCATGAAAAATGTATGTTGTGAGACTGCCTTCTCCCTGTTGACTGTCTATGGTCTCCTTCAAACCTTTTCATTGTCATGTTCACGTTTATTACTGCAGTCTATATGTATAGACATAGGGACAGTGGTTTATTCAGTATGTTCTTTGTTAATAAACAGCCTTATATTGGTTTAATCACCACTTTCCTATTCAGTAGGCAAACATACATTCAATTAGAAAGGAGCACGAGCTTAATTGTGAGTGTGCGTGTACATTTGTGTCTACAGGGTTGATCTTATTAAGACCGCTGTAAGTATATCCAGTGGGTCTGTTTAGATTTAATGCCTTTAATGTCTTAGCATGTGTTCTGCAATAATACTTTGCTGGATGTTTCTTGAAAAATGCTCTTGGTAATACATTTTAGGTAAATGGACATCATCAATTTTTCTCTTTTTTTAGTCCAGTGAGGATCGATACATTAGGAATTTATTCCAGTGGATGGTCCCGTTTTTGCACCGTTGTGAAAGGCAGCAGGTGGGATCGTCCTCCAGGCTGCTCAGAGAGTACCTGGTCACCCTCGCCAAAGACGATCTCAAATTTCCACTTAAAGTCTTCCAGCACTCAAAGCCAGATGTAAGCCAACCATATGCAAATCACACATTGTACTTGTATTGTTGCTTTTGGACAAGCCGAACTTTTGTTTTAATTCTTTCTCTGTGTGATGAACACACAACAACGCCTGGCGACTTTCATACGCATGCATGCAGTTTCACGCAGCCATGATAAAAATTTATAGCCTACTTGCACTAAGGAATAAATTTCCCTCACAGGAAATTTAAAAAGCAGTCGGAGAGAAATCAGGACTATATTGTACATGTCTGTTTGCGTTTCATTTTGGGTTAGCATGTGTGTGCCTTGAATCAACCTTGCACATTTAATGTTGTGTGAAATGAAATCCAGTGTAATCCACACTAACATGATTTCAGTGAGGTTTTGTTTATATCTGTGTGCATGAATTGTTTAAGAGGAGAGAGAGCAAATGAAATACCGCGTTATAACACACATGAAGGTCATTTATACAAAGCTATGTGCCATTATATATTATTGTTATTGGCAGGTAGGAAACATTAAATATTGATTTGAAATATTTTATTAACTAATTTTAACGAATCTTCTGCGAGGAAAACCCGTTTATTTGGGGTTTAAAGACAAAACAAGACGTTTAAATGTTACGAACACGCTATTTGATTTAAACTAAACTTTTTGTAAATATAATGTCATATATGTTAGACGTATATTTTTATTTTTGTGTAATATTAAACTGTACATGTAAAAATTTGCATCATCTGGGTAACCGTCTGTGTTAGATTTGAATGGTTGTTATGTAAGGGATAATGTAGAGGCAGCCGGTAGTTATTGGGAAATAAGCCCCGACAGTGTGATCAGGACCTGACGCGAAGCGGAGGGTCTTGTATCACACTGAAGGGGCTTATTTCCCAATAACTACCGGCTGCCTCTACATTATCCCGCTTATTACACGGCTACTTGCCACATAAGAAAAAAAACTGGACATGAATATGAATTTGAAACATTTTATTGGCATATTTGTTTTAAATTAACATTTTTATCCTTCCGCGAAACTTTGCACAGATGCATAAAATGATCGTAATACCTTATTAAGATCCTCTGCTTCATACTTGTCTCCATTTTTTCTCTTTTAGCCAGTCTTTGAGAAGTTTTAATGCCCATTCTGTATTGTGTGTTGGCTTCGTAGCTGTCATGCTCTATTTTGTCAAGTTCAGTCTCAGTAAGCTGTCTGTGTCTTGTCGTGGTTGTCGAGTGTTTGTCACAAGATGGCGCCAAACAGACAGTAATCTTTATTGATCTTTATTGGCGCGGAACAATTTTACTCGTGCAAGTAGTCCGGCTATGCGTTATTATTTTGGAGCGGTTATTATTTGAAAAGAACGAACCTGCAAATGTCTCAACTGACCAATCAGAATCAAGCATTCCAGAGAGCCGTGTAATAACAAGGAATAACAAACCGGCAAAAGTGGCGACTGGCTAATCAGAATCACGCATTTCAACAAGCCATGTACTGTAATAAGCATTCTTGCATGCATGTCCATTTTCAGTCCATCTTTTTTAGGTGAATTCATATGCCTGTCAGTCTGCACGTTGCTGCTTGATGTTGAACACATCTAACTGTGGGTTCACACCAGGCGCGATTTCAACGATTTGCGCGAGTAGATTACATACAAAGTCAATGCAAAGACACGATCAGATGCATCCTCGCGTGGGGTGATGTGAATGACGCGATATGGGCGGCGCGTTGGCCGCGAAAACACATGCTATTCGCCTCAAACGCGCCTTCGCCCAAGTTGAAAATATTCAACTCGAGCAAAAAATTCACATGATACGAAGTTAAATCCTGCAAGTAATCTAGAGCGAGTAATGCAATGCCCCGTATTTGGTGTGTACAGTATGTAGCATTAGGTTAACATAATTCAAGTGATGTCAGCCCAAAAGAATATTGGCTTTATAAAAAGATGGAGTTATTAAATCTTGTTTAAAAGCTATGAAGTTAGTCTGCAAGATATGACACTGAAATCATTGAAATGTTGCGCATATGCATATCACAGTGGTCTGCAGTAACAGGATAATTTTAATACTTGAAAAAGTTATGTATATGCAAAGTTTTAGGTTGATGCAGATAAGGGAGACCATTGAGACATTGAGTGCGTTTACATGCACAGTCTTACGCCGATTATGCTTAATAAACTGATAACACGTGGGGTCATGTAAACGCGTAAAACGGTTTTCTTTAATCGGGGAAAGCTTATAAACGGCGTAACCGAAAACCAGCACAGGTAGTTTTTTGCTCATTACGCCGATTTCGTGTGGCATGTAAACACCTTAACCTGCTTTCTCGCGGTTTTGTCCATGTGCGCATGTCTAGAGATAAACGTCACACGCAGAAGTAAGCGCAAAGTAATGCATAAAAGTCTCCGCTCGACAAAAGCAGTTGGCAGAGAAACTGTGAAAATAGAAGCTCATGTTACATTTACAGGTTCTGCAGACACGAGAAGAGATGCAACTGTACAGCTTAAGACAGATATGCCGTTGACTTTTTGATAGACTACTATGTACTATAGGTGGTGACGTCACTGCCTGCGAGAAAACTGATAAGTCTTCAAGTCCCATGTAAACGCAGTTGTCTGCATAGCCGGCTTATTGATTTTCATGTAAACGCATGAAAACAGTTTTCTGTAATAAGCAGATTTTTGATAGTTATCCGCTTATTCTGCGCATGTAAACGTACTCACTGATGCACTTATTTCTTAGAAAGAAGGTAAAATATGTATGTAGGTTTTATTCTTTCTAGTTTTTAAATATAATTAATAATAATTTTTTTGATTTTACGAGGCTTAAGCATTACCGTATAGAACATTGTATATAAAGTGCCACAGGAATGACGTATTTTTGTAGGCTAACCCTACAAACCCTAGGAATTAGCGGGATACTGGTTCCCTCGCAAAAAAGCCCATTCATTTTTCCATAGACTTTAGGATTTCCGCAAAAATAATCTGTATAGCGAAAGTTTTTGACACTTAAAAGTTTGTTCAACAATTTAGTCTTGACAGCTGAACACAACTTTTATCATTTTAAAGTCAAAATGTAGCATTTTATAGACTGTTTCATCGGACGCACGTGGATCCGATCTTTGCTTCCGGTTTCGTTTTTTTTTATGGTCTGACTAGTTGCTAAACTGATCTCTTGAACAAATGTCTCGTCGAAAATAACAAATGTTTTGGTTTCCTAGGTAATCTATGTGTTGTTTTTTTGCTTGTTATATAAATAAACTACGTTTAAAGAACTTTGTTGTTATTTATTCTTAGCGGAGTTTACCGGAAGTTACGTGCGGACCACGACAGCTGCTTGTTTATGTTGTTACTGCTGAAAACGTCTATATTTCTAGTAAACACATTTACACACCAAAATTCATAAAACAAAGTATTCTCTGTGAAGATAACCTGTAAGTGCCTTGAACTTTTGTTAAACACAGAGATTATATTTTGAAAAAAAAATGAATGGGTTTTTTCTGCGGGGGAATCAGTATCCCCATCTCTGTGGCACTCTTTTGCATTATTTGTTGTACAAGAATGTGCGACAAAAAGGGGAACAGGGTCAGTTTTATCTCATATTACTCTTTTGTTGTAATTCTTACTTTTGTTTACTTACAGTGTCATCCAAAGGTCATAGGAGATGCAGACCAGCTCATGTCTGTGGCATTAGAGTGTATTTACAGCAGCGAGAGGGACGATCAGCTTGCGTTGTGCTACGATATACTTGAATGTCTTCCTCAAAGAGGATATGGGTGAGTCACACTTTCACTTACAAATACGAGTTAAAATGCAACAGGGGCTCCTGAACTGCCGGACCTGTTTCTAAATTTAGTTGGCTGACGTTCAAATTTATATTTATTATTTACTTGTTGGCTCATATGAGAAAACTGCAGACATCTAATTCAAGTTTCTGACCGTGGGAAATGAATGCTGTCAATCAGGCAGGGGAGGGGCTTTTTTCAATTTGTATTTCAATTACTAAACAAATTAGTATATAACACACACACACAAAATGCAATACACAGAAATAAAATAATACAAAACTGCTTTTTCAGTAGCGGGCTCGTATGTTTGGTGTTTACAATATTTATTAAAAAAAGAAAATCATGTAAAAGTCATAAGGGTGGTTTGTTGTTGGATCTCAGTGTCAATTAATAAATATTCATAAGCTGAGACATTTATATTGTGTCACGTCTAGCCAATGCAAACCCCCCTCCCCACTTCAAACGTCACACAATTTCCTGTCAAGCGCACACACAATTAGCACATGTGCACGGTTTTCCGTAACCCCCCCATCATCCCATTATAACACAGCGTGTGTCTTCTGCCTTCAAAGTGTGAGCCTCAGCGTTCCTTATTATACTCCTGCTGTCTTTAGATGTCTGGTGGACCGAGAGGTCTGTCACGTCCAGACGCTATATATTGCTATTAAATACGTATTCCTGAAGACTTGGAAATGCAGATGAAGTGTTAGAGAATGTGAACAAGGTTGCCGTTTTTCTACTGTAGCACTTGATTTTTTCATGGGGTGTAACAATAAACACATTTCCTATATAAACAATGCCCTGTGGGATGTTTGGTGTCACTGCATTCAGATTACTCAGAATTGCTATACTGCAAACAATATTGATACATTCTACAAAATACAAATGCTGTGTGTCTTGTCCTCATTCTCACCATCACTCACCGCTGTTGATAGAAAATCACGCTGTACCTTTGCAAGACCCTTATGTGTTTTTACACTTCTATTTTTGTCCAGGGATCAATGCTTTAGGGCTGTTCCAGAGCTGTAGCTATTATCTTTGGCTGTTACTGAGAGAGGGAGAGAAAGAGAGATAGAGAGATGTGTATGTGTTATAAATATATGAGATGGGAGGTCAATTTCTGGGGCTAAAACAAAAAGTGATAGAAAATGTAGATATGCAGTCAATTAAAAATTTGGTTAGGCCTGAAAGCCATTTTTAGTCTCTCGAGATCTGATTTTTGTAAGATGGAGATCAGATTCAGAGCTATGATCAAATAATACGCAAAGTTTTTACTGTTTTTGGATCAGTGGATGCTTCAGTGATTCTTAAGTTGGGTAAGAGCACCACCTCATGGATAAAAGCGAAAATATGTATTGCCGTAAAAACTCGTCATTGGCACAGAACCGTTTTCTCTTAATTGACAAGGTAACTCCTCAATGGTGGGGAAAGAGTTAAACGATTTAAAACAATCTTTGGGCTGTGTTTACACGATTAGTGATGTTGTAAAAAAAGTTTTCCTTTGCGTATATGAAAAATTTCACATACACACGACAACGCTGTAAACGGTCCGCGTTTACACATTCACATTTAAACTAACGTGGCTGTTATCACAGAGACACGTTTACGTAGTTTACACGGAGATGACAATGTGTTTTTAATAAAACGTTGCACTTTGAAAACTGTTTTAAACGCTTGCGTTTGTAGGATGCTGATATGCCGTCATCATGTAAACAAACAGCCAAACTGCATAAAAACGTTTCCAATTACGGTCGAAATTGTTGTTGTGTAAATGGGCCTTTGCAAACAAGAGCCTCTAGATTGTTTCTGAATTCATACTGTGGCTTTTCCTATACTATGAAATGTATGTGTTAAAAACAACATAATCTATGTTATTTTTATTTTAACTAGACACATCTCTGTGTTATTATTGAAACAACACATATTGCATTCTTTTTTAACACAACTTGTTGTTGTCATTTTTAATTATTTCAACACAAAATGACACATAATGCGTTAAATAGCACAAACAATGTACAAAAAATATGCATCCTTTTTTACAGTGCAAATATAAATGTTTTACTAACTGTAAAAAAAAATAATTGTGTCAGAATATTACATCTACTAATATGGTTTAAAAAAATAGTTCACTCAAAAATGTCATTCTCAATTTAATTCCCCTTGTCCTACACTAGCACAGAATTTGAAATATGAATGCATGTCAGTAACTTCTAAATCTTACTAGACTTACTATGTATATCGTGACTTCTTGGCATATGATATTCCATCACGAGATTCAAAAATTTTGAAGTTACTGATGTGCCGGTATGTTTAAATTACTGTGCTGATATATTTCTTTCTTTTGGTTAGAATTTTGCTGAATAAGTTCAAAAAATTTTCCCCAAACGTACTATTTTGCTTCGAAAGATAAATTTATTAAAAAGTTGTTTAGTAAACTTTAGTGAAAAATTAAAAGAAGTTAAAAGAAAAATTATATTATAAAAATAAAATAAAATAATATTATTTTATGTAACATTATTTATTGGTACTCAACTGAAAAAGACGCCATTATGGCACTGTTGAAGATGGCAGATACTTAAACTTGTTTGTTTTTTGCTTCCTCAGAAAAGAGACAGATGCCACAAGAGCTTTGCATGACCAGGTGGACACTCTGGAGAAACACTTGAGGTGAGAAGAGACAGAATTAAATAATAAAAGTAGGGCTGGGAAGAGATTAATCGCGATTAATCGCATACAAAATAAAAGTTATTTTTTTTGCATAATATATGAGTGTGTGCTGTTATGTACATATTCATGTATGTATTTGATATATAAATAAAAAATCTGACCTGAATATATGTATGTGTGTGTGGTTAAATATACACAATAATTACACACAGTACAGACATATATTATGCAAAAAATAACTTTTATTTTGTATGCGATTAATCGCGATTATTCTTTTCCCAGCCCTGCTATAAGCCTTCCTGGTTTCAGCTGCATGGCTATTAGTTTTGACTGCGTTTGCATTAAAGGTAGACAGATTAATCGGTTCCGATAGTTCATTGGTGGAACATAGTTTTTCTGAGTTGCGTCTGTTCCTTCATATCATTATAAAGTAATTAATTTGCTGACTAGATGCTGCATTAGCAGAGAAACAACAGCAGGAACCAAGGAAGTTTTTCACCAAGGAAGTTTTTCATCAAGGAAGTTTTTCATCAAGGATGACAAGAAGCTAATACTAGTAGTACCTCAAACAGTTACACAAAAATACACCCAGATCAATCCAACCCAAATGTTTAATGTCATGATTATTTGCATTATCTATTTGCGTTTGTTTATATCCAGCTGGTTACTTTTATCAATGATTTAGCTGACTAAGCTAAATCATGGATAAAAGTAACCAGCTGGATAAGAACGAGAAAGCAAATAACGATCAGAAGCCCTATTGACATCCATAGCAGGAAAAAAGGAATAATAGAAGTCAATGGGGGGGCTTCTGATCGGTTTGGTTCCAAACATTCAAAGTGTCTTCCTTTGTGTTCATCAGAACAAAGAAATGTATATAGGTTTATAACAACATGATAGTGAGTAAATTATGACAGTTTTTTTTTCATTTTTGGGTGTGTGAACAATCCCTTTCATGTTGTAAGTGTATTTGAATGCTTTTGTGTGTCTTTGTTTTCGTTGTCTCCGCTCAGGTGATGTGATCAGTCTGTAATAGGTCCGTAGAGACGCATACCTTCAGATCCATTACAGTTCTGTCTGAGAGAAGCATGATGAAAATCTCTCTTTCAGATATTTATGACCGGCCTGGGAGGGCGCAGTCATTCCAGCATTAATTTATCTCCTTTCTCTTGTTTGCGGTTATTTATTCTTCTGTAACGTTCCTCATTGTCTCAAGATTTAGCTCTTTTCTCTCTTGGAAATTTGAATTGTGTCTTTCTCAATGTTTACTGCTCTCGAACTATGTTTGATTGTCTATTTAAAAAAGGAATTTAATACACTTGACGGTCAGAGAGAGGATAGAAAGTGGTTGAGTAGAAACAAACCTTGTAGATTTGAGTTAGTAAACTAAAGGCATACAAAAGTGGACAATGTTGGTCCTTTGAGAAGGTTGTTTTGCTGACACGCTATGCAAAATTTCTGCAATGGAAATAATGGAAATGAATGACAAAACTTCACATTTTAATCAGCACAGCCATTTTAAGCATTCATCAAGGTTATGATCACTTATTAGGGCCTTAGGAGCCACAGACAGATGCAGAGAGAAGTTTGTAAAAACAAATCTGTTCCCGACAGATTGTAGAGGGAAAGAAAGAGACATGAGTGTGAGATGAAATGAAAGGAAGAAACAGAAAACATCTGTGCTTGGCGCTCCCGAGAGACCATGCATCCTCATTTATTGGGGGCATCTTATGGTGACATGGCATCAGTTTGGCTCACCGTGGTCGATTCAGACACCTCTGTCTTTCTGTGGCTTCTCAGAGCAGCTGTCGAGCTTATAGATCTGATTAGAAATGTGTTATGGTGTGCTTTATCATATTTGTGATGTGTTCTTAGAGCTTTTGGAGATTCTGGACATGTTTTTTGAATTCAATAGTTCAGAGGAAACAGTAAACACTGTAGGTCAACATCATAAATCAAGCTGTGATTTATTTGCAATATGTTTCTGCCTTTGCAGTGTTGCTGAGGTGTTAGAGAAACATGGTCTTCAGAAGCCCATCTCGTTCGTGAGGACCAGTCAGAAGAGTAAAGAGGAAGCTCACCAGCTGATGGTCCGACTGACCCGTCACACAGGACGAAAGTATGAGACACACATACGGACACGTAGCGTTTCTCAGAGCACTGGTGTGTGCTTGTCTCACTGTCTGCTGTTTGTTTAGAAACCCTCCTGTGAATGAGACGACATGGAGAGGTTTGCTTCAAGATCTCCTGGATATGCAGCAGAATGTTTATACTTGTCTTGAGCCAGAGACATGCCATCAGGTATTGTACATTATAACGTATGAATTGTCATTTTACTTATGTAACTGTTGTGTAGTTAATTTTAAGAGCAGACCCATCAGACACTACATTATACTGTACCAGTGTTTCCGCTATATGCATTCAACCGTGGCGGCCCGCCACGCCTAAAACATCCCCGCCACGCCTGCGGTTGTGGATAGAAGGGATACAGCAAACGAAATCTCGCCGGATGAGGACTGTTTAATCCTAATCCTTCACCCAAACCCACCTCTAAACACAACATTTCACAGGATTGTAGGATGTATGTGTATCTTATGTAGCCAGAGCCGCTGTTTTCATCCTAAAAATCCTACCTCCAAATCTAATCCTAAACTTTTTGGCATTTTCTGTATCCCTTCTAGACAAAACCCGCGGCGGAAGCTCGCAAAATAAATAAAGCTATACCAAAATGTCCGCCCAGCAAGAAAGAAAAAAATTCCTTTCTGGATTCGCGTTGTTCACTCATTTATAAATAAATCTCCTAAAATATCATAATTTCCCCCATGGGTTTAGTTTCATGCACAAATTGATTTAAATCAACGGATGATGATTAGGCTACGTCTCTGTTTTGAGAAATAATAATAAAATAAATAAGTCTACACGAAATATGTTATAATTATCAGATTGACAAAACGAATAAAAAAAGTATTTGAGTTTCTGTTCTTTTTTTGTGATGCGCTGTTAAACCAAAGCAGCAGAAATCACGTCATGTTTTTAATGATTTTAAATAAGCACAAGGTTTTCTCCTTATTGTGAGTTTACATAAATAAAAATACACAATTTACAGATTCAAATTTTATTTTACTTTTATCTGTCTGGCAATAAATTAAGGGTTATTTAAGTTGCAAGGTCATCACGCGTATGCTGTTCACAGGCGCATATACACGGACGCAGCGCGGGGCTGCGAGAAATGACATGATTAAACTTTCGATTTAACATATTACGAGTTTTTTGGACATTCATTTGTAATCACTGTACTCATATTATCAACTTATCTGGCCATTAGTTATTCAGAATATAGGCTATAAGCGCAGCGCGCTGCTGACCGGTCAGCTGTCAGTCAATCTTCTGTGCTTTAGACACTCACAAAGTTTCACATTAAATGATAAGATATTTGTCCAAAAACAAAAGGCTAAATACTGAATACAACTCATATAGGACTGCAAGACATTAGTCGAATCTGTTTGGAAGGAAACTTATTCCCGTGGAAGAGAAGGACGTTGGTAATAAAAACTGGAGGCAGACGGTGAGACTGTTTCATCTGTTTTCAGACGAAACAACAGGGTCGGGGTACCCGCGGGTGAAACTTCTAATATTTAATGTAACGGGTGTAATAATATTAACGTGTTATATGCGTTGTAGATCAAGGTCGGGACTCAATATGCAAGCGTGAACTGCGGGTTTAACATCCAAGAACAGAATTCGACTCGATTCCGACAGGTTACAGTTTTTAAATGTCCCCGTGCTTATTTGTGTTTAAGATCTGTCTGCGAAGAGCATAAAGGTTTCTATAACTGCGAGATTTGCGGTGTGACCGGGTCGGGCTCTTTATGTCAAACAGCCCGGGTGTGGAATAAATTGCTGCTGATGTCGGGTGTTCTGTCAATCACAGCGGTTCGGATTATCAGACAGTACTGTGCGTGACTTTGCAACAGCTCTGTAACGCTAAACCCCGAGCACGAACTTGCACACTACATTAAAACTACAATGAAAGATCCGTATGAAGCTATAAAACTTACGTATTTTTTAAGAAAATACAGTTTAGATCAAACATAGAAAAGCAATATGCTATAAATATAAGGAAAAGTAAATGACAGCATGAAAATGATAAAAAACACATGTTAGTTTACTGTAGCCTATTTTCTACATTAAAAAAATAATGTACATTTATAATCATCATGGGCGCCCCCTGCCGCCACAGCTGGAAAAAATCCTAGAGGAAACACTGCTGTACAGTACTTTAATGTATTATACTATACTATACACTAGTCAGCATATACAGGTGCTCATCATATAATTAGAAGTTGATTTATTTCACTAATTCCATTCAAAAAGTGAAACTTGTACATTATATTCATTGTTACACATAAACTGATATATATATATATATATATATATATATTTTTTTTAACTTTGATTATAACTGACAACTAAGCAAAATCCCAAATTTAGTATCTCAGAATATTTGAATATTGTGAAAGGGTTCAATTTTGAAGACACCTGGTGCCACACTCTAATCAGCTAATGAACTCAAAACACCTGCAAAGGCCTTTAAATGGTCTCGCAGTCTAGTTCTGTAGGCAATTCAACCATGGGGAAGACTGCTGACTTGACAGTTGTCCAAAACACGATTATTGACACCTTTCACAAGAAGGGCAAAAAGGTCATTGCAAAAGAGGCTGGCTGTTCACAGAGCTCTCTGTCTAAGCACATTTATAGAGAGGCGAAGGGAAGGAAAAGATGTGGTAGAAAAACTCATTCAAAAATGTGGGTGTGCTTGAAGAACCACTACACACAGACGTATGCTAGACGGGTTTCAGCTTTTGCATTCCTTGCGTCAAGCAACTCTTGAACAACAGACAGCTTCAGAAGCGTCTCGCTTCTGGACTGCTGCTCGCACATTTGTCGTCTGAACCATGTTGGTTAAACAACATAGTTGATGATGATGTGGTGAAATACTAATTAATTTGTGCAAATTGATTTAATGTCAGATTATTGTTGTAAATAACATAAATTGCATCGGAAGAATGATTTAGTTATGTGTTGTTTATTTTCAAGATATTTAATTCAGGGATTCCCCAGGGTCTTAAAGCTCATAGGACTTTTAAATACAGCGCTTTAATTCTGTTTACTAACTTAAAGACGTAAAATAAAATGTTTATATATTTAAAATGATGGATATAGAATGTACTACATGTTTTTTGCTTATTTTATTCAAAGCAAAATCAACGTAGGTCTACATACTATAATACCAAGGAACTATGCTTCTAACCACATAGTCTAGTAGCCAGCCCATAGAGCCCCATTGTGAACCCGGAAATGTTGAGTACACCAAAGTTTTATTGCATGAATGGGAAGTATAGGTCCCCAACATACAGAAACTGCCGGATGCTAATTTGCATATTTTGAGCAATTTGCATAATTAGCATAATTAGCAATATTAGCTTAATTGTCCATTTTGGTCACATATTTTGCACTGTATGGCCAATTTCTACAATATGTAAGTGGTTTTAGAGGTTTTAGAGGATTCCGATTTCATTTCTGCCACTTTCAGACTTCAAAATGGTAATTCTATAACAGATTTGGATTAATTTAGACACTTTTTTATTAATTCCGAACAAAATTTTAGGTTATTTTTATGGTAAACACTATATTCTCACATTTCAGAATCACAAGAACTCATGCTCTTTGATGTGAATGTTGATAACCTGAATATGTTTACATTTCTTAAGGTCTGGTCATGTTTTTATGCAAATAAGCTGTTGCAGTGAGCTGTTGTTTGTACAATAAGTATGTTGTGAAGCAAAGGAGCATAGTCTATTTTTAAAGTCGAAATTATCCTTGCAGATTTTTTATATTCTTATATCATATTTATGTTTTCACATTAAGATAAAAGGTTATAATGAGTTATAATGACAGTTTTGTTCAGTACATTGTGAATTTCTATTCAGATCCATTTTGTGAGTGAATCTGGTGTTCAAAAATTAGTTACCATTATTAAAAAAAATTGTATTCTTCTTTTTTTAAATTCAGACTTCTTGTGATTTGATCAGGAATGGATTGAAAACATTTGATATTCAGTGTTCTTGCTGCTTTCTCAAGTTGTCGTGTAGTATTAATTTAACCATTCGGATCTAGGTTTAAAGGACAAAGTTCGGTATTTTACACTTAAAGCCCTGTTTTCAGATTGTTTATGATGAAATAGAACGGTTTTGGCTGAAATTTCGACATATGCGGCTGCCCTGAGAATTTTTGGGTGTTTGTGTTTCACCTCACACCTCTACAATGGGTTTAATGGTGCACTGGAACAATCCTTTCTAAAATGCATTAAACTTTCGTTTACAAAGACGTGAAACTCAGTGAGTGGTCAGGGGTGTTCACTGACATGCTCACACAAAAATCGCTGCAAAAGATAACCTTGGATGGAGGCTGTATGAAATTTACCGAAAGCGCAAAAGGCCCCCAGCAGTGAAAGCACTACCTCCTACAGAACGTAATATGCGCCTTCATGGAAGACGTGCCCACCTACAGGTGCTACTATGAAAATCAGCTGACCAGCCTGATCCACCGGTTGTGGATATCACCTTGTTTGGATGGGACAAGAAGATGGGTCTAAAGGAAGGAGAGGAACTGCTTATGCCCACACAGGATTCAAGTCCAGTTGCTCCTCCTGCTTTGTTAGATGTTGTCATCTGTGGTTTCAAAGCTGTGTTGAAACCTTGTACATCAGCAAAGTCCAGCTGTGTAGCTGCAGGTCTGGGCTGTACCAGTTATTGTTCCTGCAAAGGCAATGATGGTATATACTGCATACTTACACAACACCAAGAACACAAAGAAAGAGATGAAGGGTCTGGAGAAGATGATGACAGAACAGAAGAGAATAGTGAAGATGATGAGGCTGCCTTTTTATTAATTGTGAGGCATAGCAGTTTGCCTGAAGGTGTTAGCCAGTGTGTGCTTTGTGTGGTGCGGAGGTAAGGCCCTCTTGGTTAGCCTTCCGTCTGGCGGGCTGACCCGGGTTGCCCAGACTCAGTTTTAACTCTTCCGTTTGGCGGAGTTTTAACTGGGTCCTCATTTGATTTTGCGACTTGCGGACCAACCTGGAAAGCACATCTGCCATTCTGGAATGGCCCTAGTGACTTGCGGGGCCTGTCTTGTATGGCATATTTACATGTTTGCCTTGGTGCAGAGGTGAAGCCCTCTTGGTTAGCCTTGCGTTTGGCGAGCTGACCCGGGTTGCCCAGACTCAGTTTTAACTCTTGCGTCTGGCGAAGTTTCAGTTTACCCGATTACTATGTATCATACAGTTCCAGGATCCAAGTTATGTCAAATACCCGCATTGCTTTTTCATCCAGAAATGCATAACATTCAGCCTAACAAAGATTAATTGTTTATCCAAAAAGCTATTTTGAATCTTCAAAAGTGTCAGGAGGGGATTCAGCCTCACTATACCCTGTAAACAATGAATCAACATTTATAAGTGCACTCATGATTCTGAAATGTTAGATTATTGTATTTACCTAGCCTAGAAATCTAGACGCACCCTAGCGGCTGCAAAATATATTTGCTGCCAGGGTTTAGTCTAGGCACTCACAATACACTTAACAGCTCCAAAAACCAAAATTTGGTCAGGCCAATCACATCGTGTGTAGCGTCTGTGGGGCGGGCTTAACATGATGACGACAGAGCTGCAACGGTTCCTACTTGAAAACAAAGAATGGCTGCTGCTGCTGGCGAACAGCTTTCTTTTGAAGCGGCTTTGGCCGCGACTCTGGAGGACTTAGACTTATGTTTTTCTTTGAGAGAAGAGCAAATAACCCTACTGAAGTCCTTTTTAAGCAAGAAAGATGTGTTTGGAGTTTTGCCGACTGGTTACGGTAACTACGTCACCTTCTTCGTTGCTCTGATTGGTCATAGCGCTATCCTATTGCGTGCAGAGGCATTTTGAGGGACAACCTTATATCCCGCCCCTTGCATTGAGCCGTTTGTGTGAAGAGTTGCCAGACCTTACATCTTGATGTAGGTCTGGCTAACCAGGCTAGTATTTACCATAAAATAACCTAAAATTATGACTGAAAGTAATAAAAATTTGAATAAATAAATCAAAATTTGTAATAAAATTAGCTCTTTAAAATCTGAAAATGCCAGAAATGAAATCAGCATCATCTAAAACCTCTAAAACCACTCACATATTGTAGAAATTGGCCATTTAGTGCAAAATATGTGGTCAAAATGGACGATTAAGCTAATATTGCTAATTATGCAAATTATGCAAATTGCTCAACATATGCAAATTAGCATCCGGCAGTTTCTGTATGCTGGGGACCCATACTTCACATTTCTGCAATAAAACTTTGGTGTACTCAACATTTCCGGGTTCACCTAGTTGGCTACTAGACTAACAGGTGAAGAGCTGTCGTTCAAACCACACAAGTTTGCGATGCAGCTTGCAAATGTTCGTTTGAACTATGGTTTCGGGAACCCCCAAATTCTTGACCTTCGTCAGTAACAACATAACTTACGTCAGTAGTTGGCTAATGATGCTTTTGGGAAACGGACCCCTGAATCTGATCTCTAACAAAATTCCTTTACAAAAATGCAATTATTTAAGCTTTTTGCTCTAAATTTTGTATTTTTTTTTTTTTTAAACCTACCCATATTTGAGAGGTTATCAAAAGAGAACAAATAAAGATAGGATGAAATGTTTGTTTTTCTCATTTTATTTGTCTGTTTATTTGAAAGCAGAGGGTCTGTTCTTTCATTTTATATATTTGTATGTTTATATATTTATCGAAGAAAATTTCCTGGAAGGAATTTGTGCCGGGCAAATAAAAAAAAAGGCTGGTAGGGAATGAGTTAATACATATTGCATAGTCAATTCGTACTATACTATACTTTCTGATACTGTACTGTACTGAACTGTACTGTGCTGCACTATACTATACTATGCTGTACAATGCTTCTCTAAACTTTGCTACACTACACTACAAACTAGTTATATAATAAAGCTATGCTATTAATTAGGTAGCATATTACATGTAAGTCATGTAGTACTATACTTTCCTACACTACAAATTCACTAGTTAGCATATCAGAGAGTCATGTAGTAAAGTAGTGTACTATACCAAATTATGTCATACTATACATGTACACTAGTTAGTATAGTATACTGTAAACTATTTAGTGTAGTACAGAGTCATGTAGTACAATACGATATGCTTTACTGTTTTACCGCATAGTCATGTAGTCAGAGTCATGTAGTTCGGTCTGGTCTAGCATACTGTTTAATGGAGTCAGGACGTACTAACTACTGTATTTTACTGCAGCATTTAGGGGCAATTTTCATTACCTTCTTTTGTAGGTCATCCTGGTTTTCATCCTTGTTACTGTATGTCTGTACATCTGTATTCAAGTGTGAATGAAAGTTTCAGACGAAGCATTAATCCGTGGCGGGTTTTTTCTGGCTGATGCTCTGTAATTTAGCGCTATTCTCTAACTAGGCTGCGTTCTCATCATTATCGATTTCTTCATCACAATCAAAACCAGAAGAGCTGAGCAGAGCTCGCTCTCTGAAGTTCATCTCCCCACCACTCACCCTCTGACTACTGAAAAAAACAACAAAGGAGAATTATCCATCATCTTTTACTTTTTCGAATCGCTCTTACTCTGTTCCTGTCAGTAACGGCCCCTGCACTATATTTTTTCACGCCGCCAAAAGACATCCCAGACAAACAGAAAATTGAAAGTTCTGCGAGGAAAATGAAAGAACTTAGATGGAATTGCCATTCTCACCATTTTCCTTTTCTTTCTGGGTCTATTTGATGGTGTACAGCAGAATCGCTAAGCAGCTAATGAACTTACAGAAACCTCAGCATCCAGCTGTAAACTCTGCTTTACCTCTGTGGGCTGTGCATTAAGAATGGCTCATTTGCTGGCAGACCGAGCAGAGGCGGATATTTCATTTGCAAGGTGTTGGGAGTTAACCGTGTTATAGGTGTAATGTGCAATGTAGATATTGGGTTCTGTGGAGCAGACGGAGTAAAGCAGTTGGAGATTATGTTTGGAAAGACCATGTGAAACTCCAAGGTCTCCGGTTAATATAACTCAGGTTTAGCAACTCACACAGATAAACATTTACCCTCTCTAATAGGAGTTTTGTGGAACAAACTTCCGGTTCAGGTCTTTTGCGTGTGCTTCATCAAATTGGGATGTTTAACTTAAGATGCCTTCAAAGAAGCTACCAAACCGATGTCCGATACATTTGGATGCTACAATTAAATAAAATGCCACAGCTAAAATAACTAGGTCAGCTGAATATCTATACACACTTTCTCGACAAGCAGAAGCGATGACACCTGTTTTCCAGTTTGTTCATGTGATGTTCAGCAAAAATCCTGTTATGCGTGTTCGTTACATTTTAGCATCAGATCCGGATTTATTCAGAAGATTTATTTTTAAATTACCATAAAACTGAGAGAGTTTTGGGTGGTGACTTGAGTCCTTTTGGCGAGTATCATTTTGATTGGCATGAAATGCAGATTTAAGTTTTGAAACTGTGATGTTGGGTTTCACGTTGACTTAAATGTAGTTGACTTAAACGTTCAGTCATGTCGTCGTTGTGGAAGCCAACAGAAAGTCTCAATTGAGTTCCCGCTGGGTGACAGCTCGTACAACTGCCATAATTTTCATGTAGCAGCACAAATTCATGTCTGAAGTATGCATGTCTTGTTTATAAAAAATCATAATGTGCAATTTGCTTACTGTAGTATATAATCTTCCTCGTTACCTGTCATAGGTCGATTGGCGGCTTACATTGTTAAGAACTTTGCAGCAGACTGTAATGTGAAGACCATTGTTTGATTTGAAAAGTGGGTTATTATGACTTGATCCATTAGGCAACCACCTAACAACCATGTAGAGCCCCTTGGCAACCACCTGCAGCATGCCAATATCAAGTAACCACTTTATAAACCTTAGTAAGCACATACAAATGTGCTGATAAACACCTTAGCATCAAAGCATCTTGCACATTTTCTAAGGGGGGGGGGGGTTATTTCATACATTCTGACTTCTTAACATTGTTTAAAGGAAAACACCCCCATTTTTCAATATTTTACTGTGTTCTTACCTCAACTTAGACGAATTAATACATCCCTATCTTTTTTCAATGCGTGCCCTTAATCTTTGTACGCCGCATCGTGAATGTGTTAGCATTTAGCCTAGCCTCATTCATTCCTTAGGATCCAAACAGGGATGAATTTAGAAGCCACCAAATACTTCCATGTTTCCCTATTTAAAGACTGTTACATGAGTAGTTACACGAGTAAGTATGGTGGCACAAAATAAAATGTGGCAAATTTTGAAGTGGATAAAAAATGAGAACTATATTGTATGGCGGAAGAGCACTTAGTTTGCAGCACTTCGACCTCGGCGCAGTTATATTGACGGAAGTTTTAGCAGAAGGGGGAGTAATCAGGAGTGCTGATGTTACTGCGCTGAGGTCGAAGTGTTCTTCTGAATATATAAAAAAAACTGTGGCATTTAAGAGTTGGTTTCCTCATGCTAGGCAAAGTGTGAAAAAAAGTAGGTGGAGATGTGACGGAGTATTTCTGTGCCGAATGCACTTCGCCAGGGTTCATACAAGTTTCATAAAGTTTTATTCGAACATTTGAACATCTTACGTAGCATGGGTAAACCTTACGTATCATTTATTTTATGGGCACTTCCCCCGGAAAAGCAGGCCCACATGTCAATCAGTGGAAGAGCCTTAACCGAGGACGCTAGAAGTCACAGGCATCACTTCTCGCGACATCTTTGTTTTATATCAAGACTCAGCAATGGCACAAATGAAGAAGTGTGTTTTCAGATGTAAGGAGATTAAGGGATAGTTCGGCCAAAAAATATATTTAACCCATGATTTACTCACCCAAGCTGTCCGAGATGCATATGTCCAACGTTTTCCGGACAAACACATTTTAAGATATTTTAGAAAATGTTTTAGATCTTTCAGTTAATTAAAAGTGAAGTTACGGGGTCCACGTCCTTCAAGTCCAAAAAATCCAAATGGCTCCAGGATGATAAACGATGGTTTTCTGAGGTTAATCGGTGTTGTTGTAGAAATATCCATATTTAAAACTTTATAAACGAAAATACCTACCTTCCAGTAGCGCCACCATCTTAGTCGCATCCGCATTCAAGATCAGAGCTTTACGCAGCTTACGGAGGCTACTCTGCTGCTGCTCTGTGCCCCCGCCCTCCGAATTTGTCACACGTCACTAAGAAAAGTGCGTACACTACGCTAATACTCTCTCCTGAATACGGAGGAGTCTAAGATGGCGGCGCTACCGGAAGGTAGTTATTTTAGTTTATAAAGTTTTAAATATGGATATTTCTACAACAACACCGCACAGGTTACCCTCAGAAGGCCTTTGATTATCATCCTGGAGCTGTTTAGACTTCTCTTGTGAAGGATGGATGCACATTTTTTGGACTTGAAGGACGTGGACCTCGTAACTTCACATTTAATTAACTGAAAGATCTAAAACATTTTCTAAAATATCTGAAAATGTGTTTGTCCGAAAAGCGATGGACATATGCATCTCGGACAGCTTGGGGGTGAGTAAATCATGGGTTTAATATCATTTTTGGCCGAACTATCCCATTAAAGCCAGCCTTAAGGAAACAATATATATAGTTTGTTTTTCGGGGTAGCAACAGAGTTTTGCATGTGTTTTTTTTAACCCTGGATTTCATTTAAAAGTCCCAACCGGATCATGAGTTGCAGGTGGTACACTGAAAATAATTATTAATTCAATTTAATCAAATTTTTTAAGGTAGGTGGTTGCAATCAATTTATTTAAGCTACATTTAAACATTTAAGCTACATTTAAAAGCAGCTTGTGACTCCTCCTCCCGAATGCTTTCGTGGGTTTCTGGAAACAATCGCTAGGGCTGATCTGTCTTTTATTAATCTTATAAATCTAAAGACTCTCTGGAGATATGAAGGATGTAATACTACTCTATAAATACTCAAGATTAATATGAGATATGCAGAAACAGCGTGTGTTATGGGAGCTTTAAAAAAGCTAAATCTTTTTCTCATTTGGTTTAAATGATATTTTAATCAGGAACTTTAAACAGTTGCAGTTTTACACACCTAACGGCACAACATTGATATCTTTCTTTGCATAAATATGTACCTGAAGGCATTGAAATTACCCAGAACACCACAGCTGTTTCACGGGGATGCTCATGAGAGCGTGCTGTCATTGACAGAGCTGTTTTTGATATTTCTCCTGTAGTGATTTTGTCTCCCTTGCAATTGACTAAAGACGTGAGATTAATTGCCACACCTGGACACCGTGTCCCTGTGGTTCAGCGCTACACAATACTAATATCTCTCTGTTTTCTTTCTCTTTCGCACCCAGGTTTTTGTGGAGAGTTTGTTATGTTCGGGGCACGAGGAGAACATTCGTCTGGCTGGTCAGCTCATGCACTGCAGCGCCGTGTCAGAGGACACTCCGGTGAGCGTTGCCTTTCGTGGGAAAGCCCACGGCCGCGTGGCTTATAACCGCAGCGTGGAGCTGGTTCTGGCTGCGGCTCGTGAATATTTCAACTCTTCGGCCACTCTCTGTGACCCCTGCATGACCCTGGCACGGTATGATGTCCATGTTTCTCTGGTTTGTTTTTGCAGATAGAACCAAATCAACATGCCTGAACCAGAAAACATGAAGTGTTCAGCATATTTATTATTAAAGAGAACCTATTATGCTGCTTAAAACAGCGTGATGTTGTGTATTTGGTATAATACAATTGTTGTTTATGGTTGAAAAAACACATTATTTTTCACATCCCATCCCGCCCCCTTCAACAGTCTGCTGGGAGTTCCATTTCTGAATAAAGGACCTACTTTTCTATATCCAATCAGTGGACAACACAAGCCACGCCCACTATTTTTCTCATAATATTCTGCTTCAGAAATATGTCACAATACGGAAGTCGATCATAGCTTCCTGTTCAACTAAAAGTTTTACTATACATAAATTGGTGAAGTATTAAAGGGACATTCCACTTATTTTTTTTTTTAAATATGCTCATTTTCCAGCTCCCCTAGAGTTAAACATTTGATTTTTACCGTTTTGAAATCCATTCAGCTGATCTCCTGGTCTGGCACTAGCATTTTTAGCATAGCTTAGCACAAGCCATTGAATCTGATTAGACCATCAGCATCGCGCAAAAAATAACCATAACAATAATGGAATGTGCTAAGCTATGCTAAAATCCAGCTGAATGGATTCCAAAACGGTAAGAATCAAATGTTTAACTCTAGGGGAGCTGGAATATATTCAATATTAAAAAAAAATGTAATGTCCCTTTAAAATAATTATGATATGGATATGCCAATATTTCAATATATTAAGTGGCCCTAATGCAGAGCCTGATCGAATTTATGATAAAAGACCAAACAATACAGCATTCCAATCATCCGAGGTCACTCTTATCTCTTATGATCTTGGCCCCAAACGATGCCTGTTATTATTATCGTAATTAGCCACCGTAATGAGAGATCGACTTCATCAGAGACAAGACGGGCGGACATCACTTCTCACTTCCACCCCCAAGCTTTGGGTTAATGTGTTTTTAGTCTCTGCTGTCTTTGTCTATTTTTGTACTGTTGGGCCGAGGCTGTAGGGGTGACAGACTGGTGCCCTTGGGCAATGGGCTGTGCTGTAAAGTGGGTCAGTAATTAGGCCGTCGTCTGTTCAGGGGTTGCGAGTCGGAGGGGCCGGTGCTGCGTATGCGTTCACACGCTTCTCACATCACTGTCGCTCTCTCATGCACACTTGCCAGAGGCAGACAGACAGGAAAGTTGGATGGACAGTAATTATGAGGCTAATGTTTAAATTATAGAGCTTTCTTGCCATGCTAAGAGAAGCTGTGAACGACGGAAAACAAAATGGAGAGTGAAAGTGTCGGTGAGGGATTCTGGGTAAGAGAAACTGGCAGTGTAGTGAGTGACTGTTTTGTTGCATAAAGTTTAAGCATTAGTTTAGCTCTTGCCCATGAGGTTAGGTCCATGTTCCAGTTCTTCCTTTATATTATGTTTTTTTAACTGTGTTAAGTTTTCAGCAATGACTTGCCAACTGTGTAAAGAGATTTAGAAAGTAAACATCTGTTGTGTATTCTCAAACTTTTGTGCAATGCAAAATACGTTTTTATGAACAGACTGAATGATCCAGATGCCCTGGATCAGTAAAATAGTCTGCTGTTAAACTGTCCCAGTATGCCTGTTTTGTCTAATATTCCCACTAAAATAGGTTATTACTGCTAGTGTCTGTACAGTATGTGTGTCTGCAACTAAATAAATTATTTAGGAAAAATAAAGCTATAACTCATTTTTTTCACAAACCACATTAAAAAAAAACTTTAGGAAATATATAAATCTTATTTCTGAGCTGTAAGAAAAAAATTCTGCACTGATTCCAATTCTAAATGGATATTTTGTCAAATGTCAAGGCAAAGCTCTGTGTATTGGCCGTAATACCAAGTGTCCTGTGTGCATGAGAGAGTGAGTCATGGTCACATATGGATATTTTCTGTCTCCAGAACAAATCCCCCCAAAATGCTCATAATCATTAGCTTATTGAAGGTAATCAGAGGCCTGCCTCACAAAGACCACAGGAGGCAGGGGGCTTTAGAAGCTGTTTTTGATGTTTTAGGGGGATTTTGAAGATAGCTGGTGCTTCATCGTATTTTTTATTATTAAAGCAGTTGTCTTGGAAACCGCATGAAACTGTTTTTTTTTTTTGACATGCTGGTGAAAGTGTTTTTTAAACTGCTTCGCGGAATGTAGTGTAATTTTGAGGTTAATAAAAAACGTGAGGTGTGTTCATCTGTCTAAGCTTCATAAATCTGGTGGGCTTGTGATGTGGTGAGGTTTCTCAAAAGCTCTTGACTCTGTTTTGGGCCATGAAATGTGCATTGGTTTCCTCATAGTTTTTGCTCTTATTTTCTGCTCTTACAGATCTAATGATGATCATCGTATCCCGAGTTTAAATGCTCAATGTTTACAGCTCATAAAGACCTTAAGGATAATTCCGGTATTTAACACTTTGAGTCTCATTTCTGGTTTGTTTTGGATGAACTACAGTGATGGACACTGAAATTTTGACAATGGGTCGAGTCTTGACTTTTTGACTCGTTTAGAAGCGTCTCTTGACTGCTTCAGAATGGAAGTCAATGACCATGCACAAACATGTCATTAAACAACACTTAACGTTCATTTTCAAAACTGAGTGGTTTGTGGTGTTCGTTGATGATTAAAAACAAATATATTGGCGCAATGTATGATTTCAATCCGTGTTATTTGCTATAGTGGAACTATTTTTTCAGATACCTCACAACCGCGTATATACTTCCGTTCTATATTTGAGTCTGAAGCGTTAGCACACTCCCGACCACTTGATGGCGACATCCACTTTGCCATACAGGTACGCTCTGTGTCTAGTGTATTGACAGTCACAATTGAGCTCAACTTCAAACCTAAGGATGGTCACTGAGCCATCAAATATGGGAAAAATTTATTCTGAGAGAAACCGAGCGAAAAAACTACAACCACATGTAAACAGACCCCTTTTCCGTTTCCAGCGGCGGAGTGATATATAGGCGAGCAATGACTCTTTCAAGAGAAGTCAATGGAAGTTTACAAAATGCCAAATAAAACTTGTCAAAAACTGTATTTCGCTACACAACTTGTTTTTAATCATCAACGAACACCACAAACCACTCAGTTTTGAAAATGAACGTTAAGTGTTGTTTTAATGACATGTTTGTGCATGGTCATTGACTACCATTCTGAAGCAGTCAAGAGACGCTTCTAAACGAGTCAAAAAGTCAAGACACGACCCATTGTCAAAATGTCATTGTCCATCACTGTAGTTCATCCAAAACATACCAGAAATGAGACTCAAAGTGTTAAATACAGGAATTATCCTTTAACTTTTGCAGTATTTGTTACAGAGCACTGAACTTTTCCTGTTTACTGTATTCATCTCCAAAAACTCTTTAGATTTACACTTTTTATGAAAAGTACGAAAGTCATTGCATGACTTACTAAAATAACAATCAAACTAATAAAAAGCATTCATTTCAAAGCAGTTTTACTATCTATAAGACATTTGTCAGGCCCTTATGTTTAGGTTCTGTAATTTCACTTTAAAGGGATAGTTCAGCCAAAAGGAAATTAAACCCATGATTTACTCACCCCCAAGCTGTCCGAGATGCACATGTCCATCATTTTCAGATGAACAATTTTTCAGTTATTTTAGAAAATGTTTTAGATCTTTCAGTTAATCGATGATGAACAAAGGCCTTTTGTATTAAAGTGCCTGCTAAATGAATAAATGTAAATAAATGGTATAGTTTTTAGAAATGAACACTCAGTAGAAGTAATATTTTTAGGAATAAAACTTATTAGAACATCTGTGATAAAAGTACACCTGTGGCTACTCTGCTGGGACACCTGTGTGTAGCGTTCCCACGTCTTCTGTTGCTATTTGCCATTGACTTTCATTTACAGTTTTTTCTGAAGCAGTATGGTACTTTTCACTGTACTTTAATTCAGAAACTAGGCAAAGACTGATATTTAAAAACTATGCAAGTTGCTTATTAATATCTTTATTTTGCCCTGGGGGACACGAAGACGTTCATAACTACTGTTTGATTAATAAGTATGCAGTCATTTGGCAAACACTTTTAATCAAAGCGACTTACATTATGCCTGTTCCATTGTGCCTGTGGACAGCGCACTTGAAGCAGCCTGGGGTTACAATAAGTGCCTGACTTAATGTTACGGTACTCAAAGTTTGAAAATGCAACCTTTTGGCAACTTGAAGCATTAAACCACGGCACTCTGATTAATCTGTTTTGCACCGTATTGCCCAAGAAACTGCAGTGTAAGCTCTTCGAGCTGTTTGAAAGCTAGCATATTTTTAATATTGGCCTGTAGTTGCGTGACACCCGGTAAATCTCATGCAAAGCAGAGTTGGAAACGCGTCTTCTGGGTCCGATTTCAGTGTCATGGAAAATAACTACAGTTCTGTGTAAAACTACTTTAATATTGCTGCATTTGTTGTTGTTTTTCAGCTTATTAAGCTTTTAAAGTGAATTATTATTTGTGGCTTTCTCTGTATATGCCGGCTTGGCTCAAAAGTGCACGGCTAGCTTTTTTGCAGTATGTCCAGCTGTCTAAACTGGAAACTGACAGCGGAGCTGGCCTGGGATCAGTGGTTTATTTGCTTTTTGGTCTGTCCCTGTTCTCCTATGAAGCATGTTTATAGTGCCACAGATGTGGTGCTGCCACAGACCTCTGCAAGGCTCTGATAACAGAATGAAAGCTGTGTTATGTTTGTAATGAAGAATTATAAAGAATCAAATCTCATTTTAAAGAAATGACGACTTCTTTCCTCAGGTTTCAGTTTGTTTCTTTTGAAAATGTGCGTAGTTTCTGTGCCACTAGTGTCCTCAAATGCAGTTCTACTTTCAGATAGGTGTGCTGTTCACTACCCCGTTCACCATTGTTGAGGCAAACATGTGTCAGGCTGGTTGGTTATCTGTTCACTCTTAAACTAGGATTAATAGTTTAACTCTCAACTTTAAATGAAATCCAATTTCAATATTTAACGTAATAATTGTTGTGTGTCCACGGTCAGGTCATGTCTGCTGTTGATCACGGATCGTCCTCCTCTCATCCAGGAGGAATTGGATCTCATTAGCGCCCTCTCTAAGCTGGAGGAATTCAACGTGAAGGTTCTGCCCTTACAGGGTAAGTCAACACTAAACCATTACTCCTGTTTGAAAATGTATTCTCTTTTCATTTCCTTTAGTAGATTGGTGCTCAGGATGGATAAATTACCAAATCGAGCAGTGGGAAGTCCCTGATGCACCTGTTTGTCTTTGTATTTGTGGCTGCATTGTTGTTTGGGATTCCATTTAGTGAAAAAATAACCTTGATGTCTTTAACTCTTTCCTCCAATGTTTTAAAAAAAGTTGCCAGCCAGCGCTGATCTGGTTGCTGAAATCATGCCCGCCTGGCTCGACTCTAGTGACAGCAGTGGCTGTTCAACCGTCACTTCAAGGCAGGGTGCATGATTTTTAATAAACACTTCGGAAAAGTGAGTCGGGCCAACAACCAAAACACACTTGTTGCCAATCAGCAGTAAGGGGCGTGTCTACTAACCGACATTGTTGCCTGGGTTACGCATGTGTGGGAGGGTCTATAAAAGAAGATGAGGATTCAATTGGGGTAGGGGCGTGTTTGTCAAGGTGATTTCAAATGTCAACTTTGGCCTTAAAGTTGCCACCCCCTTAATAATGCAGAACTTTAAGGCTTAATATAATTTAAATGGATGGGTAACAAAAAAATGCACCCCAGTCACAAATTTTTCTTGAATTTAGTGTTTAAGAAAAAAAATTAAGATTTTTTGCTTACCCCATTGGCAGATTTTTTGCTTGTTTTATGCACAAAATCACTTAAATGTAATATTTTTGGTCTAAAAACGACACTTATTTTCTTGGGTTGTTTTGCTCATCAAGAAAAAGCATCTTAATTTAAGAATTTTTAGATATTTTTACTGAAAACAAGACAAAAATACTAAGAATTTTTTTTCTTGAAAATCATTTTTTTTGCAGTGCATGAAGGGCAAAATTAGCTATACAGACCAAAGACAATTTTTGTTCCAGGCTGTAAACATATTTTCTCTGCTCTAAAGATGGGCATTTTAACATGGGGGTTTATGGAAATTGACTCCCTTTAGGAGCCAGCCTATAGCAGCCAGTGAATGAATTGCAGGCACCCATGTCAAATTATGTTTGACTTAAAAAAAGAAAAAATGAAAAAAGTCTTAGTTGTTTAAACCCCGTCTAGTTGCTTTTAGACTACACATCCTGGATATCCTGTTATTATCAGTAATCTCCCAGTTACAGTACAGAGATTGCAAAAGTTAGTGGCTTGGTTAGTACTTAAAACACAAAGTTATTTGTAATCTAAAGCAGGGCTTTGAACCAGATTTTTCTCTATTGGTGCATTCCGAAAAGAAACTGTATTTTAACGTTTTCGTTTCAACCCTAAAATTGACATTCCTGAACCGGTTAGAACAAAAAAATTAAGTTCCCGATCCGGTTAATAACGTTCCATGTCAGCTGTGGGACATACAAATAAGTAGGCTGATCATTAGGACATTAAACTTAAATTATTAGTCTACATAATTTCCTTAAGTCTCTATCTTGTCATCAAACATTAAAAAAGGCTAAATTATGTAAGCGGCATAACTGTAATTCTGACAGCCTACATATGTTTTAGCATTATACATGAATTAAGACGAGGACAATTTCTGCCATGTCGTTTATTGGCAAACAACACATGTTTTTATTAGAAAAAGAATACTGTGGTATTTCAAGATCATTTTGTTTGTATGTATCTGTCCTGTCAAGAACAGAAAGATTGTTTGCTTGCTTTTTGAAACATGTCTCTCCGTGTATGCACTTTTGAGTGCACTTAAACACGCGCGCACACACACAGACGGAGGACGAATTCCAAACGGCACTTCGGGAAGAAGATGCAGCATAAACAGTCGCTCCACATAAATTGAAAATTACGTTGTTTTTCAGTGCTTTATTCGCCAAATGTATTTTAATGGACTACAGTATGGGACACAGAAGCACACCTCCCTTAAGTTTATACATCAAGAGTTCTGATCTTTGGCATAGGGCATATGGATAATCCCGTTTGATTGGAGTTAGACCGGACACATTCAACCGCATGTGCGTTTGTGCGTACAGAAAAGTGCTCACTTTAGCGCCTTTTTGTGGTTAAATTGTTTAAAATTACTTAAATGTTAACATTTGCAAGCCTTTGAAACACATTCAAATGATTAACTTTTACCCTATTTAAATTAGTGTATTAATCCGCGAATTGCATGCGAGCCGAACCATGGGTCGTGAGCTGTACGGATCACGGATCAACTGCAATCCGTTACACCACTAATTAGTGTTATAAAAAACAAACATCTTGAGATACTTGGTAGCCTACAATATTAACCTGTTATGATTGAGCATTAGAGACTTGGGCTTGAGTAGGCTACTTGCTGGTGGCAAGCTTCTCATTTCTCAGATGAGTCATATTGCACAGAAATCTTGTCAAAGAACGAAAAAATAAAGGTATTAACTGGTTCCCATTATTTTACATAAATGATTCTGTTCCGGAACATATATTTTTATTAAGTTTCTGGTTTCTTTCTGTTCCTTGCAAAACATCAAAAAATTTTGGTTTTCGTTCCGTGAACCGGTTCGAAGCTTTGATCTAAAGTGATGAATCTTGCAGCATCCAGTATAAATGTTTATGTACTGAACAGGTGGAGACAAATTCCTTGTGTCTTTTAATAATAAAACAGAAGTAAAAAGTAGAGTAAAAGTAGTCATATTCATGTGAAGAGTAGATTTTTTGCCAGCGTTTTGCTCTCATTGCCCTTTTTAGTGAAGTGAGTAGAAGCGCTTTATCCAGTCAAGGCAAAGCCTGAAGCTTAACTTTCTCTCCTAAACTTATAAAAGAAGTCTAAATACATCAAGTGGAAAACTCACCGTGAGCTTTTTCGCCTTTCCTAACCCGAGTGACCCTGCGGCTGTCCGTGCGCCCGTGTCTTTTTCCCAGCAGGCAAAGCTACACACGCAGCTGTCAGCCAGCAGGGAGCTGTGGCTTGTGTCAAAGCCCGACTTCAACTCTTCTCTGCTTAATTTATCTGCGCATTTCCTACCCTCTCGTTTCTATCAATTTACATCTCTACCATCTTTATTAGTTAAAGAGTAAAAGATAAAGGAAGAAAAGCTAAACTTCAATCAATGATTTTCATGTTCAAGGATATACTATATGAACCATTTAGTGCCACACACACAAAGCGGTGAATGTTACTGGAAGCAGGTTAATGGCTTTGGCAAGTGTGGCTGATGGCTGGCTGGTCTGTATGTGGTTCAGGTGCTGCCCCTATGGTGTCTCTGCAGAAGATGGAGCTGTTTCCCCCCGCAGGCCTGTAAGTCGCAGCCCCCTGCCTGCCCCAGACCAGCGTGACCTCTAGCACAGACCTCATCCAGCTCAATATTTTAAACTGTGCTCGTTCAGACAGATGAGACATGCTTCATGTCCATCCAATTATTACGCATCACAAATCGTTTTCTGGAAGCGTTCCTGTAGTTCAGTTGGTTGAGCATTAACAGGTCATGGGTTCGATACGTATACTGACATACTAAAAGAAATCTTGAATGCATAGATGTACAGTATGGAATTAGAGGTGCAATGTGGCACTTTTAGAAGGATTCTTTGACAGAAATACAAAATAATATACACAACTATATTATCAGAACGAACTCTAATGTTTTTATTACCTTTAAAATGAGCCATTTTATCCACATACACTGTGGGTTTCCATACATTTTGCTGTCAAGTTTTTACAGTAGCCCTAAACAGACAAACTGTTCTATTCATGAATATCAGCTGATGTCACTCACATCTCAAACTTGTCTTCCGCCATTTTGAGTGCCTGAAGTGGTCGCAAAAGAACTAGAAGCTATGCCTTCAATATTTTTTTAGCATCAAAATCGCTATTTTACAACACCAAGAAGGCTCGACACAACATGATACTTTGCTCGAAGTATCATCTGTGTCTCTACACGTGAACACGAGCATTGAGAACATTGCTTGTGTACACAGAGTTTACTAAAAAGAAGGTTTTGAACAACTGACTTTAGTTGTTTTGGTGTCCGCTCGCCGCCATCTTGCCAGGCAAGATGTATCAATCTCCGAATGCGATGTAAGGAGGGAAGAGAGTAAAGATGGATAGCTCCTACTTAAATGCACGGACTATTCGTTGTTTTGTCACAAGTGAAAAACAATATTGACCTTCTAGTTGAAAAAGGAGCCTCATATGAGATTCATTCATTGGCATTCGGAAATCGATTCTTTATGTCTGGCAAAGATGGCGAGCGGACACCATAACAGCCAAAGTCTGTTTTTTTAAGTAGCGTTTCGTTTCTTGACGGTCGAGGTGCGAAATTTCTTTCGTAGCCATTTCCCGTATCCGTAAGAATCATTGAGAGTAAAAGATAAGAAATCCGTAAATTGTAGCAAGCTAGACAATGCTTGTCAGTAGCCTACTGGTACTCTATAGGTACTCAAGATGGCGGCAGGCAACTGGAATGACGTAAATGGTCACAGAGCGCATTTTGTTACTACATTGACGATGACATGTTTGTCCTGTGACAGCTACCATATGCGTTTTAAAAACGAGGGGCGAGCTGTGGACTGAGACGTTAGTTGCAATTCACAGTCTCACTGCTAGATGGCGCTAAAAGTCCCAGTGTTGTTGCTTCTTACGTTAATGTAAAGAAAGGAAACTGATCATGCTGAGACGTTTGCTATGTTCTGTATGGGAGACTAATGGTGTGTGCACACCAAAAGCGAAACATCACGGTACTCGTCTTAGATTTTTCCCAAGATTACTTGTTTTTGGGATCACTTGCGTGAAGGAAAACAATTCTGTCCTCCATTTTCTGATAAAACCAGACGTGTCAAATCCGAACGTGGTCACTGATTGTGCACATTTTTTGCTCGAGTTTAAATGTTTGCATGAAGTTCGCGGCAGTCGTGCTGCCCAATTCACATCGTTGTGTCTAATCACATTTTTGCATTTACTTTGTATGTAATCTATTTTCACTAATATTTAATGTAATTTTGGTGTGCACACTGCAGTATAATGTATGCTATGTACTGCCTACTACATTTAGAAAACTGTATGTGAAGCAGCATGCAGTGATGAACTTTTCAAAGTAATGGGGTCATGTTTTGACATTAAACGTTGGCAAAAGATCAAACAAACGCTGAGTTGGAGCGTAAAGAAAATGTAATTGCTTGACAAACAGTCAGCCAACTGTTTTTCTTTTTAGAATTGAAAGTGGGTACACGATATACATGATATATACATGCGTTTTTGTATCTTAATTGGTAGAGCATAGCAATAGAAACGCAATGGTTATGAGTTTGACTCCCAAGGGACACATGCCTTTACAGTAATTCACTGTAAGTTGCTCTAGATAAAAGCTTCTGCCAAATGCGTAAATGTTAATATAATATTGAATAATATACTTTTTGGGGAAGTGTAGCTTTTTTTTCTAAAAATTTTGGCAGACATGCACAGCATGCTGTATAGGCTACTGCATTTCATCTAGAATGTACTGTGCTGATATGCAATTCCAATGAGATCCAATCTGTTTTATTTGTATGGATATGTCTTTATTTTGTCTTTTTTACTTCCCTACAGTGCGTTTGCAGACTGATCGTCTATCATTGGTCAAGGATTGCATCTCCCAGTGTCCTACTGCATATAAGCAGTCCACTCTTCTGCTCAGCCTGGCCAGACTGCTGCGTGTTGCAGGTAAACAAGAGAAGTTTTCCCTTGACATGAAGCTGATGTTCTTTTTTACGCTTGTCTGTCGCAGAAAAAAACAAATCTCTGAAGATTCATCTATGCTGTCACAGACAGGCTGCCACAGCAGTTACGATAGAAAAAATCGGTTCCTGGCTTCAACAAGAAATATGTTTAAGTCCTTAGGCAATGCAGCCCTATTGTTTATTACATACATATTTTCATAACATTTCAGCGTGACTAGACACAAGACAAACGTTCGGTTACAGGGTTGTAACAGGAATAAAACGTACTGTATGCTAACAGCAACTATTTCTTATGGATTAAACAACGCTGATCCTTAAGCTAGCATGCATTTAATCTTTATCTGCCGAGTCAGCGCTGTTCTGTCTACAGGTGAATAAATAAATGAATACGCATGAGTGAGGGATTGAATGAATAAGCAGTCATTTCTCTGAAGGAAGCTTTGCTCAGGGCTTTTTGATTAATATTGCATCAGACAGCCCAAAAAATGCGCACCAGGATGTGACCTCATGAATCAGCAGTTAGTTCCATGAATCAGCATGAATTTATAATGTAAAGAGATTAAATAAGATTGGTCTTTATTCGGTCCATATTGTGTCTTGATCATTTATTTAGACAGTCACCTCTTAAAATTTCTCAAGGTCAGCAAACTGTTTTTCCTAAAATTTAAGCTAATTAGAACGGACCGGAGGAAACCTGATAGCTTGGTTCATTATTCATGGGAGCCCTTGATTTTTCTTTGTACTCGACAAAAATGACAATCATGTTTTGCATAGTATGCATACTTTAGCTGTGGTATTTGTAGTTAAACCATGGCAACCACAGATTTAAAGGGCGTTTTGCAGGTAAAATTTTTCAACGAATTTGTGCAATTTGCTTGTTACTAATAAACATTTAAACTGTTATCCATTGTATTTTATGTTGTTGAGTATCACAAAACCCGAAAAAGTATGAAAAAGTACAGCGGTTTGCAATGATTCTCCTTTCCCCCACAACGCACTGTATGACGTCACGCTGGGGAGAGAATTTACCAAAGCAGCCTTGAGAGCATTGAGAATGACTATAGAAAGACGAGTAAAGTAAAATAACCGTTAATACCAAAAACGTAAAAAAAGTGGTCTTTAAGACCATTTTTGAGACATTTTAAAAATTATACACATATCTTGAGTGATTTATGTACCCATTAATCGACAGTGGTGGTTAACCTGCAACATGCACTTTAAGTCCCCAATTTATCCGTATGTGTCATTATTTAAAAAAAATTCATGTGTCTTCATAAACTAATTAAAGTCTGAAAAAGCTTTGCTCTCTGATGAGGACAGTTCGACGGCTTGGCGATATGGCCAACATTTTTATTATGATACACTTTTTAATTTCGGTCTATACGGTATAAATCCGATAACGATATTCATATTAAAAAAGCCTCGGGAAAAACTGCCAAGAATGCCCTGCACAATGGATGTCTGTACCAAAACAAACCTCTGATAAAAATGAAATATATTAAAGTGGACATATCATGAAAATCTGACTTTTTCCATGTTTAAGTGGGTATTAAGCATAATTGGGTCCCCAGTGTTTCTATCAACCTAGAAAATGTGAAAAATATCAACTCAGTAACTTAGTTTTGGTAAATCATTCTCTGCAAGCGTGTGAAAAAATAGGTCATTGAAATTTGGCTCCCCCTGTGATGTCAGAAGGGGATACTATTGCCCCATAATCTGCACTATCCAACCACAACACTGCCATTTAGTGCAGAGATCAGCTCATGTGCATTTAAGAGGAAACACCCAAAATAGCAAAAAAATTCTCACACCTACAAAGTGGCAATTTTAACATGTTATAATAAATTATCTATATGGTTTTTTGAGCTAAAACTTTATATACGTACTCTGGAGATGGTAGAGATTTATTTTACATCTTAAAAAAAGTTGTGAAATCTCCCTTTTAATGTTCACCTTTAATTCGTGTTACGCCTTCATACAAACAAAAAAATGTGATGTCACTGTCTATTAAACATGAGACTTTCAGGCTCACCTTAATTCTATTTTAAAATAAAGGCAGTCATTGATATATTGAGATCGACATAGGAGGGACACAGAGCTATTTAACATTAAAAAAGCACAATATTTTTATAAACGTACTGGTTAAATTTCAACTTAACAGTTTAAAGTTAAAAAAGCAATAAAGCGATACATTTTTTAACAAAGTTTGACACATTTCAGAGTAAAACGAAATATCACATTCACTATAAAAAAGATTTGTTGGTTCAACTTAAAAAAGTAAGTTAGCTAGTTGCCTTAAAAGTTGTGTAAAAATTGTATCTCAACTAATATTTTTTTATTTAAATTAACTCAAAATTTTACTTACCTTTTTAAGTTGAACCAACTTTTTTTTACAGTGTAAGGAAAATAGCACTATTTTTTGTTTTCCACTGTGAATAGATTGGATCTAAAAAAAGAAGGCGTTTCATTTAAAACAATGTTAATGTGGGGGTTAAAGGATGTTCTGGCCAAGCTAGGCCCTGGACAATAATTCAATATCAATATATTTTGCGATATAAAATAATTGGCTTTAGTAGCACTAATAAAAATAAATAAAACATTATAGTTACAGTGTTACTACAGTAAATCCACTGTAACATCTCGGTTGCTGGCATAATAAGGTGTATGGCTGTTATCAGATTCACTGGCCCTACGGATAATTCCGTTTTGTTCCACTTTTGGAGTGTTCGGATATTCCCATGGCACCAAAAACCTTCAGTGCATAATTAAAGAGAGTGTGGGGTAATTTTGTAACATAGAGTGCAACCTCAAACACAATTCAGTCGCACCATTATAAAACGGGTCGCAAAGAGCAAACATTTGTGTCAGTCTATAGCCCTGGTGTAAATGAGTTAAGCATTTATCTGAGACTCGTTCAGACAATTAGTTTGTGAGCCAGCATGGGTATCACTTATCCTTTTTTAGGCGATGTGATCAGTTTTATGTTGGTTGCAGGAGTAATTGGGGTGATAGCAGACCTCTGAATGTATTTGCATACTTTTGTTGCTTCGGTAGATGTCAGGTGGATCAGTATGCAGGACATCAGATGCTCCGTTCCTGTCTTATATAGTGGAATTGATTAGCTCTGTGAAGTGACTGTGTTTGCTGTGCTGGTGTTTGATGTATTCACCTTGGTTTACCCTCGATTAATGCCCGTAGGGCTGTTTTTTGTGTAAGTCTCATTGCAGCTGGACCAGTGTGTTAACTGTGTTTACATTAGAGATAGTTGGATGGATGGATGGATGGATAGATAGATATTGTAGATAGACAGATAGATATGATAGATAGATAGATAGATACGATATGTTGCGGTGCGCTGGAAAGATAAGATAGATACGACAGATGGATACGATAGATGGATAGATAAATATAGATACGATGGATGGATGGATGGATGGATGGATGGATGGATGGATGGATGGATGGATGGATGGATGGATGGATGGATGGATGGATGGATGGATGGATGGATGGATGGATGGATGGATAGATAGATAGATAGATAGATAGATAGATAGATAGATAGATAGATAGATAGATAGATAGATAGATAGATAGATAGATAGATAGATAGATAGGCAGATAGATAGGCAGATAGATAGGCAGATAGATAGGCAGATAGATAGGCAGATAGATAGGCAGATAGATAGATAGATAGGCAGATAGATAGGCAGATAGGCAGATAGATAGGCAGATAGATAGATAGATAGGCAGATAGATAGGCAGATAGATAGGCAGATAGATAGATAGGCAGATAGGCAGATAGATAGATAGGCAGATAGATAGATAGATAGGCAGATAGGCAGATAGAGAAAAAGATAGATAGATAGATAGATAGGCAGATAGATAGATAGATAGGCAGATAGGCAGATAGGCAGATAGATAGATAGATAGGCAGATAGGCAGATAGAGAAAAAGATAGATAGATAGATAGATAGATAGATAGATAGATAGATAGATAGATAGATAGATAGATAGATAGATAGATAGATAGATAGATAGATAGATAGATAGATAGATAGATAGATAGATAGATAGATAGATGTGCGCATACACTTGCCTTAAACCCCTTATGCATGCACTCTGCAGTATTATTGTCTTCCTGGCCTTTGATGCTTGACACACACTTTAATGAAAAAAGACATCCCCTATCACTCTTTTGATCAAGCTTCATGGTCTTCTCTATTTTTTATTTCGGACAGAGATCAGAGGTACACGAGAGGCTGTCTGCTGATATGTGATTGTGATATTTGTACAACATCCATGCGGCCATCCACGAATTTATCAGACAAAGCATCTCAGAGACAATGAATTTACCGCTAACCCACTTCACGTTCTGGACCTTTGCTCTTCTATTTGACTCAAAATATTTGAAAGCTACAATGATGTTTTATGCCGCTTTATTAATATACGATAAAGATCAGAGCCTGACAGAGGTTAAGGAGTTTATTACTGCACCTTGAACAGACTGACAAGTTCTTGATGTGATTGATTTTAATTAATCTACAATAAGGATTGACGCCTGAAGGCCCCCTTGTGGTAGATATTTTTATTTTCTTATAAAACTCCTCTTTAAGCATCATAATAGCATATATAACTGTCACAGTAATTTCTTCATGCTTTAAATCAGTTGTAAATTACCACCTCTACTCAATTGCACAGCTCGGACCATAGATGTATATGTAAATAGATGCTACATTCTGCAGTTTCAGACACATAACTGCCCGGTTCAGTTTCACACGGTGCATTTGAAGCACAAATTGTTTAGCGCTGATGTTAACAGCTTAGAGCGTTCACACAGCACGAGTCTATGCGGCATCTATACATAATTTCAATGGCTCGAACTACTGATTCACTCGTTCAACTGTGATTATGTTATTATGGCTGTGAGGGTGGCAGTATTTTACCACCGCCGTGGTAATGCACCAATTCACCATGGTGGTTATAGAATGTGTGTGTGGGTGTGGGCGTGCATGTGCGTATGTGCCCATGTGCATTGATACAGTACACACTGTATATAGTTGGTGTTTATTGTAAACATGATTTAGAAAACATCAACTATTTATGAATAATAAATGAATGTAATTCCCTTCCCTTTTGCAGACACTCTGTTATTTTAGCACCTAAACCTTATACCTGTACAAGCTGACTCATAAAGTTTCCATGGCCAGATGTAATTGTTGTGTATTTTTATTGCAGGTGATGATGACGCGAGAAGAAAAGGCCAAGTTCTCACTCTGTTGGCAGCACAGGCCCTGCACTGTCAAGATTTCAAGGCCTCTTATATTCACTGCCAGGATCTGATGGCTGCAGGTACGGCAGCGTTACCTTATATTTAATCTTACTTCACTTTTCTGTCAAATCAACTTTTAATATGAATTAACAAAGTGCTTTTTCATCAATAATCTAAATTTTGGCTTTAAAAAATATCAGGAACGTGGTTGGATCAATGTAACTATTCTCTAAAAATACTTGTTTTCATAGTTGTTATTTGAAAATTTCAAGACTTGTGACCCTGTCTGTGAAATCCAGGTTGAAGTCTGATAATCCGATTATGGGATTAGAAGCATCAAAGTTTGGTTTTAACTCATTGATTTCAATCTTTGACATGGCCTTACTTAGTCAATATTAAAGATTTCAAGTTTTTATTTTCACAGAATGTTTTTTACATTATTTAGAATGATTTTGGGGCGGTTTCCCAGACAGGGTTTAAGATAAGTGCCTGTTATGACTGAAAACATCTTGCACTGACATATCTTTAAATATATCAATGCCAATATTTTGCTTCAAGATACACACCCGCAATGTTTTTGTAAGGTATGTTTGTAAAAACTATGTAAATGTCCTAATATATCTAAGCCCAAGTGCTGGCTTAGTCTAAGTCCTTTTCAGGAAACCGCTCCTTTATGTACATTAAATCACAAAAAGACTTTGGATGTGTTTTCACAGACTGGGCCACATATACAGTACTGTGCAAAAGTCATAGGCCACCATGCCACAATTAGATTTGTTGTTTTTGCAATGTTATAGTGATCAAATATTATTGTTTCTCAGTCTCTTTATTAGAATACAACCCAAAAATACAGGAAATGTGTATATAGTATTTAAAACTTTATAAAATGTAAAATGATGTATCAAGTTTTTAGGGAAAACTTCCCTTCCACTTGAGCAATAGCAGGATCTCTTAAACCTAAATTAAATTTAACCCCAATTTCTAATTTTAAAGAAATGTGTCTTTTAACTTCATTCTGCTCAAAAACGCTCAAGATGTGTTTAGTGCCAAGAGAGGTCACACTAAACACAGACGATGTCTAAAGAAAACATTTAGTCCTGAAAATTATTTAAAAAAAAATTTGTACATATTTCCTGTATTTTCTGTTTGTATCTTAATAAAATAGATTGAAAAATAAATATGGATTGACATTAAAACTTTTAAAACAACAAGTCTGGTGGTGGTGGCGGCCTAAGACTTTTGCACAGTACTGTACATACCAAAAAAAAGAAATTTTTACTAATACGGAATCATGGTAAATATTATCCCTCGCAGGTAAGACACATGAATTTGTATGAAAATGTATGAAAACACACATGGATAAGTCACGACTTGTTGACAACGTTACTGTCTTATGTGAAACTGTTTGGTTATTAAAAAAAATAATAAAATGTATGTTTTTTTTTCTTTCATGTGTAAGAAATAAGCCCACAAATATTATAGATTTTAGTGTCCAGCCTAAAAAGTCATGAAACTTAAATAATGAAGATTATATATATATATTTTTTCAGTTGCTCAGTTCTAAAATATATAATTGGCAAGAAATTACTCTTTACCTGTGTCCGAAAATGCTCCCTATCCACTATATAGTGCACTATAACTTAATTCCCTACATTCTTTCACTACTTTTTACCCACAATGCACTCTGATTTTGAGGGTACATTCGATGTACACTCGCTCACTTATATTTTCCATGATGCAACAGGAGAGAATCAGCTAAAGGATACTGACAGTAAACACCAAAGATTTACGTTTATAAACAATTTTTTAATTCTTGTTGTCAGTTATTTTTTACTTTTTTAAAATAAACAAATTCAAAATAATTCGATTTTTTTATATATAATAAATAGTTTTATTAATTCATACATAAGCAACAGTAAAAGAATATGACAGGCAGTTGTTTTGTTTTCTTTATTCATAACTAATATAATAAACATGACCAATGATGTGACAAACAAAGTAAACTTTACCGTTTCACAGTACAGTCAATAAAGCCACACAGGTGTAAGGGTTTATTACTAATCTCCGCGACAGCTCTCTGACGCATGGTATTTACGTCAGTGTCTGAAATCGCTTACTCATTTCGTTCCCTTCCTCCCCATATAGTGAACTCAATTGTCATTGCTATATAGGGAATAGTGAATTAGTGAACAAGGGAACGGTTTCGGACGCAGCTTTTGTGTGTGCAGTCACTATCCATTGTCCATTAATCATGAAGACTGATATTAGTGCTACCTTAGGGGCTGGACACACCAAAACTTTTAAACGCGGCTGAAAACGCCTTGAGGACGCCGAATGCCAGCTGTTTTTCAGCTGAGTGCCAGCTTTCTTCAGCTGAGCACTTTGGTAGCTGTGATACTTCAGCTGCGAGCCGGTTGGTTGCTGTGGTAATGTCCCGCCCCTCCTCCACTGTGATTGGGCAGCCGTGTGAGAACTGACATTGACGAGCGGAGCTTTTCTCCCCAAGTTGAATCTCTTTCAACTCTCGACGCTCAGCGCCAAGCCCGGAAAAAGCGCTGAGCGCCGGTTTTCAGCGCGGAAAAAACCCGCTAGCTGCTGGCTTATTTGAAAAACGCAGAGCTTCCATTGGAAACAATTGAAAACATGCGCCGGCCGCGGGCGTAAAAGTTTTGGTGTACACAACCCCTTATGATTAATCGCGACTAATCGTTTGCAGAATAAAAGTTTTTGTTTACATAATATATGTGTGTGTGTGTGTGTCTAATTATTATGTATATATAAATACACACACATACATAATTTTAAGAAAAAATATATTTGTATAATAAATATTTATATACAATATAAATTATATATAAATATAAACATGTATATATACATGCAAAGGTTTCTTAATTAGATATGTGTGTACATAATTATTATACACCCACATATATGTGTAAACAAAAACTTTTATTCTGCTATTCTGCAAATGATTAGTCGCAACTAATCGTGAGGCAGCACTAACTGATAGCCTTATGCAATGTATTGAGTGAATAAGTATAATAACACTGAAACTGGTTTGAGTAGAAAAGTTTTTAAACCGTCTTTATCATTTCAGTCAGATACATCTTTATTCAGAGCTTGTGTGTGTGCGTGCGTGTGTGTGTGTGTGTGCGTGCGTGTGTGTGTGTGTGTGTGTGGTGCTGTTCAGTCAATGTGCTATCAGATGTTGGAGTGCATTTATATGTGGTTGCTTCAGGCTGGGGTAGATTAATGCAGGCTTGAAAACAGAGGATGTGCTAATCTCTGATAGCTATCGGCAGCAGTCTCATGCTCACATCAGCCTTTCTCCTGCTTGATAATTTAGTAGATAGAAAGGTTGTACAGATTACATACATGAGGCATTGAAAGCTGTACATAACAAACGTAGCTCTGAATCTTAGGAAAGTCTGCACTATAAGGGCTAGTGCTGAAGCTGATGCTGTTTTTGTTGTTGCTGGGCAGATGTAGTACATTGGTTAAAAGCAGCTTCAGGCAAAAGATAAAAAATAAGATTCAGCTTGTTAAACTGCATTAGTTTATTGTGTTAGTTTATTATATCTCATTAAATGTGAATCGTCTTAATGCAATGAAGTAGAAATTATAATTGTTTTGTGTAAATTATACATTATGGAAATTAAATGCTAATTGCTGTATGTGACATTTTGAACATTGATCAAAAACTTTTTTTTCTATCTCTCTCTCTCTCTCTCTCTCTCTCTCTCTCTCTCTCTCTCTCTCTCTCTCTCTCTCTCTCTCTCTCTCTCTCTCTCTCTCTCTCTCTCTCTCTCTCTCTCTCTCTTCTCTCTAGGTTATAGTGATGGTTGGGATGTGTGTGCTCAGTTGGGTCAGTGTGAGATGTACTCGCAGCTCTCGGCCCGTCAGGATCTGATGGCGTTCTCCCTTACACACTGTCCTCCTGCCAGCATCCAGAACCTTCTAGCAGCATCTAGTTCTCTTCAAACACAGGTGAATCTGCCTGTCCCTTCTCATTGAGTTTGTTTACATGCACAGAATAAGCGGATAACTATCAGCTTTTATAAAGAACCTGTTTTTATGCATTTTCATGCTAATTAATAAACCAGACATGCAGACAACTACATTTAGTGACGTCACCACCTATAGTACATATAGTCATTCAAAAAGCTGACGGGAAATCTGTCTTAAGCTATACTGTTCTACATCATCTCATGTCTGCAGAACATGTAAATGTATTTACAGCTTTTAGTTTGGCAGTTTTTCTGCCAACTACTTTTATACATAACTTTGCGCTTACTTCAGCACGATTCACAGGTTTCTATAATAAGCAGATTTTTGATAGTTATCCACTTATTCTGTGCTGTAAACGCACTCATTGAGACTGTACATGACTTGTGTCTTGCTTTCATCACGATTGTCCATGACCTCTATTTGAAAAGAACTGGAGAATGGATGTTTTACAAGCCTGATCGGTGGCAAGAATGTGAAAAGTATTTTTGCAGTTCCACAGCAATTTAGATATTTTTTGTCACAAAAAGGCAGCCAAACAAAAGCTGAGAAGATATTTAATACAAAATACATCAAGGTATGTCACAGAAATAGAATGACTAAAAATATTTTACTGATAATGTTTTAACCTTAAAGTTAAATGAAAATTCTTTCATAATTGACACAGTTAACTGTACCCATTGACTTCCATAGTAGAAACAAATACCATGCAAGTCAATAGGTTTAGTTAAAGGAATATTCAATTTTCTTAAAAGAAAAATCCAGATAATTTACAAACCACCATGTCATCCAAAATGTTGATGTCTTTCTTTGTTCAGTCGAGAAGAAATTATGTTTTTTGAGGAAAACATTGGAGGATTTTTCTCATTTTAATGGACTTTAATAGAGCACAACATTTAATACTTAACTCAACACTTAACAGTTTTTTTCAACGGAGTTTCAAAGGACTATAAACGATCCCAAACGAGGCATAAGGGTCCTATCTAGCACACTTTTAAACCACAACTTCTCGTCTAGATCCGGTCGTGATGCGCCAGCGTGACCCCACGCAATACGTCATGACGTCAAGAGGTCACAGAGGACGAACGCGAAACTCCGCCCCAGTGCTTACAAGTGTGTTGAAAGAGGACCGTTCCGATGTTTTGTATGTCAACTGATACTAATTAATGTCTTTGTGTCAGTTTATTGTTTACAATGGTCCGCAAATGTGCGTTTCATATATGTAACACGTGACCTCTCTACGTCACTACGCATTTACGTTAGGTCACGCAGGAAAGGACCTAGACAAGAAGTTGTGGTTTAAAAGAGCATATTTTTTATTTTTCTTGTCAAAAATGACAATCGTTTCGCTAGATAAGACCCTTATGCCTCGTTTGGGATCGTTTATAGTTCTTTGAAACTCCGTTGAAAAAAACTGTTAAGTGTTGAGTTAAGTATTAAATGTTGGGCTCTATTAAAGTCCATTAAAATGAGAAAAATCCTGCAATGTTTTCCTCAAAAAACATAATTTCTTCTCGACTGAACAAAGAAAGACATCAACATTTTGGATGACATGGTGGTGAGTAAATTATCTGGATTTTTCTCTTAAGAAAATGGAATATTCCTTTAACTGTGTGCTTACTTTCTTTAAACAAAATAGCTTCATATAACTGAATGTTCTGAAATCAAATGTAAGTACATATGTATACAAAATATGTTGTAGATATTTCAATACACAAATCTTACATTGTGCCTTAAGGGTTAAAGTTAACTCTTCTTGACTCTTCTTGATATATATATATATATAAATATATATGTATAGACTGAACTGGTTGATTCCCTTCTATATATTGTATATTTGAAGTTTAGATGCACAACACACACTGCGACCAGCACAGGTTCTGGTCATTCCTCTCCTCCAGTGTTAACTGCTTTGGTGTCAGGCTGTTTTCAGGAAAGACCCAAAGAAGATTTATTCCAAGATAGACACACATTGAAACACCCCTAAAGAAAATGTATTGAGGAATGAAACCGTACTTTAAATGAGTTTTACTATCGTGCCAAGTATGAATGCTGCCAGAGCGATTAAACATTTAAGAGCAAAGAAGAATAAAAAGAAAAAGTTTTACGCTGAAGGCTAGGGAATGAAAAAGTCAATGCTTTTCTGTCTTCTCTTGTCTTAGGTTCTGTACCAGGCCGTAAATTACAAGATTGATCCCTCTCATGGCCGGAGAGCAGGCAGTGAGATATCGGAGGTAAGAAATAAGTATTTTACATACTCGTCACGTCACAGGACTTGGTTTAGTTTGACCGTTTGAATGTCATGTAGTCTATATAACAAAGTGTCACACTAAACCGAGACCTCAAAAAATTTTCTATCTATTTTGGCACAATATGCAGAAACATTCAAATAAGCCCATTCATAGGTTGACTTTTGGTGCTTTTCCAATGCAATGGAAAAGCATAATTTCTAAAGCCCATATGGATGTCTCTTTGGTGCCAGGGACATGATTTTTTGGCAACCATTATTTACGTCATTTGCACATACAGTATATTGAAATTATAATGCGTTATAAAAAATATTTTGGTCAATTGTATGTTCTTACATATAATTGGAAGCACAGTTATAATTATAGTGGGCTATAAAGTACAGCACACCCAGTGACTGAACTGAGCTCAATATCACATGTAAAAACTGCATTTTTTTAAATGCTATATTTATTTGCTCATACTGTACTGTAGTGAGAACAGACTTAACCACAACACAAGATACCATAGAGGTGTTTAAAGATTCATGTGCACTCAAAAATACATTTGTGCGAGTGTGTGTGAGTGCCTGTGCCTTTTGTTTATGAGCTAAATGTGCATTTTAAACAGAATGAAGTATTAATGAGGTCAAATATAAGGATTGCCTCTGAATACACCGGTTGCTGCGTAAGTCTGGCATTTTTTAAAGTTCAGCTAACGTTGCACGAAACAGATAAAGAAGGCTAATGCAGCTGTGATTGGTGCACTTCCTCAAGAGTCAATTTATGCCTCTGCACCCATATGTTCATTTATAATGCATGTTGAGTTTAACGCGATGGAATGAGTATAGTAGCGGTTTTCTATTGTTTCATAGGATTAAATGGAAATCTTCATCCCTGCTGGGAGTTTCTGTGTCTGTTGTCTTTGTGTTTTTATTTTCCTGGTTGGTAGCGCTTGCCATAAGCCTTGGTACATTTGCATATTTACCACCTAATTGCGACATGATAGCTTTTTATAGCCTTTGATGAATGATTAATCACATTTACTGAAAGTGTTTGGTTGTAGATCAACATGTTGTTGCTGGAGCTACTTCATTTTAATGGTTAATTAAAGCATGGCTAAATTTACTTTATTGGGATACTGGTGTCAATTTGGCATGCTCGGAAGTCTCAGACACATTAGGAAGTTATTGTACTACTAGCTATAGTTTCTGTCAGTAATTGGATTGTCAGGTCTCAGTGTATAAGTCGTAGACACTGTTCTGACTCTGAAAGAACACAGAAATTTAAGTGCATTTTGGGACTGCACTGGCCCTAAAGACAATTTCCCCCGAAACTTTTTCAAATACATATTCCGTTTAAAATGAATCAGAATTTAATTGAAATGATCCTAAAGGAATAATTAATCGGAAAATGTAAATGATTTCATAATTTACTCATCGGCATGCTATCCCAGGTGTATATGACTTTCTTTTTATTACATTTACATTTATTAATTTAGCTGACGCTTTTATCCAAAGCGACTTACAATTGCTATATATGTCAGAGGTCGCACGCCTATGAAACAACTAGGGGTTAAGTGTCTTGCTCAGGGACACAATGGTGTGTCACAGTGGATTCAAACTCAGGTCTCTCACACCAAAGGCGTGTGTCATATCCACTGCGCCGTCACCACCTCTGATATATGACAACTACACTGTAAAACGTAAAAGGTTGAATCAACTTTAAAAATTACTTATTTCAACTTATCTGTTTAAGTGAAAAATACTTTACTGTTAGTGTAACGTGCCATCATATTTGAACTTACTGTACAGCACTCATGTTTATTATAATACATGACGTTTTAGGGGGCAAGGCAAGGCAAGGCAAATTTATTTGTATAGCACATTTCGGGGGTGGGACTAATTTCACAACAACAAACCAGTGCTGTGCCAGCTGCTGCCATTTTTGAAAAGCAAGACACTTTCATTGAAAACAATTGTATGTATTGCATTATATGTATTGTGGTCATTGACAAAAATGGTTTGGCAAGATGAGAAATTCAAAGATCTTTTTTTAAAAACTTTTTTTAAATGCATGCATCAGGTTTATTTCAATGCACATAGTGTATTTATGTAAATGTTATGCAATAAAAAAAATGACATTTGCACAATTTTTATGAAAGTTAAGACTGAATGAACCTGATAATGTCAAATGGTGTAAACGCCAATTGTGCCAAAGAATGAGAAATATTAAATATTTTATCCACCTTGATTGCATGTAAGCGTAATCATTAAAAAAAATAATTGTAAAATATAATTGTATTAGTTATTTCTAAATTTTAATGCGTTTTTGTAATATTTGTCCTGAAATATGTTGAAAACAGCTCTGTTTTCTAAATAATCTTTGACAAATTATGTAACAATGTATGTAAATAAATACATTATATTAAACTAGATGATTATATTTTATTTCACATTTTTTATGAATTTATTTATATATTTAAAAAAGTACTAGTTACACCAATTGACACAGACCGGTTACACCACTTTGACATTTTTGCAATATCCCCCAAATATTCTTTCAAAATAAAATGAAACTAGAAATTTTAGAGTTGGTCCTCAAAAAAGAGAATGTATGCAAGTAATCTGCAAATTTATTTTGAAATTTGAACCCTTTTACATTTAATTGAAGCATACGGACACAAAATAGATAAGAGAATCCCTCTTTCTTTTTTAACTCTGTTATACTTTATTCTCATTGAATAAACAGAAAATACAATTTGCAGTATAAAAATTGAATGAAGCACAATGGGTTGCAAACAGCATGTCATCTTGGCTTTATAGAACCTGACTTTATTGACTATAGTTTACGGTTGAAGTTTATTTACTGATACATGATGCTAATATAAACTCGATCCTTCATGTTGTCGGAATTTCAACATTGTACATTAAATGCATGCAGTAAAATATTCCAGCCAATCTTGTCCTTGATTGTATATGTATTAAATAACGGCCTCTTGGTATCGATATGTCAAGCCAGCTTTATTTGTATGGCACATATACTGCTGTAATAGAAGACTGGAAGCTTCTGTGTAAAGTTGCGCCTGCTGTAGTGTGGCTGAAAACTATAATAAATTCAGTATGGCTTAAATGTGTAACCTTTCTTGACTGCATGTTGCAGACAGGAGCAACTGTTCCAGGATCAGCCCCGGGCTCAATTAACCCCACAGACCTGCTGCACAGAACCACGGCCCGAACCATAGAGGTCCTGACCAACACCACCATGACCACGAGAGCTGTGCTGACTGCTGTCAGTGACTCCCATTGGTGGAGGGAATCCATTAGCTTGCTCCGCCCACTGCAAGTAAGCCACTCCCACTCCACACACAAAGTTTTGTTTAGCTGTGATTGAACGCATTAATCCATTATGCATTTCCCCCTTTAAAACATGTGAATGTTTCATGCATTCATGCTCAGGCATACAAACGGTTGCCAAAACAGGTTGGCTAGAGCTCAGCAGTGATTTTTTATTTTTTGGCCGAATCTGTTGGGCCATTAAAACCTGGCATGGTTAAACGAACTTCTCCCTGGCTGTGTCTCTTTGTGAAGCGGTTTGTTTTTAACTTCCTGTTACCGTGTCCCCATCTGTGAGATTCCTGCGTGAATCTTTCTAGTAAAATGGTCGATGACTAACAGAGGCTCTGCATTCCTAATGGCCTTCCATAGTGACTATCTCTCAAGGCCAGAGTCAAAAAGCTCTCCGGCCTTGGCAGAATACTCTGGCGCCTTACGAGCGTTTATGAGCACGGCTGAAACATTAATGGCTCCTGCATGCATGTCTGTGAATGTTTTATGAATATTCTATGAATGTTTAATGAACATTTATCTCCTTTCAGGGACAGGGCTTGGATAGAAACCGCTCCGCCGTGGCCAATGAAAATGCAGAACTGGAAAGGCAAGGATGCAATCCATTCTATGCGGAGCTGTTTGATGATCCATACGTCAATACGGTAAATTTCATCACCTGGAGGTTTCTGGTTGTGTTTTTCTCCTGCAATTTGTTTCACATTTTCTTGCACATTTATTGCTTGTACTGTAGCTCCAGTTAAAGGGATAGTTCACCCAAATATGAAAATATAAGTTATTTTGAAAAATGATGATAAGCACACAGTTGGCGGTACCCATTGTCTTCCATAGCCTTTGTTTTTCCCACTATGGAATCGAGAACAGGCACGCTCAACTCCCAAATTGTGTATGGGTGCGAGTAATAAAGAAGTTATTAAAATAAAAATGAAAACCGCACTCTCAAGAAATAATTTCATAGATTTATTTGTACCATATACACACAGACGCGTTTCAGCCTAAGTCATCATCAGTGTGTAATTTAATTTATTTCCTACTATGGAAGTCAGTGGGTCAACTTATCCAGGTTTAGAACAATGTGGTTAGTAAATGTTGACAGAATTGTCATTTTTGGGTGAACTATCCCTTTAAAGGTGCTCTAAGCAAATTGACGCGTTTTAGACCATAAAAGGGGGAGGAGTTAGCTACGCTCCGTCTGTTTGAAAACAATTCAAACGTCAACAAAAACTAACGTCTCGCAGATTCGCTTAGAACGCCTTTAATCCTGAAGGGGTAGCTCAATTAATCAATAAAATTTTTTTTTTTAATAAAATCCTTGGCAGTCTTTCTATGTAATAAAAATGTGATGAAAAAATTAGTAAATGAAGAATGGAACAAAATGACTAAAAAGCACAATAAAAGTTTAATGCAAGACATCTAAAATGAAATTATCTTAATGCTTGCTAAAGTTTGTTATATAATTTATTCACAAAAACATATGGACATCTGCCAAAGCTTACTCCATGTTTATGAGAGTTTATGTGAGAAGTAAAAATGTCAATATACAAACAATAAGGCTTTTTAGTTGAACTTGTGGAACCATTTGACAAAATTGAATTATTTTCTAGAAGTATAGGCTGACCTTGGTTTTAAATTTGACTTAAATTTGCATCTGAATCTTTAAAGTGTTATACATTTTCATGGTTTTTGATGTGTATTTCAGACTGAAGATGTGTATTTATCTTATAAGTACACTCCTCATGAAGACTTTGCTGAAGTTTTACTACAGACGGGCAAACTGGCCGAAACCAACAGCGAAGGACAAAACCTTTTTCCTGCAACAGAGGGTAATGCTCTTACATATGTAAATCGATAACCTTTACTCTTAGATTTCAGAAATTGATTTGATAATTTTTTTGTTTGACATTAACTAAAGGTGACATAGAATGATTGAACGGGTCTTTATCCTTGTTCTGTGATGTGACATGTAGACAACAAAATTTTAGTTGGGTCTATAATTCCTTAAAGCTTCCTAAAAACCTCTCTCAGAAAGCTATATTAGGGTGGGGGAGTTTAAACTCGTGGTTTTGCACCTATTTAGCATCCCTTCGGGCTTAACTGGCAACCTCATTATGAAATGCAAGCACTTGACGCTGATTGGCTGCCTTTGCTGTCACTCAAAATAATGTAAACTTCGTTGTCTTCAGAACATGGACAGGCCAAAATTTTACAGATAGAAGAGCACACCTCGGATAGCAACTTGCCATTTCGCCTTGAACTTCGCGAACACTGCTGCAATTTACTTCCTGTTGGAAGCGAGAGGCTGGATGTATGCAAATGATTTTGAAGGGGAGTGAATTGAATGAGAGTGGGGGGCAGTGAAATGCACTTTACCTAATATATATCCATTGTTCAGGCCATTTTCTGGCGGACATTTCTAAAGGAGGATGTTCCGAATGTCTAGCACTTTTCGTATGTTCGTGAATGCGGGTAGACTTCCGTTATTCAACTAAGACAAGGTAAAAATGGTTTTTCATTCTCTGTCACCTTTAACTAAGTTGCAGGTTGAGGGAATGCATTCAACATTGTAATTTAACACAGGTTGTGAAATTTAAGGATATAGGATATAGACACATTGATCTGTGTAAATCTTTATTTGTTTTTGGTTAATTATATAGGAAATGGTCTGTTAAAAGGGGACATATAATAAAAATCTGACTTTTTCCATGTTTAAGTGCTATAATTGGGTCCCCAGTGCTTCTATCAACCTAGAAAATGTGAAAAAGATCAACCCAGTAACTTAGTTTTGGTAAACCATTCTCTGCAAGCATGTGAAAAAATAGGTCATTGCAATTTGGCTCTCTTTGTGATGTTATTATAATAATACCGTCCCTTAATTTGCATCCAATCATGGCACTGCCATTTAGTGCACACAAATAGAGAGAGAGAGATAGAGAGATATTAATTGACAGCACAAGTCATTTTAGCACAAGTTTCAATTTTTAGTGTTTGCATTTTATCAGATCATTTGCATTTTAAAGGACACACCACCCCAAAATTTTTGCTCACACCTACAAAGTGTCAATTTTAAACATGCTAAAATAAATTATCTCTTGGGTATTTTGAGCTAAAACTTCACATGCGTATGTGTGGACACCAAAGACTTTTGTCCCCTTTTAAATATCTTACTGTAGTTCTTAGAATAATAAAACATAGTATTTGTTCCTCTTATGCTTTAAAATAAATTCATAAGACACAAAAGCATCCAGTATTTGCACCGACCGTCCTCATTAGCGTTACACATTTGCTCAAAGTTCCACCATCAATCGTCTTTCATCGCCCTCTTGTTAACTGCAATGTCCTTGTTAGGGAACGCTGTAATCTCACAGCCCCGGGGCAGCTCCTCAGGTACCAGCCTCTCCCTCTTCCCCATCTCATCTCTCCCTGATGTATTGCCACTCGCTGGCTACATGTCCGGAAGAATAGCGTCATATTGATTAATTAATGTGTACTCACCGCAAGCAGACAGCAGTAAATAACATGCACCCTCTCGATACAAGAGAGATAGCAGCTAGTCAAAATATCAAGGCCTCTCGCATCAAGATGGATGAGCCGAATGGGAAAATCAATGCGGAATGATGGGAGGGCTCCGGGAACTTTGGTGAAAGAATGCAAATTGCGATTCTCCTTTACTTCTTCCTTTCATTTTATCCTTTCTTTTCATTCGACCGATGTCACTGTCGCTCAGGTGAACGTAAAGTCACCTTCGCCTGGGAGAACGTGAGATGAAAGGGAAGTATTTGAGTCAGGCTGATAACACTAAATTAATGACCTGCGCTTTAAAATGTATGCTGACTTCACTTTTCCTTTAAGAACAGTCATGGATCTTTGCCGTTGCTAGTGTCCTCTCTAATCTCTGTGCTTAGGTGTGAAAGGCTTAAAGATGATGTTTTCAGGATATTTTCTCATTTAGCTGCAGCCATAAATATAATAAAGTTTTCTTTTTTGCAAATCATGGTTTTCTTGCTCGCTCGTTCTCTCTCTCTCTCCAACTATCTGTTTCTCTATCTTTTTCTCTTCAAACCAAAGCATATTAATTAATCTGGGTATTAATCTTTATCTTTATAAACTTTCCACAGTTAATTGCATACTTCTAGTCGCTACTTGAAGCCACACCTCTCTAGATTTAAAGATGACATAGAATGATTGAACGGAGTATGTATCCTTGTTCTGTGATGTGACATGTAGACAATTTTTTTTTTTGGGTCTGTAATGCCTTAGAAGCTTCCTAAAAACCTCTCTCAGATAGCTCTATTAGGGTGGGGGATTTTAAACAAGTGGTTTTGCACCTATTTGGCTCCCCCTACTGGCTTAACTTGCAATCTCATTACTGATTGGCTGACTTTGCTGCCACTCAAAATATGTAGCCAATTATTTTAAAGTGGAGGGGCAGTGAGATACCTGTGATGTCATAAGCATCAGTTTTTCAGATTTCTGCCGTTTTTCAGCCGTTTTCTGGCTGACATTTCTAAAAGAGGAATTTCTATGAGACTGAGATGTTTAGCATGTCTAGCACTTTTTCTACAGGTATGTTCGTGAATGCGGGTAGACTACCATTATTCAAAAAAGACGAGGTAAAAATGGTTTTTCATTCTCTGTCCCCTTTAAAGGTAAAAGGGATTTTGAGAAAGACTATGTCATGCGAAGTTGTCAAACAGCTGAGAACGCTACAGTAAAACAGTTAGGAACGCTTCAGCTTTTGTCATTTCAGCACACGTAAGACTCTTACCGCCACAACTGGTTTCAATTACATCGTCTCTGCAAGAATTATTTGACACACAAAAACGTTTGATACCGGCGCAGACCTGGAATAGCAAACTAAAATCTCTTAGCGCGGAAATGAGAACTGATGGGCTGTCTGAAAAATTACTCTCAGGTTACCTGTTAATTGTATTTGATAGTCTGTGTATGTCTGCGTGGCTGTCTGACTCTGAGAGTGGAATTGCTTTGAACATACTGTTCCCATGTGTGTTACTGTTTTGTGGTTAGATCCTATTGATCATATTTAAAGGGATTTTACGAATAAGGCTTTCATTTACTGCTAAATGAGGTCAAACACTTGCTCTCAAGATCATTATAAATGTTCCCTTTTTTGCATTTGGCTGAAGCTTATATCCAAAGTGCATTACAATGTATATACGTTTTGTCAGTATGTGTTTCCTGGAATCAAATCCACAAACTTTAGTGCCAGTACCACAGTAATCTACCACTGAGCTTCAGGCACACATGAGCTCAGGTATTTCAAAAGTAACACTTTTTAAAGCTCACGTAACACGCTGTTTCTGCATTTCTGATGTTAATCTGGAGTACCTATAGAGTAGTATTACATCCTTTGTACCTCCAAAGAGTCTTTAGTTTAATCAGATTTATACAAGAAAGATTAGCTTTGTCGAATCTTTCCGATAACACATGAAAAAATTAAGAACGAGGGGTTACTACCGCGGGAGGAGCTTATAACTTATGATTCACTACATGTTCGTGTCATTTATATAATATGCACACGCCTATTTCCAACATAAGACAGAAGTCTTACTTACCGCATGCAATTCATGACCCGGTTGGTAAAATCCAGTTTATCAAACACACACGCAAAACTCCGCTGCTACCCCGGATAATAAACGATATCCATTGTTTTCATAAGGCTGGCTTTCTTCTACTCACATCCAAAAACACACTTCATCTTTCGTGCCATTGTTGAGTTTTGAAATTAAACAAAGCTGTGACACGTGACATGATGTTTGCAAGTTCTAGCGTCTCCCGCTGAGTGACGGGTGGGCGGGGTTTTCCGGGGGAAGTGCCCATATAAAGAAGTGATACGTATACAGTAGAAAACCCTTGAAACGTCAGCTGAACCCGTAATCGGAAAAAAAAACTTTCAGAAACTTGTACGAACCCTGGCGAAGTGCATTCGGAACAGAAATACTCTGTAACACGCCCAACTGCATTTTTTGACACTTTGTCTACGTTTAGCATGAGGAAACAACTCTATAACTGTGTTAATAAGTCAGAATGCATGAAATACCATTGAACCACCCCTTTAATAAAGTTCTATTTATTAACATTAGTAAATGCGGTAGATAAGATGAACAAGCAATGGGCTGTAAAAAAAACTATATTTTCAGATCTGTCAGGTTTTCTAATGATTTGTTCACCACTGTATACTGTATAATATAATATAATTAATTAATTTATTTATTTATATGCATACATACATGCATGCATACATACATACACACTCCAGTTTTACCTTTAATAATAATTCTACATGTATAATGACCCTTTCTGTTCAGTGTCTGTTGAATTCCAACAAAAGCAAACCTCATGAGCGACATAAAGTAACCCAACAGCAATGCAAAAGACTGAGTGGATACAAAGACACATTAAAGATTTGATTTAAAATCAGGGTTATTCCGTAAAATGTATATTTCTGAAATATTTTAGTAAAATATTAGCATTTTGTGTTTGTAAAATAAATTGGAACTTGTTTTCTTTGCAGTATTCAAGCACTGTATGTTTTTTTGTTATTTGCACCATGTTTAAACAAAAATAATAATTTTACTTTAACACATACCTAAAAATATAACATTTAGAATTTTTTTTGATAATCTTTAAGTGGTTTCTTAAAGGGGACATATCATGAAAATCTGATTTTTTTCCATGTTTAAGTGCTATAATTGTGTTGCTTTTATCAACCTAGAAAATTACTAACATAATAGTAACTAAGTTTTGGTAAACCATTCTCTGCAAGAATGTGAAAAAAGTAGGTCATTGACCTTTGGCTCCCCTTGTGATGTCAGAAGGGGATAATACCGCCCCTGAGTCTGCACTATCCAACCACATCACTGCCATTTAGTGCAGAGATCAACTCATTTGCATTTAAAAGGACACACCCAAAAACGGCACATTTTGCTCACCCCTACAAAGTGACAATTTTAACATGTTATAATGTTAACATATTAGAGCTGGGCATAGATTAATCTAGATTAATCTCATACAAAATAAAAGTAATTTTTTGAATGACATGAGTTTGTGCTGTGTGTAATTATTATGTATATATAAATACACACACATTCATGTATGTATTTAAGAAACACTTACATGTGTATATATATATATATATAAATATATATATATATATATATATATATATATATATATATATATATATATATATATATATATATATATATATATATATATATATATATATATATATATATATATATATATATATATATATGAAGAGTTTCGTTGCAAAACGAGATAACTCAGTTTTTTTAATTGTTCAGAAATCATGTTTTTTGGTTGTGCATTCCAATTAATATCAATTCAACTGCAGTTGGTTTGATTTGATTGAAACCTTCATAACTTAAAAAATACAGCTAAGTAGCACCATAAAAAAAAATAATAACATGATAACATAATAATAAACATGTTTTGACAAAAATGTAAAAAAAAGTGATTTTTCTCGTTTTGCAACAAAACTCTTCATATATTTATTTATATTTTTACATATTCTAAATTATATATAAATAAAAAACGATATTTAAATAAAACATTTCTTATATGTACAGTATATGTAGGTGTGTTTACTTTTATTTTGTATGAGATTAATCTAGATTAATAATATATATATATATATATATATATATATATATATATATATATATATATATATATATATATATATATATATATTATCAACGTAACGTTGTGGTTACCGTAATTTTCTAAATATCTTTCTTGTGTTTAACAAAATAAAACAAGTCAAACAGGTGTAGAGCAACATGAAGGTGTGTAAATGATGACTTGGGTGAACTATCCCTTGAAGCATTTGTTGTTTTATTGCATCATGCCCAGTTCGAAACGGTGTAACAAACAGCTTCTCGCCATTTAAAGGTAGTTGATTGTTTATAGGTTGACTATGTTGTGAAATCTGTATTTTGTTCACATTTCAAGTGTATGCAGTGACAATGAGATCTGTACTGGTTCATTTTCCTCACTTACACTTATCCAGCTCTCTCTCTCTCGCTCTCTGTCCCATCATGTTAAAGTTCTGCAAGGATGTGCTTCTGCAGTACTACCTCTAAAATATTCATCCATCTTTTTTCTCGCTGTCATTTCACAGTACTTCTTCAGCTGGCCAGTGATGCCTTTCCCAAAGATATGACACTTGCCCTGGCCTATTTACTGGCTCTACCTCAGGTGAGTCTGACTGCTCTATTTGCAAAGCTGTGAGTGTGCACTGGTGCTTCAGATTATGTCTCTTTAAACTCCTTTTATCTCTTTGCAGTATTGAAAGATGCATTTAACAATAGCTTAAAATCTAATACGACATCTAATTTCCATTAGATAGCATTGTTAGGTTCAGATCCACGATTTGAAGTATGATTACATCCACCTGATCCAGACTGGTTCAGACCCTAATTAAATCATCTGAAATTATCTTAATGGGCTTGCAATTGATAGTATGTCCCCTGTGATACCTCTAAAGTCATTATGAGGGGAAGATGGGTTGAAATTGATGTGGCGTTAGCCCACCTATTGTCGTCCTCCTAATAATTTGGCCTCGATTGTCCTCACGGGTCGAGTTTATGAGACGTTCAGTCACTCAAAGCGCCCATCCGGCTCACGAGGGACATTAGCCATGAGTTTCAAATGTCCTTTCGTCCCGTTGCTTTTTGTCATTGTATTGCTAATGTATGCCATTCATGCGTACATTGATTTTTTTCCCTGAAGGTTGTTGGCTTTTGAGGCACAGGATGCCCTTTTGATATTGGCGATGCAACTGGCCGTAGCTACAGTGGAGCATTTAAAGTCTGATGCATTGAACATAAAGTGTTGTTTTATTTGACAAGAACTTCTACACTTTCCTGTAGTATTTTACAATAGATACTATATAGTAGTAGAGTATGCCGTAGATGCATGAGACAGATTACATCAATATTTCGATTTCAATTGGTAGTTGCTGCATGAAGCCAATGCTGGTTACATAAAATTGAATTTTCTCAGCTGTGCCGCTTCACCGGACACAGCCAGGGCTCACAGTTGCACATGTCACCCATAAATCCTCCATTTGTTATTGACATTGAGTGTGCATGTGAATGCCTTTTGAACCTGACTCGTCTTCTTTTTTTTTTGCAGGTGTTGGATGCAAACTTGTGTTTTGAGAAGCAGCCCCCATCTGCACTGTCTCTACAGTTAGCGGCGTATTACTACTCTCTTCAGATATACTCCCGACTAGCACCCTGCTTTAAAGATAAGTGCAGCCCGCTTTACAGGGTAAGCATACTGTACCAAGGGGTCAAGTGTGGCCGATTAGCTGGTCGATGTTGTAACCTCACCTTATTTCTTCATTGATGGCCTTTCGGAAATATCCCTGATATCAGCGGAATGCAGGATTTTATTTATCTTTTAAGTCAAAAATGAAACACAGATGAATAGAACACTGTTTTTCTCTGGGTTTTATAGACCTGATTAGGTATTACAAATTTCTGTTTCACCCTCCATTCCCCGGGCCTTCTTCTTATCTTGCGCTTTAGCAAGTTTGCAAACACTTACACGAGTCAAGAACGGAATTCATTAGCGACACAATAAAAGTTCTCACCTTGAAATGGGCTGATAAAAAGGTATTGCAGCCTTTTCACTTTCTTGGTTTCGTCTTCCTCTCCACGTTCTACCTCATTCGCACATCTCCCGCGCCGTTACTCCATTTCCTTTTCTTGTAATATTTCAGGTTTATCTGCATTACACATGACAGAGCTTCACCGCTTGCCTACGATTTTTGCATCTTCTCTCCGAGCGCCGCTTTTCTCATTTTTCCCGCCCTCTCCGCCTCTGTTCCATTATCATAATTCCATCTTTCATTTTCACCCTCCGTTGCACCACAGCATCTCTTTCTGCGGTTCCCCTCGTATGTCTCTCTCTCTATCTCTCTCTCTCTGTTATAATGATGCATGCTCCTCTCAGTTCACTTTGAGAGCTCTTGGTTAACGAGGTGGAAGGTCCCTTACAGGGTTTCTGTCTCTCGTCTCTTCACCTCATGCCGGGTTCATCCTGACCACCATCCTCACAAAACTACTTCATTATCGGTCCTCAGCACGAAGGTCAGCGTTTACGTGTTAGTTCGGCAGCGCTTCGTAAAACCTATAAACTGTGGTAAGCAAATAATGGTTGTTGAACTGTCATTACAGGTTCACGGTGCGAGTCACGAGTTTATCAGAACCTTAGGTTAAGAGAATCCAGTTTGAGGTTTTTATAGCTTTTATTGTGTGAATCCTAAATTAATTCAAAATCATTGACCAGCCATGACCAATTTTATAGCTGTTGAAGGACAAGGTCATACAATGACACACAAAGATTTCTTTGCATTGTATATTACAAATATCAAACCAAGTAATTTTTTTTTAGACATGGTTAGGGTACCCTTGCATGCAAAAGGTTGAGCATCATTTGTTTGCACATCTTACTTAATTTGCTTTTATTTATATATATATATATATATATATATATAAAAGCAAATTAAGTAAGATGTGCAAACAAATGATGCAAACAAATGTCTATCTAAAATATGATACGTTTAAATGAAAAAAATCCTTAATGCATCAGTAAACTCCCTAAGTGCATCAGTTAAATCTTGTAAATAATCATTTTAATCAGGCTCTTTATTTATGTTCAATAATTTCACTTTAATGGCAAAAAGGTTTTTAGTCAGTAATTGAAATGCCTAATTTTCACAATTTCACTTTAGTTATTTCATTGGTATTTAACAAATTTGACAAGTGGATGTTCACATTTTGTTTCTTTTGTGTGTGCAAATATGTTTTTTTGTTTAAATGTAGGCACACATCAAGCGTGCTCAAATGAAGAGCAGCGCGGTCACGACATGCTCTTTTTTTTCAGCCGTATTGGTGCCACAACCAGTTGGAAATACCTCAACATTTCAGAATGCCGCATTGGAAGGCTCGTTGTATAGTATTTATACGCGAAATGTGAACGCAAGCTTTATTGGCCAAACCAAACCGCGCTCGGGCGCGTTTGACCCCCAAAGCCTGGTTCATTTGACTAGTGTGATCACTCTGTACTGTGCCTGGGCACGGATTGGTTAATCGCGCCCCGGCCGGGTTGCAGAGGTGGGCTGGAGCGTGGTTCACTTAGGCTCACCCCTCGTTCAGACAGCCAGCGACGTTATCGTTGTGTTGCCCGTCTCTTTCAATAAGGCGTTTCTAAATCTGGTTGTCATAAACAAATGAGTACCATCCATGCCAGTAAGTGACGAGAGAAGGATGACGTGAACTCCATTACTTTGTTCTCATTGGTAGTCGCTCCCGAAATTCGCTTGACATTTACATAAAGTTAAACTTTTCTTAACTTTCTCGCGTCGCTAGACACACCCATACGGTCCCCAACGGTCACTTTCGCTCGTGTCGCCGGAAGTCGCCCGATTTCCATTGAAATGAATGAGATCGCGTCGCTCTGCTACTGCTGGTCGCTATCTGTCTGAATGGGGCTTCAGGCGCGCCTGAGTGCGATTCAAAATGTGAAGACGTCAGTTGCGCAACGACTCGCCTTCAGTTGCCTCCGTAAAAACCTTTTTATGCCTGCAGCCGGGTTATGTTAATGTCCGAACTGCACACGTGACAAATCAACTAAGCAATATGATGAAATGTGAGAGGGCTGTCTGTAATCGCGCACCAAATGACTCTGAATAAAAAACACAGACTTTTCATTACGGTGGGTTCCAGTGTTAAGATAGCGCTTTACTTCCTGCTTTTTCAAAACAATCGCATCTTAATGACGAAAGCGCGCCTGGGCTCGGATCGATAACAGTACAGTGTGAGTGCGTGCATCCGGGGGAGTAGGGAGGGGGGACAATCGCGCTGGGGCTTGGTTTGGTTTGGATAATGTGAATGCGCCCTTAAGCTCCTTCTAAACAAAATCCACTTCTTTGAACAAAACATAGTAAATCGTAAACAAAATCAGTAAAGAAGCAACTAGAAACATTGCCATTGATTAAAGTCATACTGCAAATATGAAGAATCTGAACCAGACATTAGGGGGTGCTGTGATCCATGTCACTGCCACATTTGGGTTGCATCCAGGTCCAAGTACTCACAAGGGACCCAAGTTTCAATGTGACCCACGGTCGCTTAGTGGGTTTTGCCAACAAAGCAGAGTATTTCTGAAGGCCCAAGGTTGGGGGTTAGATGAATTTGAAGCGAAAGTATTTGATGAACGTATAATACGTGCTGAGAGCGTTCGGTTAATATTATTATCACATGTTCAGATGCTTTTGCATCTGAGCTCCTAATATTATTTTTCGATTTTTGCCAAGATATAGTGAAGATTTTTGCTGCTGATACAAGTTTGGCAGTTGGAAGATATTTTGTTTTAATGAACTAGATCTGCAAGCTAATTCTGTGAACAGAAGTCATTAAACTTCATTCTCTTGTGAGCATTTCAATAGTGAAAGACGAAACGTTTGCAGTTCTCATCTTTGAGAGCTGTCACTTAGTTATCAGCTCTGTGCTTTGCCACAGGCAGAAGAGTTTTAAAGACATAAAAAAAAGAAACACAAGGAAATGTTCTTGTAATTATATTGCAGTGCGAAGAATATAAATCAGTACTGTGACTTTGTAACACTTTCACAAAAATTGCGAACAGCAACTCGTGTCCCAGTTTCCAGAAAGATCAAATGTGGCAAAAGTGGCATTTATTTTAAACCTTAAATTTTGAAGTCTTTCATCGAAAATGAACATTTGGCTGCATTGAAAATAATTTGTTGTTTTTGAAAACTAATGTGTACCATTTTCAAGAGATTTTTCATTTGCCGAGCTAACAAAAGAACATTTTATTTTGTTCGTTTGTGCTTTTAGCAATGTACTGGTTGTGACTTGGCAGCAAATGCACTAATGAAAGCCCTTCAAGTTAACAATTTGGCTTGTTCCCAGAACATTTCCTTTTTTAATACCTTTCACATCAATTTCCTTCAAAATACGCTCACAGAAATTTTGAATGACCGTGTACATAAAGAGCAATAGAAAGGTCATGGAGGGAAATTATTGTTTTGTTGATGGTTTGAAGGTTACAGTGCACCGGCCACATACTGCCCACCCGTGCACTCAAAGTGTTTTTCCAAGGAACCCTGAGGTACAAAGTGCCCAGTGTTTTGTACATCATATACTGACTCACATGTCCACACAAACACATCTCTCATAATGGGTTGTAATGGCCCTTTATGTGGCTTTGGTTAAATGGTAGAAAAAGTCCATTACCACTGATAGAGAGAAAAATAATATTTTGCTCCGTTCTGTTTTTTTTTCTTTCAAAGTGCCCTTTTTTCTGACATTATGCTTTGGATTTAATGATATTTGTTGAAGGAGTCGGTTATTCAGCAGATAAGCTATAAGGCGAGCTTCAAACATCTCCATTATTTGTACCTCTTTGAATTCTCATGTTTTTATCCATCCGTCTCCTCATTTGCTTATTTTTCTTACTATCCTCGTCAGTTCATAACTCATCTCTTTCACGGTAATCCATTTATCCTTATTTCTCTTTATTTAAATCCTCTCTCAGTGTCATAACACATAATCTTTCTGTTGAGACATCTCTCTCTCTCGCCCATCATATCTCGCTCTCTTTGGCATTCAGTCGATCCCCCTCAGACATCATCAGTACGGCCTATGTACGTGTTGTTATTGAAACTAAGTAGTCTGTAGGAGCATGCAGCCAGGCCCGTGGATGAATTCTGCTTCATCTCGAGCTGCACGCTGCCTTTGCATTGCAAATTAAGCCCAACAAGATGTTTCTTTCAAATCTAAGTGCATAATTATGTTCTTGGTGTAGGAACGAGACCATGATCCTGTTGTACTGTGACGCCCGACTAACAGTGAGCAAGTGTTTCTTCTCCAACCAGCGTTGTTTTTCGATTTTTATTCTGTTGATATGGAAAGCAGTGCATGTCTTAATTCGAAAGCATTGCAGACCTGTTGTGGGTAGGCTTGCCGCGATAGTCGGTGAAACAGTGATTACCGGTGATTCAGCCTCTCACCGGTTAGATCACTTGCCCACCGCGACACCGTATTTCACCGTCGTTTTGATATTTTCGTGTAATTAAATCATTTAGTTTCGTTAGAGAGAGCAAACACACTAACAACTGAATGTGTTTGCTGCCTGAATTCAGCGGAGCTCAACGCGCGTCACGTCACAGAGCAGCAGGTGTCAGATTTCATTTATTTCTGAGTGTGCGAGACGAGCTGACTGACCAGACGATGGCAGAAGACGTGTGCTTACTCATTTTTATTATAATATACATATATAATGTTTAATATAAGCGAGATCATTTTGTTGTTGTGTTTTTCATCAAGAAAAATAATAAACCCATCATTCAAGCAGTGCTTTATGGAGAAGTAGCCAGTTGCTCTGCTAGGGACTGGCAGGTTCTGTGAGAATTACCTGCTCACATTGACTCAAGCACTTAATTACCAGCTGTTGCACACAAATTCATACGCAATTTAACGCAGCGTACGCAAGCATGGCATTTAAATAGTTGCATAATTCAAAAGTGAAAGTAAAATGTGCACGTCTGCATGTGCATTTATAAGCCCCTCCCACCACCGGGTTTGTGACGCGCTGATTAACCGGTGGGAAAATTCTGTCACCGCGGCAACCCTAGTTGTGGGGTTTTAACGTACGACCATGTTTTAAAGGAAAACGCCACTATTTTTCAATATTTTACTATGTTCTTACCTTAACTTAGACGGATATATACATAACTAACTTTTATCAATGCATGCACTTAATCTTTGTACAGCGCCTTGTGAATGTGTTAGCATTTAGCCTAGCCCCATTCATTCCCTAGGATCCAAACAGGGATGAATTTAGAAGCCACCAAACTCTTCCATGTTTTCCCTATTTAAAGACTGTTACATTAGTAGTTACATGAGTAAGTATGGTGGCACAAAATAAAACTTTTCCTTGGATCCATAGGAATGAATGGGGCTAGGCTAAATGCTAGGCTTTAAACTTAAAGTCTAGTTGATTTGAATTTTGTTGGGGAGATTACACGAGTAAGTATGGTGACACAAAATAAAACGTGGCGATTTTTTAAGCTATATTATATATTACTATATTGTATGGCGGAAGAGCACTTAGTTTGCAGCAAATAGGGAAAACATGGAAGCGTTTGGTGGCTTCTAAATTTATCCATGTTTGGATCCTAAGGAATGAATGGGGCTAGGCTAAATGCTAACACATTCATGATGCGCTTTACAAAAATTAAGTGCAACCATTGAAAAAAGATAGGTATGTATTAATTTGTCTAAGTTGAGGTAAGAACATAGTAAAATATTGAAAAACGGTGGTGTTTTCCTTTAAAGCACACACGCCATCCATCCATTCGCTTATATAAAATAAAATCTTCCACATTGGTCTATTATAAAATGGTAAGTCTGCCTTTTGTCTTTCAGTTCCACATACAAAGGTATCGTTGCTTTCATAAATGTATTATTAACGATTGACGTATTCACATCGTGTGCAGTGTCTGTCATAAACAAAGTGAGCTTGTAATTTAATTGCATTCTGCGTATAAGCAAGGATGCAGTGATTAGTCATCCGCCTTTTATTTGATGTTGATAGATGTTCCTTTTAACAATCTGTACTGTATGTGTTTGTTCTTTTCTCTCTGTGCATTAGGGACCAGTAGACCATTCTTTAATCCTTTTAAGCAGACGTCTTTCTTTCTTTTTTTTTACCCGTATTCGTCTGGATACGGCACATTTTTGGTTCTTTGTTGGCTGAGAGGATGCTGAAGCAGTATGCATGCAAGCGTTTCTTGCATTATAGAAGTAAAATCAAAGCTCTGCTTAATATAATTGTCGAGCCGAACCGCTGGGTACATAGATTGAGAACACCTCCTAACCATTCATGATAGCCTCCAGTAAACTCATTTGAAGCACGTATTTGACCCACCTACACATCAATTACATTTAAATAGGTGTTTGGGAGCACATACAATACTGACTGTTTTCAAATAAGCCGGCTTGCAGTATTTTCATTTGCGATTTTACGAAATGTTTATTTTATACTCTCAATAATGAAGCATTTGTATTCAGACTGCCGCAGAAACCGTCCCACAAGGTGGTATCCAACGGGCCACCTTTGCACTGCTGTCCACACACCTGCAAAATAAGGCACAAATAATACGTGATAAGCCTATAATTTTACCTCGCTGCGATGGATGCATGGAAATATGTGGCAACCCATGTGCATTAACCTGCTGAAAAAGGTCTTTTAACATCATTAACGTTAATTACTGTACAAAACCCTCCCGAATCCCTGAGCGCTTCAGACGTGGCTTCAGTTATTGCAGTGCATGTGCAAAAGCAAAGCTTTTCAGCGGAGACCCTGATTGCTTGCGCATGAAGCGGAGGGCAGGTGTGAACAGCTGAAAGGGTCTGGAGAGGCTGACAGATTGATGTGAATTGACAGATATGCTACAGGGTGAGACTTGCTTGAGGTTGGACTGTCACTCTGTAAAGACAAAGTACAAGAGACAAAGAGAATGGCTGGATGAAGATGTTTCATCATGATAGAGCTTGTCTCGAAAATGGTGTTCAAATGCTCGCCACATCCATCCATCATGTCTGATCTTCACACGTTTTAGATATGCCACTTGTGTCTTTTTATTGCCCCACTGTTTTTCTATCTGGTCCGTGCTTTATCTTCCTTAACATGTCTCTCACTCTGTTGCTGTGGTTCGTTTCATTTAATGTTTTTATTTTCTTGTGGGTTTTATTATTTATTTAGGAATAGTTCATCCAAAAAATTGTGTCATTTACTCATGCTCACATTGTTCCAAAACCTGACTTTGTTTTTGTAATGGAGTCAATAAGTGATTTTTTTTTAAGAATATCCTTTTCATTTTGAAAAATAATGTTTAGAGCATACATAATTATTGATGAATGAAATGAATGGGGACTGGAGCTGTCAAGGCACAAAATGCTATTAAACAATGTATGAATGTGTTCATAGGAACTACAAATGAGTCACCTGGTGAAATATGTACGAATTGCCATGAGATACTGTAATGTTGAAGTGCAAAAATATAGTTTATATCCTCCTTAAATCCTCGTTTAACCATGTGAAAACTGTTGCAGCTTGACAACTGAAATCTAGAGACCTAGGATTTCCACGTTGCAGAAAACACGGACGGAATCACGGAATCCAAGCATAAAAATGGAATTTACTGTACAATGCGGATTTAGAATTTGGCAAATTTTTGGTTCAGTCATTTTTAAACCCATTATTACTCGATTTTAATCAGCAATCTGAAAATAAAGTTTGCGAAAACATTTTCGTTTTGTGATCATAGATTGTTGACAGATAATTTCATAACTAATATATTTACATTTAATACAGATGTCTGAAATGTAAAACAAGATGAGTATAGTCTTATGGTGCATTCACACCAGCTGCGGTAGAGGCGGAAAAAACGTGCTGTTCGTGTGTAGTTGGATGCTTGAACATTTGAGTGTATTCGCTTCATTCGTGAGTGAAATTCTATTCATTCGAGACGTTCATGCGTAAATTCGCTTCATGGGAGGGGCTTCTGCGACTCAGCTGAGACTTCGCTCGCTTCCTGTAATCACGTCAGTACTAATGCAAGGTGAAAAGCGCGAGTTGAAAAATCTGAACTTCGGCGGATTTCCGCGCTGCGTTAACCAATCAGGACCTTGCTGTAGTAGTGAAGTGATTACAGGAAGCAAGCAGAGTCTAATCGCGTCTTTGCATTGAATTAATATGTAAATCACTCGCGCTTGCCGCCTCTACCGTGTCTGGTGTGAACCCTGCATTATGATTAAAATAAAAATAAACTGGTTGATTGTCAGTAGCATTGTTGTAGTATATTGTGGTTACAGTGACAGCCAAAATACATCGGCTTAAATAAAATTTTATCTAAAACTTTCAATAAATTGTTGTTAAATTTTGGAAAACACCACCGTTTTTCAATATTTTACTATGTTATATTCTTTACTATCTTTTTTCAATGAGTGCACCTAATCTTTGATGTTACTGCGCGCCGAGGTCGAAGTGCTGCAAACTAAGTGCTCTTCTGCCATAAAATATAGTTCTCATTTTTTATCCGCTTAGAAAATTGCCATATTTTATTTTGGGCCACCATACTTACTCATGTAACTACTCATGTAACAGTCTTTAAATAGGGAAAACATGGAAGTGTTTGGTGGCTTCTACATTCATCCCAGTTTGGATCCTAAGGAATGAATGGGGCTAGGCTAAATGCAAACACATTTATGACGCACTGTACAAAGATTAAGTGCATGCATTGAAAAAAGATGGGTACTGTATGTATTAATTTTCTAAGTTGAGGTAAGAACATAGTAAAATATTGAAAAACTGTGGTGTTTTCCCTTAACCATTAAAAGCAGAATCTAAAAAAATGAAAATAAAAAACAAAATTTGAGAATAAATAAAAAAGAATTTGGGAAAAAATTTAACTTATTTCATAGGTCCCTAGAAATCCAATTCATACATGCGCTGCGCTAATCCAATAATTTTTCTGTGCATTTAAAGGACTTTGCTGAAAAAGCGACGTGGTGTTTAGTGGATTCTGCAAAAAAACTAATATTTCCGAAGAGCCTGAGGCTGGGATTATGTGGATTTGAATTTGAACGTACAGTATACTACAATATAATTATCTCATTTTTAACATGCCGTTTACCGGCTTTCGCATTTATTATTCTTTTCTTATCTTTACTTGCCACATTGTTAGAAGATGTACCGTGTAATGGTTAAAGTTCAGTAATACACAATCCCACACAGCCTTTCATTATAACAATCTGTTACCGCACTCATTGTTATCATTTCCATATAGATTAGTGTATAATCATTTCATGTTCTCTTCTCCTGTCAAAGCTCTTAACCTGTTCATTTCTCTATGCAGGAAACTGGATTACTCTGAATTCTTATTATTTATGAGTTTAGCATAATCATTTCACCATTTAAAGCAGTGCTGTACTGAGATCGGAGACAATGCAGTCTGGTCCAAACCTCTTCACATCTGGGTTTTAAAATTTAAATAAAATCTGCAGATTAACTACGTTAAACATGCCAGAGTATTTTTGTTGTCTAAGTGTATCCTTTAAACATGATCAATTCAGTGATGTCTCATTTTCACGCAGGCTGATCCCAGAGAGCTGATTCGTCTTGTGACCAAGCATGTGACAGACCATGCTGGACGCGATTGGAAGAATGAGGAACTGGAGGCTCTGATTGGTCAGTTGCGTCTTCACAGTGAGAGACTGACAGACTTCACTCAAGCTCAGGTGCTGCAGGGTCTTGGCCGTGGGGTCGATGTCCAGAGATTTAGCAATGACAACCAGTACAAGAAAGAGACTATTCTTGGCCTGGCTGAGTAAGTATTATGTTTCAGTACAAATTCATCACCCTCCCCATATCACTTTTGGACACTATTGTACTGTATATGCAAGTTAGGAGGAACATTGGCACTCACTTATTTTTAAAAAAAACTTTTTTTCATAATTTCTGATTTCTTTATGATGTTATGTGACCATACTTACTCTTGGCTCTCAGTGAATAATGCCTTAAAAGCGTCTGTCCAAAGTTGAAAGAGAATGACATTTCCAGTCCAGCGCCTTTTAATCTGTAGAAGTCGTGTTTCAGGGTTGATGCTTTGATCCAAAGCAGACCTCTGGCTTGAGACATAGTTTTTGAGGACTGGAATCACATGATTGGGGTGACTGAGGTCTAGCAAGACTTGAAGATTGACTTTCAGTACTTAATGTAAAGGCTACACAGGCTAAACGAAGCACCTAGAAAAAGGATCAGATCACTCTTTCAAAACAACACAGATCTGGGATTTTTAGGAGTATTACACCTGACCTTTGAAGGATGTCAAGATTTACAAAGTTCGAGGGAACATTTACACGACAACGTTGTACTATTTTTTATAATAAGTTTTGCGTAAAGACGACAACAAATGATCCTTATTCACAATCTGTGAAAACACGTATTATGCATGCCAGGCCAGTAGTTGGCAAATTCACGGAATCTCTAAACCACAAAAATACATGCATATTTTTATGTTACTGTTTTCACAAATTAACGTTTTTGTAGTTTACAAGGAAACTATATGGCAATCATTTTGAAAAACTTGCACTTTGAGACCCATTTAAAAAAATAGCATTTTAAGGCCCCCAAAATGCCGCTGTAGCATAAATGAAGAGCCAAAATGTATAAAAAGTTTTCAGTTTTCATGTTGGGTAAGTGCCCCCTAAGATACTGAGTTTTACTAGGCAAAAATGGGCCATATACTATGGAAGTTGGACATTTCCCACAAGACGTTTTTACTACCAATATTTTGGTTTGTGTTTAGTAAAGTTTATTGGGCTGGATGCTTAAGTGTATAAGAAAAGTTTGGTAACACTTTACTTGAAGGGGTGTTCATAAGACTGCCATGAGACCTTCATAATCGTGACATGACAAGTGTTGTGAACATGAAGATTTTATGCACGTTTATGACAACTATTATTAAGTGTCATTTGTTCAATTATGTCATTTTTTACGCAAAGATGACATTGTTTGAGATGTCATTAACATTAAGTGTTAATACTCACTTAATGACAAATAATACAGCTTCATGAATATTTTTCTTGACCTCAAATACAGTGGTAAAAATATAATTTTTCATTAAAATGTCATTAAGAGTTAATACTAGTGATGCACCGAAATAAAAACTCTTGTCCGAAACCAAAAAAGAGGAAACCAAGGCTGAAAACTGAAACACCGAATGAAATTATGCCAATTATTAGTACCACTGCATTTATGGCTATGACTGTACTAACTTTACTAGGGGTGTGACGGATCACAAAACTCAAAGTTCAGATCACATTACAGTTTTTGAGGCACAGATTGAATTATTTTTCGGATTAGCAAAAAAGTGGTGGGAAAAATAAAGAAATTACAAACATTTATAAAAATAAAAAACAAAGTTGCACATTAATAAGGTCTGAAATTAGCATTAGGTACAGAAACCATATTAAATGAATCTTAACACTTTCTTTATTATATAAATTAAATATTATTATTATTTTTTAGAGCTACAGAAGTGATTTTCTCTTTTGTCTTGGGTTGTTTGATTAACATTAATGAAACAGACATAAGCAGGTTAATTGAGGTTACTGTCTCTTTAAGACCAAATAAGCACAGACTGGTTTCTGACTGTAATCTATACATACACTTAAGACAAAAACAAATGTTTTTATTAGAAAAAGAATATGTTGGAGATCATTTAGTTCGTATGTGCCCTGCAAGAACAGAAAGATTTTATGTTCATTTGCTTTTTGAAACTCGTCTCTTCATGCATGCACTACTAAGGCCACTTAAATGCGCGTGCACACACAGACGGAGGGCGAATTCCAAACAGCGCAGCAAAAAAATTAATCCGTGAATTGCATGCGAGACGATTTGTGATCCGTAGCCTACTGATTCACGACCTCGGGAACTAGGGAACGAATTGAGACACAGGGATAGCCTACTGAAATAAGTCCACAACGCAGACATGTTGCTTCAGACTAGCACGTGCAGGTCGCGGTTTGCGTCACAACAACATTTCGGCCGGTATGTTTCTGTGAGAAAAGTCCTTTGGACAAAAATTTTCAAATATTCGGTGCATCCCTAGTTAATACTCTGTCAAATAGTTTTATAACAGCATCATTAATATTTTTCTTGACCTCAACTACAGTGGTACAAATATAATTTGTCATTAAAATGTCATTAAGTGTTAATACTCTGTCAAATAATTGTATAACAGTGTCATGAATATTCTTCAGTTCATAATTTCTTTAAGTTTCTTTCAGTTGTTAGAGAAATAAAATCAATCATCCAATAATAATAATAATACAAAAAGCATTAACCAATTCACCTAAAATTAAATGAAAATGTTGCAGTGTTGGATCCATATTGCTGCAAAAACAGTTAATTAGATCAAATTAATTAATAAAATAAATTAAATATTTTGTTAGCTTTTTCTTCTATGTCAGAAAATTGCAGAACCCTCTGTGTGAGGAAGAACAAGTTCTGTTAGTTGTTAGTTTTTTTATGTATTGTGCACATACATAAAGTATAAGTATAATCTTTTCACATGTCTGGTGAATTTTGTTAATGTATTTAAAATTATTTGACATAGTATTAACACTTATTGACATTTTAATTTTAAAGTTCAATTAGTACCACTGTAGTTGAGGTCAAGAAAAATATTCATGTTGCTGTTATAAAACTATTTGACAGAGTATTAACACTTAATGACATTTTAATGACAGTTTAATGTTAACCCATACAGCTAGGTAGTTTCTTAAAGGAACGAGCCCACATTTTGGGAATTTAGCTTATTCACCGTATCCCCCAGAGTTAGATAAGTCCATACATACCTTTCTCATCTCTGTGCGTGCTGTAACTCGGTCTGAAGCAGCCCCCGCTAGATTAGCTTAGCACAAAGACTGGAAGTAAATGGCTCCAGCTAGCAAACTGCTACCAATAATTGACAAAATAACGCGACTATTTTCCTATTTATGTGTTCTGGTTTGTATGGTCACACTGTGTACAAATAACAAGGTCATATGACACACACAGCCATCTTTCAACTGTATACATACTGTGAACTATAATCTCAGAAGGTGAAACACTGCTACTTTGGGCTGTGTCAGACCGACTTACATCACGCACAGAGATGAGATCTTACTCTTGGGGATATGGTGAATAAGCAAAATTCCCAAAATGTGGGCGTGTTCCTTTAAGTTTGATAATTATTCTGCTATGTCATGTTTATGACAGATTTATGACAAGTTATGATGTATTGGTTTATGTCAAGTTGTCATAACAAAGACAATGGTCTCATTCACTAAGCATGTGTATGCACATATTTGTTCGTAAAATGTGCGTACAGATGTTTTAACTTACAAATCATAATTTAACAAAAACTTTCATACAAAAATTTATTTTAAATGTATGCAAAAAAAATAAGAACAACTTCTTACAAGAAAAAAGAACCCTGTAATATGCATCTGTGTTACATATATTTAAATACATTTAAAATAAATTTTAGTACGATAGTTTTCGTTAAATCATGATTTGTAAGTTAAAACGTCCGTATGCACATTTTACGAACAAATATGTGCGTACGCATGCTTAGTGAATGAGACCCATTATCTTTGTTATGACAACTTGACATAAACCAATACATCATAACTTGTCATAAATCTGTCATAAACATGACATAGCAGAATAATTATCAAACTTAAGAAACTACCTACAAATTTGTGCGTACAAATGCTTGGTGAATGAGACCCAATGTCATTTTTTAATTAAAAATGGCATAATTGAACAAATGACACTTAATGACAGTCATAAACGTGCATAAAATCTCCTTCATTTTTATGACACGTGTCATGTCACGATTATGAAGGTGTCATGTCAGTTTTATGCACACGTCTTCAAGTTAAGTGTTACCGAAAGTTTTTTTTTGTTTTTGTTTATTTGTCTTCTTACCATCTCTTGCTTTCTCTCTCTCTCTTTCTTTCTTTCCCTCTCTCCCTCTCTCTCTCTCTCTCTCTCTCTCTGTGTGTGTAGGACCTTGGATGAAAATGTGTATGGCATCTCTCGCTCTTTGGCTCAGCGGTACAGCATTCCTCTTTGGGAAGTGCACATGACCCACCTTGAGTTTCTGTTCACTGACAGTGGGTAAGACACACAAACAGCAGACACATCACTTCATTTCATTTGCACACTCTGCACCTACTTCGGTTTGCTGCATCCGAGGCTTCCACAAGTAACTGTTATTTTATTTTCTTAATCTGAGGACCCACAGCAGGTCAGAAACCTGCAACCCAAGCTCTCGAGCTGCAAACAGAAGATTGCACGGATCGATCACAGATCGGCCTGTTTGATTTGCTAGACTTACAGCCTAGTAGAAAAGCAATCTCCCTGGTTTAAAATACTTGCTTTTTAGAGGGCTTTGATAATCCACACACAAACAAACCGCCACCCCATCTGATCCCCCTGCACGGTGAATTTGTCACCAAATCATTGTTCAGAGCTTAGACTAATCAAATCGCTCGCCATCTCTTATTGGATTTAATCACCCTGAATCTCTCTCGCACGCTCGCTCGCTCGCTCTCACACAAATGCATACACCACATAATCATGCACTCATTTGATATCTTTGGTAGAACTGATTTACTCTAAATGTGATTTTTCCCTTTCAAATCTAATGCAAATGTAATTTTCCCCTGTGAAATTCCTTACATGCTCATTAGCATCCCTAAGGCTTTTTTATTTTGTTATTTTTTTGTTGTATAGAACACAAAATATCTAAACCTTGCCATCAAAGATGTTATCAAAGGAGAAGCGGCACCAAAGGGAGTTTTAGCAACTTTGGCAATTACTCAAAAGTTTTGTTGTTTCTGTTTGCAAATTTGCCAGCAAATAGACTTTTTTCTGACTTGCGAGGACACACATTTTGCATCGTTTATGTTATTTACTCAGTTTATATGATTTGCATAATATGTGTTTATATAACTCATTTTTAAAAGAATTATAAAGGGCCACTTCTTTATGTTCCTGTTGGTTTGTTTTGTTTATTATGCATCAAGGCACAGCAGATTTCTGTAAATGATTCCATTTAAATTTGACTCATTTTTATTACGTGCCGTTAATTTGACCTATTAAACATCTGGCCAGTTTTGAGACAGATTTATTGGTATAACATAGACTTGTGTAATAGGGCTCTTGTGTCATTGTGGCGTCTGGAATCAGTGTGCTCATGAATAACATTAATAGGCCTACACAGAAGTATTTGCTCATTTTGGCATGATTGCAGTTTCCAGTAGTGATGTAACTCAATTAGGATTTGCCTCTGCCTTAATTCAGTTCAGTTTAGTTTATTCCAATCAATTTCATTTTATTCAAATGTGCTTTATTGGCAAGGAGTATGCAATATCAAAGCATTTGCAAGAACAACAAAGCACTACACCAAACAAAACAAAACAAAATTATATTAATATAAAGTGTATTTACTCAGTTCTGCTTGTTGTTCATTTCACAAGGTCATGACTGCTCCCTTAATCCCGAAGTATAGTTTGTTTTTTAAATGTTTGGGAATGTACGCACAAGGTCGAACGCACATCCTTGCAAAGCATAGTTTATTTGTACGTGTACGCAGACGTTTGATGCATGCACATTGCGATAAATTCAATGCATCTACTGGGCTACATACTAGAGGTCTTTACGGGTCCACTTAGATCGGGTTCGGGTCTAAAGTTTCACGTGTGCCTCGGACACGGGTCTTGTATAATATTAGCAGCATCGGGTCTCGGTTAATTTAAAATGAATGTGTTTTTTAATGTGTGTGTGCGTCAATGTCCTTTTCAAACCTCTGCTCTGTTTGCCAAGAGCGCTTGCGACATTGTGTGGCAGGTGGTAGGTTGATTTTTTGTTGAGACAGACATGTCAGTCAATTTTAAATGTAATGTACATTTTAGTGGTTACCTGTCGTCTTCAGATAACAAAGTAAATATGCCTTATTCAGCCTGCTGCCATGTTGATTCCAAAACGAGGCTGTGAAACAACAAGAGCGTGCGCTTTAAACCTATTGTTTTGTAACGGGATGTGGGTCATTTAGCCATCAAAACACAGAAAATTGACAAATTTCAACAGGACAAAGAACCTAAGAAATCATGGATTGTTAAAATAAGAAGGGACATATGACCTAATTTGAGATTGTGTAAATAATATCCATTTTGGATATTAGTCTGTTGGCTAATCGCTTATTTCTAATGTTGTAAGCATGTTTACTTTTTTTTTTTAAACACCTATATAGTGCAACAATACAATTTTTATGACATCAACTAAATATATATTTCCAGTTTGAATAAAACATGAGCGTATGTCCCATGTATTTTCTCCCTTATGTTTTTTCAAGACATGAACATTAACTTAATAACGTGCGATTGACTTGATAACAAGCTATTTACGTGATAGTTCATTGTACAAGTGTTGTTAGATGTAAAACCCCATATGAACCCCAAAGTTGTGTAACTTACAAATGTTATTTAGTTAGAAATTAATCCTGCTTCTGTTGATGCCGGTCAATGTGCTTAAAAAGGACTTACCGGATGAAAGTTTTTAACGTATTTATGCCTTGCGTTTTTGTAATCTGTACAAATTGGAGTTATGTACTTAGTTATAAGACTATAGGGTGTGCACACCAAAGCTCCGAAAAGCTGAAAAGTGGAAATTTGTCAAATGATGTATTTTCTGTGTTTTGATGGCTGAATGACCAGCATCCCGGTACAAAACAATACATTTAAAGCGCACGCTCTGGACGTCTATCCCTCACAGCCTCGTTTTGGAATCAACATGGCAGCAGGCTGAATAAGGCGTATAAATGGAGCAGCTTGCCAGATTGGTTGTGAGACCCGCAAGGTTTCTTTCTGTCTGCCGTTTACATTTGGGTCCAGTCGGGTAAAAAAAATGCCACTGGTTCGGGTCAGACTCTGGTCTTATTGAGTACGTTTACATGCACAGAATAAGTGGATAACTATCAAAAATCTGCTTATTATAGAAAACTGTTTTCATGCGTTTACATGCAAATCAATAAGCCGGCTATGGAGACAAATGCGTTTACATGGGACTTGGAGAATTATCAGTTTTCTCGCAGGCAGTGACGTCACCACCTATAGTACATAATAGTCGATCAAAAAGCCGACGGAATATCTGTCTTAAGCTATATTGTTGTATCTCTTCTCGTGTCTGCAGAACCTGTAAATGTAACATGAGCTTCTATTTTAACAGTTTCTCTGCCAACTGCTTTTGTCGAGCGGAGACTTTTATGCGTTACTTTGCACTTACTTCCGCGTGTGACGTTTATCTTTCATACGCGGAGACATGCGCACATGGACAAAACCGTGAGAAAGCCGGTTAAGGTGTTTACATGCCACGCAAAATCGGCGTAATGGGCAAAAAACTACCTGTGCCGATCGGTTTTTGCTTACGCCGTTTATGGGCTTTCCCAGATTAAAGAAAACCGTTTTACGCGTTCACATGACCCAACGTGTTATCAGTTTATTAAGCATAATCGGCGTAAGACTGTGCATGTAAACGCACTCATTTTCTCGGGTTTGTCTCGGGTCTTTCTTTAAAAAAAAAAAAACTATTTATGCACGTCGGGTTCAGGTATAAAGTGATTCGTGTCATTTCGGGTCGGGTACATTTCTTTGGACCTGAGAGGACCTCTACTACATACTACATTCTCCTGTACGCGCATGCACGGTTTACCAGTAAGCAGGGTTTAAAAAATCTGGCACTGTACATGGACCCTCGCATACGCGTAAGAAATGGACCATTCTTCGGCCTTTAGTTTGCATCTGTGTACCATGCTGCTAATGATATGCAATGTGTTTCTTCACATAAGAAATACCGAAATTGTGTTTTATTCTCAGGGATAATTTGTTTCAATTTTGGAATATATTTCTACATTTTTAGGACAGATGGTTTGGAAGTACAGCTCTGTCTCTATATCTCCTTGGCATCAGTGCAAGCAAACTCTCGTTCTCTCTCTCTGTCCCTTTTTCATTCTCTCTCCCTTTCTGTCTGTTTGGCCTATATCTGCCTGTTTCCACAGCCCGGCTGTGATTGCTCAGCCTGTAGCACATCAGTGTTTATTTTAACTTGTTTATTTTCACTCTGGTCAGGTATCCTGCTGCTGTATCTTCTGTGTTCAGGGCTACACTGTATAATATTGTACTGTAGGTGGTTTGGTTTTTCATGTTGTTTCGGTCTGCATGTATGATTTAATTAGGGCCGATTCTGTGGATGAAGGCTATCGGTGTCCAAAAACTGATCATTGTTCATTGTATCTGCCGTATTTGCCATAATTGTCTGTTTTTGGAGCCTTGGGATCAGATTGAAAATAATCATCAGGGTGACTCTTATGAGATATTTCCTTTCGGTTCTTTTTCCACTGTGGATTAAAGGGATACTTTACCCAAAAATGAAAATTCTGTCATCATTTAATCATTCTCATGTTGTTACAAACCTGTATACATTTCTTTGTTCTGATTAATTTGAAAGAAGACATTTTGAGGAATGTTTGTAATCAAACCGTTCTTGAGCCCCATTCACTTCCATAGTATTCTTTTTTCCTTCTATGGAAGTGAATGGGGCTCACAAACTGCTTGGTTTGTAAGAACATGAGAGTAAGTAAATGATGACAGCATTTTCATTTTTGGGTGAACTATTGTATCCCTTTAATAAAGAGAGCTTAATATGGATGGCCAAAACAACAAAGCTGGTGGTGGCTTAAGGGGCGATTCACATTTGCATCTTTTGCGCGTGCATCTTTTGCACGTTATTTTGAATGTAGACCACTGATCTATATACCGTATTTTCCGGACTATAAGTTGCACTTTTTTCATAGTTTGGCTGGTCCTGCGACTTATAGTCAGGTGCGACTTATATGTCAAAATGTATTCATACTGACCTTAAAACTTTAAAAACCCTAAACGAAGATACAGAGGCCGTTTCTCAATCTGAAGGCTGCTGCCTCCGGAGGTCGCGTTTCTAAGCTGCATACGTCATCAAGAGTGTCTTATTTTAGAATATTAACAATTATAAAGTGAACTATTATTCTTAGTTTACAGTAAATTGTTGTCATATGTTCATGACTTGCGAATGTTTTGCTCAGTTAAGATAAACCAGGCTCGATGACGTATGCAGCCTGCATATGCGACCTCCGGAGGTTGCAGCCTTCGGATTAAAAAACGGCCAGAGATTACTTATTTCCTTGCTTTTTCGTAACCAATATTGTTGCATCGTCACTTTCTCCGTCGCCACCAGGATTTTCTGCAATGGTGCTTGTTTTTCCTCAGATTTTTGTGAAAATTCCTGCTCCAAATCCACCATGTAAACCGACTGTGTTAAGGTTTGCCGCTTTGTTATACGTCATGCGAATGACAGCCAAACGCCGCAAATGAGGAGAATAGAGGAGAGAAACGATCGGGTCTGATTGGTGAATGAATAGCGTTTGGTTTTACACTGTGTGGGTGTAAGCAAGTTTGACTGACATAACATCTGGATTGTTGTAATGTAAATACGTGAAAACGTGAATGCAGCATCTGACTACAGGGAAATTCTATACTTGCAAGACAAGTGCAGTCATTTACAAAGAGGATTGCATGTATGTATGAATCGAGATTGTGATTCTTTTTGTGATCAATCGTGGAGCCCTAGTTTGGAGTGAGTGAGAAAGCATTGTTTAGTTGAATAACTTGCCTTTCCAGATTAAATGTCTGTTCTTGGATTTTGAGAAACAATTTCCTAAATAAATGCGACTTACAGTCCAGTGCGACTTATATATGTTTTTACCTCTTCATGATGCATTTTTTGACTGATGCGACTTATACTCCGGCGTGACTTATAGTCCGGAAAATACGTTAAATGACTGGATTGCGCATAGAACGCTTAACGTAACAGCGTGAGGTGAAGCCAGCGCAGAGTTCGAGCGGCCATCTTGGTATACCCAACCCGCCATAGGGCGTCATTAACTTCCATTCAAAATCATGATCTAATTTCGTTCAGTAAATAACTATGTACATTCTAATTACGTTCAGTAAATAACTATGTACATGCTTAGAACGTTTGTGTTGTAATAATATACAGGATGACTTCAGAGACTAGTAAAGTGATGTTTTATCATTAAAATCTGATAACGTCCATTGATTTAATAGAATGTTTGGGTATACCAACATGGCGGCACGGTGGCTTCACAGTTGTGACGTCATGTGCAATCCAGTAATTTATATAGATCAGTGATGTAGACGAGTGGCAAGCACGCTCAAATAGACAACGGGGCGGTCGCGGCATGCATGTGACACACACGGTGCGATGCGCTGTTTTTTTTAGGTGCTTTGGCGCCACAGCCAGTTGAAAATACTTTTTAGAATGTTTGAGTTTACTAGCTTCAGTCACTTGTAAAAGACGTGCTTGAAATTCTAGTTATAGAGACATTTTCGTGGAAATTTGCGTCATGGGAGGGGCTTCTGCGACTCTGCTCGCTTCCTGTAATCACGTCACTACTAGAGCAACCTCCTGATTTATTAACTTTGCGTGTTTTTCCGCCAAAGTTAACATTTTTCAACTCGCGCGTTTCCCTCGGCAACGCTCAATTCGCACGAAATCGTGTCTACTGCGCCGCGCTAAATGCCTCATTCGCACCGCGAGACCTCCAGACGAGCGTCAACGCATCTTTACATTGACTTAACATTGAAATCACTCACGCTTGACGCCCTGACCGCGTCTGAACGCAGCATAAGACTTTTGCTTGATACTGTATAAATATTAGGAATATTTTAGCCAGAGTTTCAAATTGGTTAGATGTTATGATGGCATAGAACGCACTTCATGCTTTCCCTTTCAGATTATTCTAGGCTAGCCAAGGTTTGCACTGATTTATAACTCTCGATATGTTCAATTTTGATCATACCAAGGGTGAACTTGGATCTCTTTCCCGACAAACCCCTTAAAATTCTCCAATGTCTTATGTTGTCAGTGTAAATAGTCAGAATTCAGGACTTTCGGCAAAGGAAACTATGATCTGCTAAAGTGACCCTTTTTTGTTGGAGACAGAGGAAACAAAACTTTATAGTGGAGCCAAACAAGGAATTAAATTTTTCAAACAGGCAGAAATATATAACCATTTATATCGAACAGATCTGTAATTTGGTAACCAAAAAGTAGTTTGGCTCCGTTTTCTTTCAGGCTCCCCCAGTCATTGTTTTAGTCTGGAGCCTTCCTTTGCCTCTCCGTCCCTCTTTTTCCTTTTTCTCTCTCTCCCTCTCTCTCTCTCTCTCTCTCTCTCTCTGTTCTTGGGTTTGTAATTGCAGCAGTGCGCAGGATTAATGGCTGCTGTGTTTAGTGAAGTATTGATCCTGTTAAAAGCAGTTATTCTGTGTTAATAAGCAGACTGCAGTCAGTGGCTCCCCTTTCCTTCTCTTTATCTTTCCCCTGCCGCCTTTCCTTCCTGTACTTTCTCTCTCACCTGTTTTGTCTCTGCCATCTTCTCCCTATTTTCTTCTCTGTGTATTTGTTTCTTCAGGTTGATATTTTCTGCTCTGTTCTGTTTATCTCTCTCATTTTGGCCACAGGACTTTATGCCTCCAGCCGGTATAGCTGTATCCATTAAACATGAGATGAGGTCCACAGAGGTTACATTCTCTAGACAATGGATTGGTTTTGGATTTTACCCAAATGGGCCCATTCAGCTTGCACCTTCCTAATTTAACAGTAATTTTGGATTAAATGTGAATGTGATTAGCTGTAGAACAATAAGCACGTGCGGGCACCATGTTTACTGACACAAACGCTCTACCACCAAGGCCTGTGTGTGTGTGCGCCCTAAATGTTTGTCAAATTTTAAATTGTTTTATAAGAAACAAGCTATTTAAGTTGTAAAAAATAGGATTTGGTTTGCTTTGCATTCACACTGTCCTAGCATTCAGTGTAACCTTGATTTCTTTAATATTGATCTGAGTAAGTTCATGTCAAAAATTGAAATTTAAGTGACTGAAATCAAACTTTGATGCTTCGAGATCTCATTCCATTAAAGCGATACTCCAGCCATATACTGTATCAAAATTACCACATGATGTACTCACCCTGAAGCAATCCAAGATCATATGTCCATCATCTTTTAGATGAACACGGAGGTATTTTTGTAAATGTCCTTGCTTTTTCAAGCTTATAGTGTAATGGAAGAAAACTGGGATCAGGGAACAACTTCTGACTTTGAAGCCCAAAAAAGTGCATGCGTCCTTCACAGAAGTAATCCACGTGCTCCAAGGGGTTAATAAATGTCTTTTATGGTAAATCAATGGGATATTGTTAGAAACATGTCCATATTTTAAACTTTATAGACTATAATAACTAGCTTCCTGTATTGAAGCCATCTTGGACTCACGCGATCCACAAGAGATACTACGCAATGTATTCATGTCAACAAACGCTCACTACGCTTCTATTTCATAGTCCAAGATTACCGGAAGCTAGTTATTACAGTTTATAAAGTTTGAAATCTGGATATTTTTTCCCATCGATTTCCAGCAGAAGACCTTTAATAACCCATGTGGGTTGCATCTGTGAAGGATGAATGCACTTTTTGGGGTTTAAAGTCAAAAGTTGTTCCCTGATCCCTGTTTTCTACCATTATAGAGCAAGAACATTTACTAAAATAACTTAAAATGTGCTTGTCTGAAAGATGATGGACAGATGTATCTCGGATTGTGTGATGGTGAGTAAATCTTTGGGTAATTTTGATAATAGACTGTAGCATCCCAATAAAGGCGGCAATATGTGTGATTTTTGAAAAACATTTTGGATGGGTTGGCCATAGATATATATGATAAAGGCTAGATGTCTTACGGTGGAGTCTTTAACGCCATCACCTGGCGGCCATCTTACCTCAGACAGCTCGCTCACTCAGCATTGTGTTTAATGGTGCAGGTTAAATTTCAAACGGTTTGGTTTCTTACAAACGTTATTAACATGCCTATAATTCTGGATGCTTGAACATGTTTCATGAAAATTATTCATAATTATGCATAGGTACATCTCTGACGTTTATAACAAACCAAACCGTTTGAAAATCGGTAGAAAATTGAGCAAGTTATGGTCATTAAAATGTACATGCTCCATTAAACACAATGCTAGGAGTGAGCGAGCGCCCTGTGGTAAGATGGCCGCCAATGCGGACGTTCCACTCAATTGGCCAGCAGCACGGGCAAGACATCTTGCTTTTATTATACATATCTATGGGGTTGACTACCGAAATACACTTGTAGCCAATCAGCAGTTGGGGGCGTGTCTACCAACCAACATCATTGCCTAGGTTGTGTATGTTTTGGGGGGGGCTTTCAAATGAAGGTCCAGATTCTATTGGGGTAGGGGGGTGTTTGTTCAGGTGATTTTAAATGTCAACATTGGCTTTCAGAGATCACGCACCCTGCCTTTAAGTCAAAGTCCATGAAAACCAAATGTCACAACATTTCTATTTTTGTCCTGTCTGAGGTCAGCATGCTTTCTTGGTCTTTTATCTCTTTTTCTCTCTTTTTCTGTCTAAGAATGATCTATCTTTCTCGCACCCTTTCTCTCACGCACATACCCTATCCTCAAGCACAGCATCAGCAGACCTGCAGGATAAATGGACTTGGCAGTCATCGAAGGTTCACAATGTAATTTATTGATATCCTAACTCTATAAAACACTTCCATGCATCAAAATAGCTATGGGATATTTCTGTGGTGCAGTAAAGCTGTTTATCTTTACTGAAAGCCATTCAATTAGAGTGAGGTGGAGGGCCGGTCCACGCTCTTGCTTATGAAGTCACTGTAGAGATAAATTATGGAAATCAGGGCAGCTTCGTCCTAAAACATGACACACACAGAATCCCAACCTAACATCAGATTTATGGTGGGTGAGCAAAGGGTTGCCATAGGCTGTAATTTACTGCTTAAAAATGTAATTTTAAGTTTGTCCTAGGATGGCGCAAAGTGGTCAAACCCCAGTGAATTAAGTTTAATGGACATTAAGGAGTTTGAAGAAGTTCGTTTTGATTAAACAGATCAATTCTATGCCACAAGTGGGCAGTCGCAGCATATTAACTCAGCCTTAATGTACTCATGTCTGGTTTGGGGGACAATTGGGGAAAGAAATGTTGGTGCATTGCCTTAATTGACCTTATAAAAGCAATTTACAAAGATTGATTGATCAGTGCTCCACCATGGTCTTGTTTACGACTGCTCGTTGTCTTGTTTTTCCATCTTTCAATCTCCCATCCTCATTTCTCTCCTCAGACTCTCCACCAAAGACATTGAGAGCCGAACTGAGACCCTGGGCCTTTTCCAGACTCTAAAGGCCGACCCAGAGGCTTTCTACACGCATATGACTAAATATGTATATCGCAGTATAGCCGGAACCGATCAGCTCAGACTCCTGTTCTACTTCACCCTTCTGGAGAACTGCGGCTGCGCAGACTACTTTCCTCCATCTGCAATGAAGCCCGACACTCATCTCAAACTGCTCAAGAAACTCAAAGCCGTCGCAGTGGGTGAGTGGCCCGAGCTTACGCTTACATTTTTTTTTGAGCGTAAGAAAGATGTAATGCGAATGAACAAGGGAAGAATGTCAATCAGCAACACTATAACTAGAAATTTTCTACATAATCGCACATCTCTCTTTAGCTGATACAGCAGGAATTAGGTCATTGTGCAATGAGGGTTGGCATGAACGTTATAGATGGATGTTAATTAGTCTGCACAGAATCCATTATTGTTCTTTTCTGATAAGTTGACAGAGATTTTTGTAAAGGCCACAAACAGAGAGATGTTTAAATGAGCAACTACTCTGTCTCTTCTGTCTCTCCAATATCAAGAAAGTGTACGCTTACTGTATGTCATATTTCCAAACTCATTGGTCAGCATTCACTATTATTTGCATACACATTGCATGCTGGTGCGCTCAAAAAGGGTTGTCATGAATTTTTGCTGTATTTACAGTAGCTGCGTGTGTTTACTGTAAATGGTATTATTAGGGCTGTCGTGTGATAAAAAATTAGAATCTAATTAATTACATGATGTGCCGATTAATTTAATTAATTAATAGCATTTAATTGTCTATAAATATTGGAATGTAAATGGAATAAAATAAAGGTGCTTTTCATGTTTTTTCAAGTTTGTCTGTGGTTTAAGGTACATAAATTGAATTAAGTAATCAAATGTAAAATAATTCTGCATACACTTGACTTTAGAACAGAAAGATTGTCGTATTTTCCGGACTATAAGTCACACTTTTTTTTATAGTTTGGCGAGTACTGGAACTTCTAGTCAGGTGCAACTTGTACATCAAAATTAATTAATATTAACCAAGAGAATCTATTACCGTCCACAGCCGCAAGAGTCTGCTCTATGCTGCTTCTGTAATTCAATGGATTCAGTGATGCGAAATTACTTACCTTTTTGAACTTGATTTGGCTTATCGTGTTAATTTAGCCTATTCAGCCTCTCAGGTTTGTTCTGTATGCTACTGTGTATCGTGTAAATAACTGTTTATGTTACTTTGACATGTAAGGACACCTGTTCAGCCTGCTGTTCTGTGTGCTATTGTTTAGTTGAATAACTTGCCTTTCCAGATTAAGGGCCCTATTTTAACGATCTGAAACGCAAGTGCAAAGCGCAAAGCGAAAGTGACTTTGTGGGCGGATCTTGGGCGGGTATGCTATTTTCCCGGCGGGAGAAATAACTCTTGCGCCAGGTGCAAATCAATAAGGGGTTGGTCTGAAGTAGGTTCATTATTCATAGGTGTGGTTTGGGCGTAACGTCAAATAAACCAATCAGAACGTCATCCAACATTCCCTTTAAACGCAAGTGCGCAAGTTCCATGGCGGGTTGCTATTATTATGACGGATTTACCAGCGCGCACGCCAGGAGCGGTTCACAGCCGAGGAGACCGACGTTCTTGTAAGAGCAGTCAAAGACAGAGAAGTTGTTTTGTATGGGGATAGGAGAAACCCGCCCAAATCAGCGTTGATTAAACAGGCGTGGGAGGAAATAGCCGCAATTGTCTCATCAGCTGGCATCCCCAGGACGTTGATGTCAGGAGACGGGGGAATCCCAAGCTTGCCAGCATAAATCGGTCACACCGTGTAACGGGAGGTGGATCTGCCTCTACACAGACGCCAGCAGAGGACATCGCTGCGTCCACCCTCACCGCTGAAAGCCAAGAAACGCAAGCAGTCCAACCCCAAAGTACACTTACAAATCTAGTTCACATACATTAAGGTTTCTTATGAAAACATTTTAATTATTATTTACATAAAATAAACGTAATACAGCCACACAACAAACTTATGAAAATATTTTAATCGTTATTTGCATGATAATTTTTTAACGCAGCCACACAATAAATAAAAACGATCACCACAATGCTCACCACTATGATTTCCATTATCTCATGTGTTAATATTTTTTATTGTAACAATTTATTATTTGCAAAAAATAACTGTTGCATCTGTGTAGATTAGATAAGCAAAGTGTGTGCGCGTTGTCCACACTATACATTATGGTCAAGCATGCGCCCTTAAAATAGCATAATGAGCAACGCGCCACTGACTTTAGACTTTTTTTTTCTGGTCAGTGGCGCAATTGTTTTTTGAAACTGCAAAATAGCATCAGGGATGGTTTGCGCCGGAACACGCCTCCTTTTTTGCGCTGAACCGCCCAGGGAGCGCAAGTTCATTCCCTAGTTTGCCGACGTGCGTCTGTGGAGGGAAAAACCCGATGTGCGCCGGTGCAAAATACGAATGATACATGCGTCACTGACAAAGTCAATTGCGCTGGGTGCAAGATAGGGCCCTAGATGTCTGTTCTTCGGCTTGGATTTTGTGAAATCATTTTCTAAATAAACGCGACATGTAGTCCAGTGCGACTTAAATATGTTTTTTCCTCTTCAAAACGCATTTTTGACTGATGCAACTTGTACTCTGGAGCCACTTATAGTCTGGAAAATACGGTATGTGATTTGTAATTATAGTAATAGAATAGTAATTATATCAACATAGGCTATGTTTTTTATGTTTTTTTTTTACTTATCAAATTGAGAAGTGTCAACTTGTTTTTATAAGTTATACACTGCAAAAAATGATTTTCAAGAAAAAGTTTCTTAGTATTTTTGTCTTGTTTTCAGTAAAAATAGCTAAAAATTCTTAAGTTAAGATGCTTGATGAGCAAAACGACCCAAGAAAATAAGTCTAGTTTTTAGACCAAAAATATCAAATGATTTTGTGCTAAATCAAGCAAAAAAAAATCTGCCAATGGGGTAAGCAAATTTTTTCTTGAAATTGTCTTGAATTTAGTGTTTAAGAAAAAATTTCAAGATTTTTTTGCTTACCCCATTGGCAGATTTTTTTTTGCTTGTTTTATGCACAAAATCACTCAAATTTGATAATTTTGGTCAAAAAAAAAACTAGACTTATTTTCTTGGGTCGTTTTGCTCAACAAGAAAAGCATCTTAATTTAATAATTTTTAGATATTTTTACTGAAAACAATACAAAAATACTAAGAAAATGCAGTGTAGTGCAGTGTTTTTGCAGTGTATCAACTTTTCATTGGCTAAAATTTAAAACAGTAAGTTGAAATGACTTGTACAGCCAGTTGATTAAACCTAATAAAGGTCAACCTAATCATATTTTTACAGTGTAATATTTATAATATTAACGCGTTAAATTAACAGCCCTGGTTATTATCTTTGTTCAGGTTCAGTTCAGTCGACTCAAAATGATTGTGTGCATTCCCACAGATGAAAATTACCATAGTGCACCCCAAGCCAATGTCTGTGTAATGGTTTTCCTGTGCAACCATTCATCACTACCTGCAAATGTATCCTAAAAGTCTCTAAAGACGCACTTGCTGCATAGAGCTTGTATAGGGGATGTGCCACTCTTAAAGCCAGTCCTGTTGATACTTTATAAAATTTTAATATAGACGTAACATAATTTTTTCATATCGTAGCCTATCCTAGATCGACTGATCAGTAATGATTTAAAACACTGAGTTTACGCACATCGGTATTTATGCACAAATATAAAATGGGACCCTGTGTACTCAGCAGGACCACACCAGAGCAGAAAGCAGTCAATAACAACTATGAAGAAGTTTATGATCAACATGATCCATAACATCTGGAGTATCCAGAATTATGTTACACCAGGGTTCTGTATAAGCCATGTATACAGCATATTTTTAAGCTGGTTATTTGTAATGATTATATCTACCATCTCTTTTTCATAATTTTAGTCTAAAATATCATGTTTAAGAGATTCTCTATGACACCACTTATATTTAAATATCTTAAGAGTATAAATTGCACCAGCCTGACTTTCAAAGGTATATACAAAACCTCACTTAAAAAAAAAAAACCTTATAGGAGTTAGTACTCACTGAAAAATTTATATGAAACTTTTTTTTTAGTTTGGTATGTTCCCACTTTTTGAGCGCTTGACACAAAATGAAAACACCCTTGAATGCATGCCCTCACATTCAGGACTGTTGACTGTTTCCAAGCATCTGTCACAACCCAAGGGATAGAGACGGCACCATTTTATCCACACCTCTCTCTGGCTGTGTTTTTGCGCATTGAATGCCCCATTGGCCTCTGTCGTGAGACAGGATCATTCTTAGAGGCAGGTGTATAAATATTTAATGCTTTGATGAGGCTTTGTGTGTCAGTGTAATGTGTCTGTCTGACTTGATATGTCTTGGAGGCATACCAAGTCTACACCTATTCACATGGGAAGGTGATATATGTTATATAGAAGAGATGAGGGGTAGTTGTCAAAATGGTTGTTACTCAGTAGGTTCCATTAAAATTACAATTATGTGGGTTTTAATGCTCGACAAAGATTAATCGCATATAAAATAAAAGTGATATTTAGCATAATATACAAGTGTGTGCTGTGTGTAATTATTTTGTGCTGTGTATGTATTTATTTATATATTTAGATATTCTATATTATACTTACATTTAAAAAAATATATATACAAATAAAAAATTCTGAAATGTATATATGTAGGTATATAAATGTATACATATATTATGCAAAAAGTAACTTTTATTTTGTATGCGATTAATCTTTGCCCCGCATTAGTAGGTTTAAACATTCATAAATTTTTCTGTCCATCATATTTTAGTCTTACTGTAAATAATTAACCCTGGAGAACCCATGGGGGTCAAATTTGTTCAATGGGTTTTTGGATTCTCCTGGGTTCTCCAGGGTTAAACATAATAAAACACTTTATTAAGGTTTATTAATTATAACCGAAGCGTTAACATTAAGGTAAAGCCTGCTTTTGGGTCCATACTTTTTAACTGAACTGTGTCCTTTTTGTAGGTCTGGATTATAAGAAGCTAATAGACGAAGACTCGGATCCTCTGAAAGCTTTGGAGCCAGTATTGACCAGCCAGAACGTCCTGTCAATCTCCAAACTGGCCCCCCGAATCCCCCAGCAGGGAGGTGAACTGCTCACCCCTAGTGCTGTCCACGCCACCTGGCTACATAAACTCTTTTGGGAAGGAGATCAGCAGGTGCTGAAAAAAGCCTCTGAGAGCGATCAAGACTTTTTTCATGCCTATGACACCTGTGCCAAATACTTTGACCGACTGTTGCCCTCAGATGCTGTTAACTTCTTGGATGCCATCACCTTTTCCCCTGAAGCTGCCAATAAGGTGAGTCTAATACAGATGGATGTGAGTCTTTAAAGTGTGGGATGATCATGGATGAATTAAAATCAAGTCGTATAGTTTTTTTTGTTTTTGTTTTTTTTATAATTTATGTTGTTTTCAAGAACAGCTTCTTAATGTACAACTAAACCAAGGAGCTACGTAATAAAAATAATCAATTCAGTTACTGGCCATTTGTTCTGAAGTCCCAACCAGGCGATTATTTTTGGGATTTTTTTCACATCTTTTATGCAACTTAACAATCATTATAAGAGCATTGTATGTCACTCAAAAATAAACCATTTCAACGTTGATGGCTATCAGTAACACCACAGATGAAGATACCATAGCATATACAAACTTAAACACAGGTATGCTTAAACTAAGAGTAGGTTTTCACGACACAAGTTTTTTTTTGCATACAAACAACAACATTGTCAAAACTTAAAACGCTCATGTGTGCATGCCAGACCAGTAGTTGGTGATGTCACAGTATGTCTAAACATGTAGTACACATGCATGATGACGTTACTGTTTTATAGTCTCAGCCTCAGACTTCAGGCACACAGACCTTTTGCTGAACGTCTGATGCATCTGGCACACTTAACTGAAACCACTTCAGCAGCTTCAAAGTCATCCTCTGATTGGTTAAATCATACAAGATTTCCTAACACGCACGTGTTGCGTTCTTTAACGGTCCGCTTGGAAACAACACAAAGCAAAAAAGGATGCAAGGTTTTAAGGCATAAAGTCTTTAAAAGTCATCCAAGAGTTTTGCTTTAAGCAATTATTGCAATCCAAAAGAGATATTTTAATGTGCGTGCCATTGAGACCTATGGTCCGATTCACATTTTTACATTTCCTTTGGTGTGTAAGTGTGTATTAGCACATGTTAACAATATGCCAAAGGTAAAAACCCCAAAGTAAACGATGACGCAAGTTATCGTTTCCAACTTAAATCTCTTTTCTCGGACTACAACAAATACATGGATTAGGCAACAGTTTACTTTCTGGGATTGCTGATGTAGACAAGACCGACATTATCATAATTCCTCCCGCATTGGACTCAGCCTGTAAGTTAGCATTACATTGTGACCGAATCTTTCAAACATGGTAGGGAGCGTCACATTTACGGCTGACATCAGACGTATTCAGACCAATCACAACGTACAGATTAACTGGCCAATCACGAACACAGCGCTTTTCAAATTAATGAGTTTTGTACAAAATCCGTGCATTTCAGGAAGAGAGGGATATCTCCCAGCAAGCAATTTGGGCTAAAACCAGGCTAAATTTGGGCTGTCAGTGAAAATCTAATAGACGTCTACCATAGCCCAAGAATAGACGATACGTATAAGTTTAAAACAAATGAAAGCAAACACCTTGAACACCTGTTGACTTTGCCTACATGTTGGAATATCATACATCTTCAAGTTATTTCGGCAAAAATGGCATGTAACCAAATTTAAGGCTATTTAGGGTAGAAGTGGGTTACTCATAGCCGATCTATATTGGGTCTATAGTTAGCCATCATTTCAACGTCTTGGTTTTTGCTTGCTGGGCTGGAGCTACAAAAATGTACGGTATGTGGAAAATAATGTGTTTTTTAACCATAAACCACACAAACACATTGTATTATACCAAATACACAAAATAACGTTTAATTGATTTACTGGTTGCACAACGATCCGTTATTATGGAGACATTTCCTCGCCCCTAAACATATTGTTGCACAAAGTGAAACGTTATTGGTTGCTTTACGTGTCAGTCATACGGAGATGATAACACAAACTGCCGTGTAAATGACCCCCAATTGACCAAGCATCCAAAGCGGTAAATCATTTCTTGTTTTAGTTGAACCCAGTGTCATGTAAACAGCCCCTAAGCTTAAAATCTGCCATCTTAATGGGTTGATTTCGCACCGCATTTCCTCATCCTTTCAGTGCTACAGTATAATCCCCAAGTTTCATCTACATTCATCTCAGTGAGAACACTTTATACACCACGTCCCTTGATAGATATTACACTGTTTACCTCAAACACCCTCCACCCACGCTTGCAGGCACACTTACGTATGTTAACTGTATTTACTCACAGTTCGCACATAATCTATAGAAGAGGCATGGCAGATGTCATCGGTTTCCTTTCCCCGTGGTATTCTTGAGTCCCAGATCAATGCCGCTCTTACTTTAATGGTGAGAGTTGGTGTGGGTTTATATGAATGAATGTTTGTAACTGACTTTGTACCGGCTGGAATCATTATAACATTATATCAACATAACAGTCATCACATTAACATCATTTGAACACTCCGGGGCCCGACGAGCATTTGCATTTGGCCTTTTGATTACAGGAGCTCATTTAGGTTGTATGCCATAGGGCATTAGCATTAGAGCGGGTATCTTTATTTGTATATTTTTACATTTATTCATTTAGTAGACGCTTTTAGCCAAAGCGATTAGGTGTGTGTGTGTTTCATGTGCCAGCTGATTTAATAGAAACGTAGCCATCTGAGTGGAAAAGTGGCGATACAGACATGCAATGCACATAACTTCTATTCCTCAGTGTACTATTACAAGTTGCATGTGTACTGCGCAAAAACTCATTACGTGCTATGAAATCAGACATTAGCCGAATCATTAGTTTGTTTGGAAAACAAATGAGTTAGTTTGTTTAATGTTTATGCTTCTCTTTTATTTGTATGTGTGTGTCTAGCTGTCTGTAGCCGCCAGGCTTGAGATCACCAAGCGGGCACAAAAGTCTCTAAAAGGCATTAGCGACAAAGCTAAGAAAAAGGGGAACGATGACAACTTTGACTCTGCCCTCGCTCATCTGCATCAATCCATAGCTCATCTAGAGACTTTAAGCCACGAGTTCCCCCTGTCACTCAAGACGAGTCAAGAGGTACGGTAATCATTTTATAATCTTAACATGCGTTACCAAATGCATTTACACTAGAAATCTATGCCTTTCTGACTTTTGGCTTTGTTCACAGAATATTACAATTTAAAGGCCACCTATTATGCAAAATTGACTTTTAAAAGGTGTTTGGACATAAATGTGTGTTGGCAGTGTGTGAACACAACAACCCTACAATGGGAAAAAAATCCACCCCCCTCCTTTTTAATCCCCATTAAAGGGGCCATGTCACAAGACTTTTTTTAAGATGTAAAATAAATCTGTGGTGACCCCAGAGTACACAAGTGAAGTTTTAGCTTAAAATACCATATAGATAATTTATTATAACATGTTAAAATTGACACTTTGTAAGTGTAAGCAAAAATGTGGCGTTTTGGGTGTGTCCTTTAAAATGCAAATGAGCTAGTGAAATTCACTGATCACAATGATGGTGGTTTGTTGCAATTGAAACTCAATTATTTTCTTTCTTTCTCTCCGCACTAAATGGCTGTGCCGTGGTTGGATGGTGCCGATTAAGGGGTTTGGTTTTATTATAATAAGATCTCCTTATGACATCATAAGGAGAGCCACATTTCAAAGATCTATTTTTTCACGTGCTTGCAGAGAATGGTTTACCAAAACTAAGTTACTGGGTTGATCTTTTTCACATTTTCTAGGTTGATAGAAGCACTGGGAACCCAATTATAGCACTTAAACATGGCAAAAGTCAGATTTTTGTGCCATGTCCCATTTAAACCAAAGCAGTCTCATTCTCTTGTTAATGTGACGTCACGCAAACAAAGCCCCGCCCACCCCACTGACTAGTTAATTTGACCTAAAAGCTTTATTAAATGTGTTTGTTAGCACATTGTAATGTGGCTAAATATACTATAGTCCCAGACTGTATTCACAGGAATCTAATTTATTTTCAACCAAGGGGCTGTTTACACTTGGTATTAAGATGTGTTTTCATCGATCGGATCACAAGTGGACGGGAGAGACACATTACGTTTACACCTGGTATTTAAATCCGTCTCTTTTGTCCACTTTCGACCCCTTCTGTCCTGAATACTATGAGGGGGTGGTCCGTGAAACGGTGACGAGTCTCTCTGCTGTCATTCAAGCGCGAGGGGGAGTAATTATGAGTTTATATGGACGCAAACTAATATTATGTCGGAGTCCACTGCTTGTTTAGCAAGTAAACGTGCTGCACAGTGTTTTGTACGTGTGTATGTAAGAGCTTTCTCTGAATTTTCAGCGCAATTGATGAAATAGGATCGCGCAACTTTCACACGCTTTCAAAACGAAACTACGGAGAACAGCCGCTTTAGGTTTATCAATGAAAGGCTAAAAATAGCACTGTTCACCGTATGTTCACGCCAGAAGTCAGAAAAAGATGTAAAACTTGTGTTTAATACCTCAGATAGATAAATGGGCGGAGAGAAGGCGGTCGCGTGTGGCTGTTCGAACACATTCAACCACATATGCTTTCCGCAACTCCAAAGCGATCCGATCGAAAGTGGTTTCGACTACCTCTGGATGTGGTTGAAAGTGGTCGAAAGTGGACGAGCTCAAAACGTTTACACCTGGCATTAACGTCGTCCACTTGTGATCCGATCGACAAAAACGCATGTTAATGCCAAGTGTAAACAGCCTCTAAAAGTGCTCACTATCTGTTGGTAAGGAAGTGATACGCTGTAGCTCATTTGCATTTAAAGGTACACACATAAAAACAGCGCATGTTTTGCTCCCACCCAAATAGGGGCATTTTGGACATGCTATAACAAATGATCTGTATGGTATTTTGAGCTAAAACTTCACAAACACATTCTAGGCACACCTGAGACTTATATTACATCTTGCAAAAATTGACATAACATGTGGCCTTTAATATGTAAGTGCACACATTTACTTTTATGCAAAGTAACTTACAGTACATTCAAGCTATGCAGTATGTGTGTTACCTGCGAATCGAATCTATAATCTTTGCGCAAATGCTCGTCCGGTTGTGCTACAGGAACACAACCCACCTTACATGTCAATCTCTGCACCCTACAGACTGCATTTCTTTCTCTCTCATTCTCTCCTTCACGTTCCTCCCTAAGTTCCTCTTTCACATATTTTCACATTGCTGACCCTTGACAGTGGGTCTGATTGATTGACAGGTTTGTAGCTGCTGTCTCGTCTGCAGTATAGTAGCAGGCAGCTCATGTCAGCCTGTGGTTTCTTTAACACACACACATTATGCCATTTGTATATGGAATGGGTTATTGTAACAGCACACACTTAGGGAACCGATACTGCTGCATATCATTACCAGCAAACCTTCACCGTGTCACACTACATGCTCCCATTGGGATTGCACACAATTTGGGAAACCTGAGTGAGCTGACTCGCTGCCTGCTTACTATTGTAGATGGGCAGGTGCTAAGCATCCTAGCCTTTATGGAAATGACTGATACGAAATGCTTTTTTATAAGCATTAGTGCTCTTGATGGAAGTTAGTGTGTGTAACACTAAACTATTTTTATTGATACTTTTCACTATATTAGGCATATTACAATAATCCTTTCTCAGTTCTTGGACGAAAGATTTTTTCTGTGCGTGTTGCAATGCATTCTGGGATTGCTTCATCTTGATTCAATTTGTTTAGCTTTTAGAACAGCCTATGGTGCTTTAAAAGTAGTGCCTTAGTAGGCAGTATGTGAGGTATTTTCTATTTCTGAGTTGTCTGCAGGTGTACCATGCTACTAAATGTTTTTTGTAGATACTAAAGGCTTCAAACAACTCTTTTCCTATGTCTCACCACATATTACTCATTGATTACTGCCAGAGGATATAGAAAGAGAATGTGTTTCTGAGCCTCAGTTAGTGTTTATATCTTCAGTAATCTCTTTTACCTTTTCTTTCCATGTTTCAGGAGCGCTTGCAGCAGTACAGTCGCATTTACGACCTGTCCAGATCCGAGCAATCAAAGGTGCACCATCTGGCCGTCACTATGGCCATGGACGGACAGCCTCTCGAATGGATCAAGCAGCTGCTTGCGGTCGCCGTGGGAACCAGCGACCTGTCGCCAAAGAGCATAGTAAAGGACGCAGTGGAGCGAATCATATCTGCTCTCAGGTACGATGTGCTGCGGTTCGGACAGTTTCTCATTGCCAATGTCTTAATTTCACCTTCATTTTTACTCCGTTTTATACCATAGCTCATTTAATGCTTAAAGTATCTGTCTCTCTTTATTGCTTATTCCTCTATTAACCTGTGTTCAAGTTGAATGTATTTAACTTGATTGAGGTGCAGTGCTGCCCTGCGCTCTGACCTTTGGTCTCTCTCTTTACATCCAACTTTTTGTATTCTCTGCTTTTAAGAGGTCGCTGCCTCCTTTCCTCCCTTGGCTGACTGGCTTTTAAAAAACAGTATTTGTTCTAATAGCAGTTTCAGGGTCAATGACAAAACAAGCTTCAAAAACAACTTCCATTCATACATGTGAATACACATTCATATCACATGAAAGCGTGTGACCAGTAGGTGATTGATGTGTCGCTAGTAGTAAAAATAGTAGTATCGCACAATCCTATTTTGTACAATAATAATCAAAGCAACCATAATGCTGTAAGCAGATTTGAATTCATGATGGATGCATAAAAAAATCTATTTGCCTAATATCATAACCGGTTACAGCACACATACTGTACGCAAGGGTCTGCATAGTAATTATACATTTTGAAAGTCTAATGTGGCTGCAGGTAAACACCTGTGTATGTTTAAATCTCTCATAACTTGTAAAACTATTTAAAGGTAAAATGTGTCATTTTTCGTGTGTTGGAATACTTTCTCTTTTGCAAATGTATTATTTAAAGACATTAGCAAATAAACCATTCATAGGTTGACATAACCACTGTTGCACCTTTAAAATTGCTTACTTTTTTAATCCAGCCTGAAAACTGCAATATTAGCCCAAGAATGTGGGGCGGAGTTATTTGTTTGATAGACAAATGGTAGACGATGAGTGTTTAAACAGTTTTAATTAATTCAAATCCATTTCCTATTTGTGCAAAATTAACTACTTAACCTTAAAGGAACAGTATGTAGGATTGTGGCCAAAACTGGTATTGCAATAACAAAACTTGTGGCTAAAACTGGTACTGCAATCACCCAACTAGTGGCCAATACACAAAATGACAACATTAACATCAGTTGAGGGCTGCATCTCCACTTTTTAAATGACAATATCCTGGCCAGACCACTGTTGTGAGTGATATAAGTATTTGAAATGAAAATTATTTCTAAATGTATAGTGACATATCAGGGCCATTTTATGATTAATTGATATAAATTTCTTACATACTGTTCCTTTAAAGTTACAGTATGTAAGAAATTTATATCAATTAATCATAAAATGGCCCTGATATGTCAGTAGACATTAAGAAATCATTTTCATTCCCAATACTTTTATCACTCACAACAGTGGTCCGGCCAGGATATTGTCATTTAAAATGTGGAGTTGCAGCCCTCAACTGATGTTTATGTTGTCATGTTGTGTATTGGCCACCAGTTGTGTGATTGCAGTACCAGTTTTGTCCACAATCCTACATACTGTTCCTTTAAAGGTACAGTATGTTTTTAGCTGCATACGTTTTTTTAACGTTGAGATTGCGAATTGCAACCAACCTCAAATTCGAAATTCAATGAGAAGCTACGATAGCTGCCACAGGACAAACATGTTGTTGTTTGAGACAATGTAGGGACAAAACATGTCTGTTGAACAGTTTGTCCGTTTAGGGCTACTGTAAAAATTATATGATTTCCATGTAAGGAGATCTGCGGTGTATGTAGTTAAAAATGTCTCATTCTACAGCCACCTTTCTACTGTACACGACATTCCGACACGACTTTCTGAGTTCGCCCCCTAGTGGCAGTCTTCATGAATTCTTTTATTGTAAATCCGTGTCAACATGGGAGAGAAGCTCATACCAGCGCAATAGTATAGTATATAGTATAGCTATAGTGAAATAAATAAATTGATACAAATGAATAAAACAATAAACAGCTTTGCATATATGACAAAGATAATACATAGTTTTTAAAGGGATACTTCACCGATTTAGCATTCAGCTTTGTATCTGTAGAAACCCGGCAGTATTACTGAATGACCATGTTTCCCTCCATCATTTCCCCCTGAGAGGAGAGATATCTGCATTTTGGTTCTGCAGAAAAGTCCTCCGATGATGCAAAAATCGTCATATTACATCATCGGAGGACTTTTTTGCAGAACCAAAATGCAGATATCTCTCCTCTCAGGGGGAAATGAGGGAGGGAAACATGGTCATTCAGTAATACTGCCGGGTTTCTACAGATACAAAGCTGAATGCTAAATCGGTGAAGTATCCCTTTAAGTGATTCAAGTGTTACTGATAAAGTTAAACAAAAAAAGGATAAGTAATTTTCACCTCACACACAGTTTTTTATTGGAATACACTGAAATATCGCATGCGGTGTAGCTGCACGGGTTAAAACATTTTAACGGATCCAATGCTCAAAACAGATCCGAAAATTATTCATCCGCAGGTGGTCGTCACCTCACGCAGCCCCTTTGCAACTCTACATAGGGAACGAATGACTTACGGTTTATCATGTACAGTGGAAAGGCGGCTTAAAGCAACACTTAAGAGTTTTTGCTCTTTGCTTTCCCTACAGGATGGAAGCGGAATTGTCCATTACCACTGTCGTAAATAATTTAGCCTACTGCAGCAAAGCTGGCTCTGATTGGATTGTAGGTCTGCCGTAAAGCAAGTTTTTGTAGTTTTCACTCAGACTACAGGACCGCGACCCGATGGTTGAAAACTTCTTTAGTGCGGTTTTGGCCGATAGAGGGCTGCAAAGCGAATGTGAAAGTGATGTTCACCCTGTTTCGAGTGGATGAACTGGACTGACCTTACAAATGTGCTTTTAGAAGAATCCTAAACCTTGTAGAAAGTCTTCCAAGAAGAGTTGAAGCTGTTATAGCTGCAAAGGGTGGGCCAACTCCAAAATAAACCCTATGGATTAACAATGGGATTTCATTCAGGTTCATGTGCATATAAAGGCAGGTCAAACATCAAATATATGCAATATTTGTCAAGAGATTTTTTTAAGTCTCCCATTGCCCCTTTAAACGCTTCACCTTGTATTGTGCAGTTATTGTGAATCTGTTTCTAAGACTGAACGCAGTTCAAAAGATCTAAAATGATTGTTTGTCCTATTTGACATTTTCTAATTTGACATTTATTTACTACATCATGTTTAACAGGTTTCAAGTATTGAATCACATTCTGTACAGCTTTACTAGCCAGTTTCCCAGCAGATTTTGCAGTGCTTGATGAATCAACCTGCTCTGCTGATCGCTCAAGATGTTCAAGTTCAATCTGTAATCAAGGAGGATAAGTGAAGGTCTCCTGTATAAGAGAAAGCCGTGGTCAGAAAAATGAAGATTGATTACACATTTAGGAACATGTGCTTTCATTTAAACACATCCTCCCCCTCAGGCTGCCCTCCACCCCTCTGCAGAATCGATTTATATTCTGTGCAACCGATGAAAACTTAAACAAGTTCCTGAATCCTGCCGCTGATTACTGATTCACAGAGGTGTGCAAATGAAACATTAACAATCAAATGACTTGGGCATTGCTCATTGTCACTGTTAAACTTTGGAAAGTTTTACTTTCTAGTACTTTTTAAGGACATCTGCAGTCTGTACCAAGCTGCTAATGATTGATATTTCTGTCCGTGGAGGAGAAGATTACTGTTACATTTAATGTATAAATAATCCTTTTGCAACATGTTGGAGGAAACTTGTGTACGTGAGTGTGTTTCTATACACTAGTGCAGTTTTAAAGATAATAATACCAGTATTTTTGTACAGTATTTTTGAAGGAACGCTAAAATATTCGGAAAATGTAAATTATGGCTTGCTGTTTATATTTGCTTCATTGTTCCTACAGTCGATCTTAGAAGGAAGTGGCTTGTATCCGCATATAGATTAAAAGTCAAAAAAGAAAACAATTAGGGCTCTTCAATTGATTCAAGTCAATTGATTCTCCTCCAACCGTGGTAAAGTGCCTTTGCCGCAGTTCAAACATTTACTTGGAAGATAGCTAGCCATCAACCGAACAGATGCTGATTGAATTCAGCTTGTTGATTTAACTTTCGGTTGTTGTTGAAATGTTTTGGTGTACTACATTTTCCATAGCTACTTATACATCACTGACAGCCAGGGCTTGACATTAACTTTTTTGCTCACCAGCCAAAGTGGCTAGTTGTTTTGCAAAGTTACTAGCCACTCAGCATTTTCACTGGCCACAATTTTGTTGCTGGTAAAATACATTTTATATTTTTGGCATCCTAAAATGACTTTAATTCGAGTAATTTTACTTAATTTAGCTACATTAGTTGCAGATTGAATTTCAAATGCAGACTGACCACCCAAAATAAGACTACATTATTTAGCTGGTATATCAGTATAGATCATATCATATATTTAGGTGCATGAAAAACATGCTAGAAATGCATAAATAGATTAACTTCTAATGAATATATTAAAACTGAGCAGGGGTGTAAAAGATTTACTGAAAAGATGAACACAAAAACCCTAGACAAACACTTTAAATATTTATTAACAACAGCAGCACACTTTTATATGCTTGATCGTGGTTTCTGTTAAAAGTACAAAAAAGACTTTTAATGGCAAATGTCGAGGGGTCATTATTGTTGCACAAAGTAGCCTACATTAAAATGATGCGCAAACCTCTCCACTGATTGGTTTCCATTAATTTCAGACAAAACTGGGATGTGTGTATTCAGGTTTGCGCTATGAAATTCTCTCCGCTCTTGCCCTGAGAGTGTGCACACACTTTAAATCTCTTCAATTACTTCCATGCAATTGTTTTATCGTTCCCGAAGTGTGCGTGTATGCGCTCAGACTGCGTCCCGTGCATTCGCAAATCTGTCTCTTGTAAAAAGGTGCCGCTTTTGTCCGCAACGTGAGCGTCCGCTGATCGTGCGCATGTCTCAACAAACGGTCTCAGTACGTTGCGCTGGGTGCTCATGCGAGTTGTAGTTTCCAAGTTTCATTGCACATTGTTTATAATTTCACATAACTTTTAAAAAAACGACAATAAAAAAAAATATTCAACCAGCCAACGTGGCTAGTGGGATTGGCTGTCTTACCCATACCCACTACAGCCGAAAATCTACCCGCATTTTTGCGGGTTGGGGGGGTTAATGTCAAGCCCTGCTGACAGCCTTGTAGAAGATCACAGCATTTTCATTTCAGGCGCCATGTTAAGCAAGTAAATGTTTATTTGAGGAGACACGGTTTTATTTCATAGCTCCCAATGCATCTTAAAGCACTGTTTTATCTTTGCAGTATATTTGATACGTTTACGTTGCAGACTCAGCAGGTAGATGAAAAACCAAGCGCTACTGTAGACACAATGGAGAAAGAAATAGCATAACATTAAGTTTTGAGGAATATAAGGAGAGTTGAAATAAACGTTGCCTAATTATAGAATAATCAATGGTGAACCTGAGAGTAATGTTTTAAATAATTCTGCACCTTTTTGTGCTATGGACACAAGAATGTAATGCTAAGTGGCCTTCTTTTGCCTTGGGCCAGTATGCAACCAAAGCCCCTTTAGGGAAGCCTGCAAGCTTCCCTGATAGCAATAGGCTCCGGGGCGGATCCGTAATCGCTCCGCTCCGAAGTGGGCAGCTTGGTTTGAATCCGTTGTGGATCGCACAGAGTTTTTTGCTATGCTATACACAGATAAAAAGAAACGGAGGCCACTTTTTTAATGAACAGATTAAAATGTAACCTTTAAAATGTAAACCGTAACGGACGGTTGTAACACTGTGAACACCTGCAACTGATGCCACTAATCATTATTAATTGGCTATAAAGAATACTGAAGATTGATATCTCCCCAATTAATCTATGATGCAACCAACCAAATCACCCTAAACAGTAGCATCGTTGTGGGATCGCCATGGCATCCACCCACAACATCATTATGGAGTTTGCATGGTCAAGTACCAGTCACATTTTCAAACCTGGTACATAAGAAAGGAAAGTCATCAGGATATTCTTGCAAAATTACTGCAATAATAATACTGCAGTCAACACAGTGTTGTACTGGATTGAAAAGTAATTGCAATGCAGATGCTTTAAACTTATTACCAGAGTACCACAAGAATGTCAGGCCAATTCTTTAAATTTAACACCCTGTGAACATTTTATTGTAGACTGCAGTGCTGATTTCAACAAGGGCAAAGCAGAAAAATGTTTCCCAACTTGCGAACTGCTAATTAAGTGCTACAGGACTGCCTGCAATAGAGAAACTAAATCACATTGTGTACAGGAAATACACGGTGTGTGTGATTTGATACAGTGAAGGGACACAGCTCAAGTAAATAATAGAAGGGGAGAGGGGGACTAGTTGCCGTATATCTCAGTAACTACGGTATGAGGTGTTAAGTGTAAGTTACATCAGAGGTTGCATTAGACTTTATTGTAAGTCAAAATGAATTATTATCCATCATTTTATATTTTAATTATGTAATTAATAGATTTTTGTTTACATTTTCATTTTTAATCATGAACTTTATGAGCATGAAAGTTAATACGGGGGTCTCCAAAACTTTTTGTGAGCAAGGGCTACTACAATGGATAAAACAATCTGGAGGGCTACTTTTTATTGTCTATATGTTATATGTTTAACATGCATGCAAAGCTAAGCTAATATTAAAAAAAATGTATAAATAAATATTAAAATTGAGGTTATTAAAGGCGGGGTGCATGACTTTTGAAAACCATTTTGGAAAAGGGAGTCGGGCCGAGTACCAAAACACACTTGTAGCCAATTAGCAATAAGGGGCACGTCTACTTATCAACATCGTTGCCTGGGTTGCATATGTGTGGGGGGGGTCTATCAAAAGGAGGTCCAGATTGTAATGGGGTAGGGGCGTGTTTAAATAAGGTGATTTCAAATGAGATCATGCACCCCGCCTTTAATAGAATGTGGTTTGATGGGCAACTCACAGACTCTGTGCAGGCAACCTTCTACCCGCGGGCACCATGTTGCAGACGACTGACTCAAAACATGTTTTTATTTGTGAAGTAAACAATCAGTCTCTCGCAGAATTTCACGTAGATCAAACTGTGCAGTGCTGCATTAAGTCAAATACGCACTTGCCAAAAGCTGGAAAGGGCTGGGAATTACATTTACAAGTTGTACAAAAACGGTTAAAATAACAGATGGCTTTTATGTTTTTCTGCCACTGCTAAAAAAAAATCACTGAAATGTTTTCGGTTAAAGCGACCTCTGAGTAACATATATGTGTATTTTGTAACTTTGTAAATTCTTTAAACTAAACTTTAGCTTATTGTATAATTTTTCTTCAACTTTTATATTTATAAACTAAATATAATTAAACAAGACATACAGAAACTTTTATATCTATATACTAAATATAATTAAAGACATACAGGGGTTACAGTAAGTAGTGTAATAATTGTATTCTAACAGTATGTGTATAATAAAAGCGAATTTAATATCAAAAGGTTGATATGTGATGCTGTCTATAAAATACAGGCGAAAGTCTCATAATCTAATTAGGAGCAAAGTTTGTTTTATTGCATTGATTTCTTACATTCTTGCATTGATCTTACTCAATCAATATTAAAGATATCAAGGTTATATTTTAACTGAATGTTCTTTATGTAGGACGATTTCATGTAGTTAGCAGTGAATATCTTGTAAAAGTAATGTTTACAGCCTGGTAAAAACGGGTATTTTAGTCTATATAGCAAATTTTACCCTTCATGACAACTTGGAGGGAGGTGAATTTTTTTGTAACTCATCTATTTTAATTATATTTAGCCTTATAGTTCTGCATAATTAAGGGAGTGGCCACTTGAGTGACAGGTGAACTGGCACTGCTGTCAGTACTGTGGAGCTAGGCGGCTGTGGTTTTAGCAACCAGCCACCTCAGCTTCACCCACGTCCCACCTCTTTACCCATTTTTAGTGATGCATGGTGACGCATGGCCAAGATGGCGATGGCATGCTCCACCAACTATTGGCTTCAAAAAGCTCTTCACAAACCTATGGGTGACGTCATGGATTTGTCCATAGACTGACGTCGAAAGACTGTAAAACATTTTTCAAAAATGGAAACTACTTTAGCTCCAATCTGTCTCATACTGCATTTTATACAGAAGATGAATGTTTTGTAAGCAATATAAAGAAATCTCTAATCCTTCCTAAATCATTACTTATATTACATTAACTGTGATCCCTCCGAACCAAAGAGTAAAAGGAAAGTACAAAATACAGTACAAGAAAACTGTTTTTTTTTTTGTTGATATCATGAGGAATGGCAAAGCAACATGTCCATAGGCCTCTGATGGCAACAAATGATTTATCAGCAGATTTCTGCAGTAAGAGCCAACAAATAAGAGGATGTTTGCATAAAAATGCAAAGCAATTATTAACAGAAACATAATTATGTGGTGCAGCCTCCTACATAAAAACGTAGCATTATCGCACCTTTAATGGGGGCAGACGGGCATGGCCAGAAGAGACGAGAGGAGCCCTGCAGCGATAACATCAGCAGAGGACATTAAGATTGCTCAGTGTGAAAATCTATTCCTCTGGTGTCCGCGCACACACATAAACACAAAGTTTGCAGTCATAAAGCTGCTCAAAAGCCTCAAGACATTGAATCAAAACTCAAGCTCTGTGTTTCTCTCTCTCTCTCTCTCTCTCTCTCTCTCTCTCTCTCTCTCTCTCTCTATCTATCTATCTCTCTCTCTTTCTGTATGTGTGTGTGTGTGTTTTCAGTGGTGACAAGGACGCTTTGAAAGATTATGCAGACCCCTTGAAGGTACTGGAAGGAATTGTTGCAGCAGTGCACACTAATGTACAGAGCGGGTAAGTGCTTCTTTGTTGCTCTGTCCCCATTTACCAAGCTATTGAAGCCAAATGCCTTGTGGTTAACCTCGAAGAAGAAGAACAGATGGTTTTTCATGCATAAAGTCTATAATTTATGTCTAAATAAGAATACAAAAGGATAAGATATTACTAACAAGATGAGAAGCAATGTATATAAAAACCAACCTTCAATATGTACAACATACTTAAAGGGACAGTCCACTTTTTTAAAATATGCACATTTTCCAGCTTCCCTAGAGTTAAACATTTGAGTTTTACTGTTATGGAATCCATTCAGCTGATCTCCGGTTCTGGTGCTACCACTGGTGCATCCATTGAATCTGATTAGACCATTAGCATCGCGCCAAAAAAGTAACCAAAGAGTTTCGATATTTTATTCTATTTAAAACTTGACTCTTCTGTGGTTATATCGTGTACTAAAACCGACAGAAAATTAAAAGTTGCGATTTTCTAGGCAGATATGGCTAGGACTACACTTCCATTCTGGTGTAATCTCCGGGTCTGGCGGGACCACTTTAGCATAGTTTAGCATAATCCATTGAATCTGATTAGACCATTAGCATTGCACAAAAAAATAACCAAAGTGTTTTTATATTTTTCCTATTTAAAACGTAAAAATTAAAAGTTGCGAATTTCTAGGCAGATATGCCTAGGAACTATACTCCCATTCTGGCGTAATAATCAAGGACTTTGCCGCCGTAACATGGCTACAGCAGGCGCAATGATATTATGCAGTGCCCGAAAGTAGTCCTTGCTATTAAAAGTTACCAAGGGGACTATTTTTATATAAAGTTGTTGGCAGCAAAGTTGTTGATTATTATGCCAGAATGAGAGTATAGTTACTTTTTAGTGCAATGCTAATGGTCTAATCAGATTCAATGGATTATGCTAAGCTATGCTAACAGTGGTACAGCCAGACACGGAGATTGGCTGAATGGATTCCAAAACGGTAAAAATCAAATGTTTAACTCTAGGGGAGCTGGAAAATTAGCATATTTTCAAAAAAGTGGAGTGTCCCTTTAAATACAAAAAATGCATTCTTTGCTTGGTCTTTTATCTTGGTGATATCATGGTTATTTTATCTTAATGCATTTTAGTGGGAACATGGTCACATCCGAGGACATGCTGAACTGGTTACGACCTTTTTGCGGGGACGATGCCAAACCCGTGCGACCCCGGATCGAGGTTCTGCAGATTCTGGAACAATCCTTCAACCTCAGCGATCAGGACATCCACCTACTGGTGTTCTTCAGGAGCCAGGCGGTTCTAAAAGCCTGCTGGCCAAACAGAGAGGTATGAAAAAATCTGCGTATAACAACACTGGCCTGAAATGCGATTTGCATTTCACACATAAATATTATTACAGTGTTTCCACATCTCCGATTCGGTATTAGCCCATTTCGTCTGTAAGGTGCCATAAATGTAATCTCATTTTACAGAGCGGGCCTTTGTGAGTCAGTATTTGCTTATAGCAACTGCTTAACTATTCTCACACATGATGTGCGTGTGTGAAGGAGTGAGATTTATTTTGCCAAGGGATTAGCGACTGCCTGCTCGGCCATGCTCTTTCTCCTAACCTCGTGTTGCTTTGGTGTCGTTCCGCCTTGTTCTGTGTTGTTCTCTGTCTGTCTGCATGCATCGGTGCGAGAACCAGAAAGGGAATTATTATATAGAACAGCTATGAAACTTTTCATGCCTGTCAGTGCTTTCCTCAGGAGAACGGCCTTGTGAATATTTAGAAATGAAAGGGAAATCAGATACAGCGCTGTACACCATAGGCACATTCAGTTTGGCTACAGGAGCCTGATGGGACGATGAACGACCAGATTCAAGGTCGTTTCTAACCATTTTGACGCCCTAGGCAAAACCCATATTTGCACCCCCCAAACAAGATCATGTTACTTCCATAGTATTTGCTTTTCCTACTATGTAAAGTAATGGGTACCATTAACTGTGTGCTTACCATTATTTATCAAAATATCTTCTTTTGTATTCAACAGAAGGAAGAAACATACAGGTTCAGAACAACATGAAAGAGTTTTCATTTTGCGGTCAACTATCCCTTTAAATACTCTTTAGTTTAAAAGTTTTCTGACATTAGGACAAAAGCATTATCTTAATACACACAAGCGTTAATCCATTTACCTCCAAATCACATAATTTATTCTTTCACCAAACTTTTTTATGCAAATGACTATTTATGTAAGCAAACCCTATCATATGTCTGATTTGACTTCAAAGAGGATTATTCAACCAATTGTTTAATAGAATAATTACATGCAACTTTTAATCTTTGTGGGTTCAAAAAGAGCCATTCAAGATCCCCATAAGTAGATGCAGTTTTCCATCAAACCGATTAGCATTATTTAGTGGTAAACAACAACATAACAAACTGTTAATGGGCTCAGGGCAACAGAGAGTCAACTATAAAAAGCTTTTTTATAGCAAGTAATGGTTGATTTTAATGCTTAATAGCATGCAGGACATTTTAAAAGACGCTTAAACTTCAATTGTATTGCTTGCTAGGAACTTTACATCATATCCCTATTGTATCCCCAGTTTGATTTGTTTTCCTCGATGAAATGAATTATTCTTCAGTTTGAGAGATGAAGGGAGTTATAATGAGAAGTCATGCCCTGAAGGAGGAGGAGTCATTAAAATGGACATATTGAGGGAAAGGAATGGTATTGGCTTCTTCTCACTGAGGCATGGCGTCCTTTAACGGTTGGCCAAATGCTCTGAGGCCTAAATCGTGATTGGAAGCGCTGAGCCGGGCACGTGCGACCCCCGAGGTAAGCATCGAGCCTCGGGACGCTGGTGCGGTAATTCCGCCTGCGGAGAACTAGGCACAAGCCTCTGGTTATCTGATAGCTCCAGGTGTTTGTGTGGTGTATGTCTTTATTTTTGTCTGGCTTATGCCCGCAGGGTTGTGTGTGTGTGTTTGTGTGTATTTAACACTTCTACCCCTGTATCCCAAACTCATCAACTCCTAAATCGCACACTCGCCCAGTCTGTAACTCAGTGCCATAGCAACCACGACTTCACTGTTGCCAGGACTTGATCTGCGTTTCGTGTTTGTTTTGTGGCATCTTCTGTTCCTGTTTATTTACTGTTGTTGTTTACTTTAGCTCGCGTGTAGCTGATGATATAGTGCGGTTGAGCTTTATCAAAGCCGAGTAGGGGCCGTTCTTTCAAATCTACAAAGAGGAAACGTGTCTGCGCTCGTATGAAGAGAAATATCCGTGTTTGTGTGAACTGAAAGTTCAGGCTTGTTTATTACGCTTGTTTATGACTTTGATGGCAAAATGTGCCAATGTGTCTCATATGATGTACTTTACACCGTATATAGGCTTGGTTATCTAGTGTATGAGTTTTCGAAGGGTAGTAACCTCAGATGAAATGTGATTTTTTTCTAAACTGAATCATCTGTTGTTTATAGTTTAGGGACATGGCCTGTAATGGTGTGGGGGATGTTTTCTTGACACACTTTAGGCTCCTTAGTGCCAATTGGGCATCATTTAAATGCCACGGCCTACCTGAGCATTGTTTCTGACCATGTCCATCCCTTTATGATCACCATGTACCCATCCTCTAATGGCTACTTCCAGCAGGATAATGCACCATGTCACAAAGCTCAAATAATTTCAAATTGGTTTCTTGAACATGACAATGAGTTCACTGTACTAAAATGGCCCCCACAGTCGTCAGATCTTAACCCAATGGAGCATCTTTGGGATGTGGTGGAACGGGACCTTCGTGCCCTGGATGTGCATCCCACAAATCTCCATCAACTGCAAGATGCTATCCTATCAATATGGGCCAACATTTCTAAAGAATGCTTTCAGCACCTTGTTGAATCAATGCCACATAGAATTAATGCAGTTCTGAAGGCGAAAAGGAGTCCAACACAGTATTAGTATGGTGTTCCTAATAATCCTTTAGGTGAGTGTATAAGGGTAACATTAACTGTTTTTTATTAACTGGGGATACAAGCAGTCACACAGCACTTTTTGTTCTATTAACTTCTATCCATAGGCATTTGAATGTGTCAGACCAGTGTCAAGTTGCATAAACATAGCCGTAAGGTTAAGGGCCTGTTTACACGAGAACGCTCGACGGTATAAACGTAAAAATATTTTATCGGATGTGCCTTTCGCTTACACAGCAACAACGTTTTTGGGGCTTAAAAACGCAAAAAAAGTAAAACCATCTTCCAGAGTGGATATCTTAAAAACGCTCTACCGTCACGTTCCCGTCTAAAGGGTAAAAATGCAAAAGTCTGCTCATGGTGGATCTCGTGGCATATGCACTTACGTCACAGGCATGCGCCGGTTCAGGAACATAACAACAAACATGTCGGATTATTTCCATACGTCGGACCTTCAAGTTGCCATAGCACCTTTGATAAATATACAAGTTTTTTAACATACATTTTTTAACATGCTGTATACTTGTGCTGTTTAATTTACAAAAAGCTGATATTGAGAAAATGGGAAGACCCAGAGAAGATGATGAGAGAGCGGTTGAACATCTCTTTCACTACCTGTCAATGCATTTTGATAAATCTCACAATAACATTCATCAGGTGTGAATGAAGACTGCTTTCACTTTAAAATCACACACTTGGGCTCAGCAGAAATCAGCCTGGCTGGAAAGCTATTCGGTAGGGCAAACGTGTTCTCGCTGCTGTGTTGAGGTTGCACTTTTTCTTTAGTTATCACAAATTGCCCTGACAGTCAACTCAACAGCTTGTTTCTCGGCTTGCACTCAGAGCAGGTCAAAAGCATACATATCTTTTTTTCAGGGATCAGAAATTTTATCGACGTCAATGCATTAAATCTAATCAACATTAAATATTAATATCATCTAATTATTGTGATTAGATGATAGTAATGCGCTTTAGCTAAATGATTTTTTAAAGCTAAACTATACAGGCTGTACAATTCTGCATGATTGTCCTTTTAATCGTTTATCAGTCTTTTTTATTTTTATGATATAACAAATTCAACATGACTGAGAAAATATCTCTGAAATATGGACAGAAAAAAATGACTATATTTTTTTATTGAGGCACAAAATACTGTAAGATATTTCTGTTCTTTTGTGATTTAATAATTCATGCATCAGAGAATAAATATGCGATTATGGACTAATTGGGTTTTGCATTTTTAATCTGTCTGTAGCTTTTTATGTTTTCAATTACCCCGTTATTAATGGCGAGGTGGCACCCAATCTGTTGTCATTCAAATATTACAGCGGCTGTCATTGGTCACGGCTGCTCATTGGCCAAGTTTTCGTTCTGAGCCAGTAATGGTATTGCTTTGATTTGTGTTTTATAAGATGCTGTCGAACATCCTTGCGAATTATTTCGGCTCTTTAATTTCAGTGTCACAAATAATACAAACAATTTATTTGACCTCTGCCAAAAGATCACTGTAAGTAATTGGATTTGATTGAAATAATTTACATTGTTTTCTAATAAGCACAGTTCCCTAAATTTTAAGTTAATTCTTTGTTTGTCATTTGCCAGTATTGATCGGTCGGCCTACATATCAAATTCTCTTAATTTGGAATCGCATACAGTTTTGTTTAAATCTACTTCCCGATGGCAAATGGGCATGGATTTCAGTGTCTCAATTTTGGCCATGCATCTGACAAAAATGACACGGTCCCTTTGAGCGTTGACTTTTCGTTTGGCAAACCACAGCTGCTTTGTCGGACTGAATTGAAAATCTTCATTTGGCAGGTGTTTGTGTCCCAGTGTCCCTTGTTTATTTGTACCCTGAAGTAGTTATTGATGTAATGACTCGAAATGAATATGAGGACTATAGTAAGTGGTGCATTTGTGGGTCCGTGTGTACAGACAAGTGTGCACAGGAGTGTGTTTTTGGGATCAGACATGGAGGTTGTACCGTTGCCGTGGTCTCTTGACTTGATAATCTGGGCTCATTTGTCATGATAGGAAGCTGTCAGTGTTTAGATTAAACAGTAGGGTTTCTGTTTGTGTGTGTGTGTTAAACCGCAGACAAGCTTAATGACTGGGGTTAATGTGGTCATTAAAACAAGGTCTCCGTTCCCCTCGGAGTGGATGCTTTAATATGCCCGTGCTTAGCAGTGCCAGTTTAATGTCTTCATTCAGATGTGTGTGTGTGTGTGTGTATACTTGGCTGCTTGTTGATTACAAAGGAAAGGCTAAATACTCCTCAAGGCTGGCACTGATGCCCCTGTTGGATTTGTTTCTGTTTGTTAACATCTGGTTTAGTGTTTCATGGTTTAAATGTGTGCTCATTCTTGTAAGCAAATTCGTGCTTGCATCTTTATAACAACATCAGAAAGAGATTTATTCTTCCATTGTAAAAGTAAATTACATTTATGCAGTTATCCATAGCGACTTACAAGTGCATTCACTGTACATTTTTTAAAGGCGGGGTGCATGATTTTTGAAAACCACTTTCGAAAAAGGAATCGGGTGAGTAACAAAACACACTTGTAGCCAATCAGCAGTAAGGGGCGTGTCTACTAACCAACATCATTGCATGGGTTGCGTATGTGTGGGGCAGGTCTATCAAAAGAAGGTCCAGATTCTATTGGGTAGGGCGTGTTTGTTTAGGTGATTGGTCAACATTGGCCTTCAGAGATCATGCACCCCGCCTTTAATATCAGTATGTGTGTGTTCCCAAGGATCGAACCTGCCACTTTTGTGCTTCTAATACAGTGCTACCAGTTGAGCTACATGCACTGTACTGTACATAAAGAGAAACAGTAATTGGGTTTGCTTTGTGTGCCATTTTGTGCCACCAGGAAGGTTTTCTGACTCCTCTGAAAACTCACACAAACTTGCATGTCTTCAAAATGTCACCGTGATGTAACATAAGACCCACTGGCATTATGTCAGGTCTGGTGTGTCACGAGCGCTTTTGTATTTCACATGTGTTAGGATATCTGTCTTTGGCTCCGCCTCTGTGACAGAGCCTCGGGCCATGCTTACATCATCAGCCCCTGTCACAGACTTCAAGTGTCAGTAAGTTTCACTTGCTGTACACTTCTGCATTAACTTCTTAACTGAGCTCCAGCTTTCTTTAAGCTGTAGTACAAATAGATGGACACCAAATTTCTTAACACTTACGCTTTAAGTTTCCTTATTGAATGACATTGTGTTGGACTGCAGACAGACACATGACTGACAATTGCTTTAAATGTATAATTTAAAGAGACGTGTAAAGGCTGACAGGAATTTACATACAGTATGGGGAATAAGTATACGTTTACATTATGTTTCCATTTATGCATCTGGCGGATGCTTTTATCTAAAGTGACTTATAGTGCATTACAAGGTATATATTTTATTTGTAATCCCACATCGATTTTTCAGCAAAGTGCATGAAATATAAATAGGATGAACAGCAGCATGCAAAGAAGATTTTTTTAGAAGTGTTGGTATTTGCCAAAAAATCAAATACCAATGGAATATAAAGTGACTAAAGTGATATTTGTGTAAATAAGGCATTTTAATTACTGGCTAATAATCTTTTAATTGCCATTGAAGTAAAATTACTGAACCGAAACACTAGAGCCTGATTACAAGAAAACATGTTAGATGCACTTAGCGGATTTTGCATCTGAACTCCTTGAATGAACTACAAATGATGAAAAGTCTAGGAACATACGTATAAATTATTTAAGCAGGCCTGAGTTCAGGACTGAAATCAGGCGGTCAGTGTTATTGGTGACTCAGCTTTGACTTAGTGTTCTCGGCAATGAAGAACACGCGTAACATGTGCTATATATAGAAACTGTTTTACATTTGAGGAGCTTTGACAGATTTATGTCAGCACTGAAAAGAGATTGCATGCTCCATGTGCACCTTGTAACCCGCAGACAGCCATGATCCATCAAAGACCTCTGCCCCTGACCTAAAGCTCCATTAACACAGGGTCACATGTTATTGCAAAGGGGGCTAAAGACATAACGATTTGTGTGATCTTTTCTTCTTCACTATAAAGGTGCAATGTGGGACTTTTATAAGAATTTACATAACTATATTATCAGTGGTGTTTAAACCCGTTGCATAATGTATGTTATTGTTTTTATTACATTAGAACAGTGTTTTAAAATATGAACATTACAAGTGGGGCATGACAACATTTTTGTGCCCATCTCTATTAAATCCTTTAATTATTGACTGTACACTCAAAATGAGACATTAAAATATAAGCCTAACTTAAAACTTAAAAATGTTAATTGCAGCAGAACAAAAACTTTAATGTGGAGAGGCGGTATAGGAGATAGTAGGTATAAAAGTTAACAATAGATAAGTGTGACACGGGATGGAAAGAAAACTGGAGATTCGGCACCACCAGAGAAAACAAAGACAGACAGTAAACCTAATCAACCAAAAAGCCAGCCGAAAAGAAAGTATAATGTCTTTTGTCAGAGACAAAATGCAAACTTTTTAACAAAGTCTTAGTTCATTTCAAGTGATAATACATTTGCACGTTACATGTTTCTATTGAAAGTGTTTAATTATGTTGCAAAATGTGATGAGATTAAATACATTTCAACAGTTAAACTTGAAAATAATGAAAATAATGTCATTAATAAATCGCCCTCATGTCGTTACAAACTCGTGAGACCTCTGTTCATCTTCGGAACAGTTTAAGATGTTTTAGATTTAGTCTGAGAGCTTGTTTGACCCTTCATTGAAAATCTATGTACGGTATACTGTCCATGTCGAGAAAGGTAATAAAAACATCACCAAAGTAGTCCATGTGACATCAGTGGGTCAGTTAGAATTTGTTGAAGCATCAAAAATACATTTTGGTCCAAAAATAACAAAAAATACAACTTTATTCAGCATTGTCTTCTCTTCCACGTCTGTTGTGAAGCGCATGCGCGAGACTAAAGTCATTTGACTGCAGTGACGCGGATGACGTACGGCGCAGCTGACGTGTTATCTGGTGCGCCCCAGCTGGGTTTTTTTGTCCTCCTGGCTTCATTTACAGTCTGAGGGAGATGAACGCTGTAAGTTTGAAAACAAAACTTCGCAAACATGTCTGAGGATAACACGTCACTGCAGTCACGTGACTTTAGTCTCTCGCATGTGCTTCACAACAGAACCGGAAGAGAAGACAATGCTGAATAAAGTTGTATTTTTTATTTTTTTTTTGGACCAAAATGTATTTTCAATGCTTCAACACATTCTAACTGACCCACTGATGTCACATGGACTACTTTGATGATGTTGTTATTACCTTTCTGGACATGGACAGTATACCGTACATAGATTTTCAATGAAGGGTCAACAAGCTCTCAGACAATGTTTGTCCTGTGGCAGCTACTGTAGCGTATCTTGTGTTTCTAAATTGAGGTTGGTTACAATTTGCAATCTCACCACTAGAAGCCAACATTACCCATTTAAATGTGATATTTTTATATTGTGGTAATAGTCATTAACAAATGATAGTAACTATTAAGTTTGTCCACTCCTGGTTAACCATTTTCACAAACTCCCTTAAAATAGGTGAAATGAAAGGTTCTTCCCAATGATTTGGTAGAAGAACCAGTTTTGGTTTCCCAAAGAACCATTCAGTCAAAAGTAGATTTTTTACTTATTTATCATCTAATGAACCTTTTTCCATTACAAAGAGATGTTTGTGTTTCTTTGTACAGAAAGAACAGAAAAGTTATTTGAATATTAAGGTTCTTTATGAAAGCATGCTGCCAAAAATGGTTCTTTATGGCACCATGTAGCAGCTTTGTTTTTAGCCTCTTATGGAACGGCTGAAATTCCACAAGGGGGCGCATTTGTTCCTCAGACGTTGCACAATAAACATGACATCCGAATATATTCATTATAAATCATGAATGAAAAGTGAGATTCGAACGAATGTCTGTTAGTGAACTTATTGTATACACTATTTATATCGTAATTCGGTCAGAAACTTCAAGATTGTGAGATGAACAAATCGTTTTGGATTAAAAGGCTTGGATATTCCATTTCCTTTGACTTTTGGGGATTTATGAACAATTTGTTTTGGACAATTTCACCGAAGCGGATAAAGGAAAGATTTTGAAGGTAAGTAAATATCCTAAATCGGCGCCGCCCGGTTCAGGTAACTAACAACTAGATTACAGTTTTATGACTGCTAAAAATCATATTATGCTTTCTGTGTGCGCTTAATGGAATCCCGAAAGTCTAAGCTTTACAACGATGTGCCGCATGACCGTATATTTTGAAGATTTAATGCTTCAAAGTTACAATGACGTAATGCAGCCTCACGTGCAAGGGAGGGGGTGTGCCGTGTACGGCACAGTGTTCCTTATCAGGTTAAGGGTGTACTCCAAATATATATTTGTCTCAGTAGTTTTCTACCTTCTTTAATTAAAGTGCACCTCTGCTTCCAGCCCATGCTGGAGTGTATATATCTCTTTACAGTTTTCTACAGTAGATGTTTGTCTTTTCAACACGTGATCGGAATACCAACATTCCATATTGGTCATTCCATAGCTCCCCAACACTGGGATTTGAAGCTGTGGTACATTCAGAGCGCAGGATAGTCTCTGGCAGCGGGGACTCTGTGCTTTAAGGAGATAAGTGTTATATTTTATCTGAAGGCTGAATTATAGTCTCGTTGTACGCATACGTTAGTTTCCGCTTACAGTGTGCATGATGCAAATTTCATTATCAGAATAGTTGTGTAGGCCACGTGCGTGCATACGTTCACGTTAAAAACAGACTATACTCCGGGCTTGAGGAAGTGGTGTTTAAGCTGGGGGGCATGGGATGGTGAGATTTAAAAAAAATATATTCATACATCATAAACTGAATTAAGACGACTACAAAAAGAGCAATAAAAATGGTGGCTACAAACCAACAGCACTACATTTTATCATAAAATATGTTTTGTTTTGTTTAATTCAAATTTTTTGAACAGTTTATGTCATGAATTTTCTCTGGTGCGGTGCATAAAATAGACTGTTTTTGCTGACTGCTGTTTTTCATGGTGTTATTTCTGTGTGCCTTTATTGTCATTACACATCATTTACATTCCTGTTGACCAACAGTGAAGTCCTTGGTTTGGTCAAACAAATAGATAAAGTTTTGGATCCATGGTGTAGCTTTTGGCATGTGATTTTTGGACAGATGGTGTTCTGGTGTTTGCGCAGGTGATGCAGGTGGAAGTTCTGCCATTGGCGTGTGACACACTTTGCTTCCCTTGTCACATGACCTGTAGCAAACATGTCCTGTGTCAGTACTTTAATAGAGGAATTTAAGGTCCCAGTGTCATCTGTGTCTATTCTCAGGACAGGTGAAATAGTGCACAGCTGTTAAATGTTACTGTAAGTCAGTTTTATGTAGCATATAGGTACATATGGTTGGGCATTCTCTGTATAGAGATAAGAGAGATACAGTACGCTCTCTCTCTCTGAATTTCTCTCTCTTGCTTTCATACAGTGTCTTGGGGTTGTCATTGTATAATTTTCTAGTTAAGTGGTGCATAGCAAATAAGGGTCAGTACTCTGATCTGTCTTAGAAAGAAAGAAAAGAAATGAAAGAAAGAGAGAGAGGGGGAGATTGCTGTATCATGGGTGTGGTAAAATCAAATTGGCTTTTAACTTGGCTTTTTTCTCCCAGCGTTTAAAATCTCAGAATTTGTGCTGATGGTGAAACACTGTTGGCATTTCAAAGCATTGATCCATACAGTCCATCGGGAAATGATTATCGTGCGAGCGAGCGTTCGTGCATGCATGCGTGTTGTTTTTAAAGCGCTGCATCAAGTGAGTTTGGCATATATTGTTTCTAGGGTGTGATCAAGATGCTTTTCACCCTTTAAATGCACTGCCATCGTCTCTATGACCTTTGCTGCCTCGAGGGTTGGTGCAATGAGTTTCCCATCAATACGTACCAGCAGTGCGTGAATGACTGTTTGACTGCTCTTAATAACATCTGAGAATGGTTCTTAACAACATTGCAGAAAAGTTTCTCACTCCACTGAGCCGTGCACTGCATTACTCCCAAATTGGACATAAGCTGAAACATACAGAAACTGAAGTACTCCAACACATGTTTTCGGTATCCTCTGGTAAATCAACGCCTTAGCCCTCTATTTGAGTGTTTAAAGGAAAATATGAAGGTTAAATGGATGTTTGAGCGGTGATGCATTTCTCACCAGCCCTGAAAAGCATTTGAATTTTTGTAGTCTACGCATAATTGTCATAATCTGCTTCATTGAGCTGAAATGCCGGCACTTTTAAGAGATACTGATGAAGAATATGAGTGTCATTTTTCATTACCTTTACAAATTATCTTAAGTTAAATACTGATTTAAAAAAAAAAGATTTTTAAAGGAAAACACCACAGTTTTACCTCAAAGAATTAATAACATAATCAATAACTGAAGAGCACATAGTTTGCACCTCTGCGACCTCGGCGCACAGTAAAATCATCAAACGCAATACTCTTCCGCCATACAATATAATTCTTATTTTTATCCACTTAAAAAATTGCCACGTTTTATTTTTTGCCACCATACTTACTCGTGTAACTACTCATGTAACAGTCTTTAAATAGGGGAAACATGGAAGTGTTTGGTGGCTTCATAATTCATCCCTGTTTGGATCCTAAGGAATGAATTGGGCTAGGCTAAATGCTAACTCATTCATGACAAGCTGTAAAAAGATTAAGTGCACATATTGAAAAAAGATGAGTTTGTATTAATTTGTCTAAGTTGAGGCAAGAACATAGTAAAATATTGAAAAACTGTGGTGTTTTCCTTTAAGTGTTACATTTGTTTATCATCGTGGAGCAGTTTGGATTTATTTTGTGACGGATGGATGCACAATTTTGGACTTGAAGGACTGGACCCTGTAACTTTACATTTCATTAACTAAAAGATTTAACACATTTTCTAAAAATTACTGAAAATGTGTTTGTCTGAAAAATGATGGAAATGCATTGCGAAAATGGATTTTCAAGAAAAAATCTTAGTATTTTTGTTTTGTTTCAGTAGAAATATCAAAAAATTCTTAAATTAAGATGCTTTTTTTGATAAGCAAAATGACCCAAGAAAATAAGTCTAGATTTTAGAGCAAAAATATAAAATTTAAGCGATTTTGTGCATAAAACAAGCAAAAAAAAAACATCTGCCAATGGGGTAAGCAAAAATATCTTGAACATTTTTCTTAAACACTAAATTCAAGAAAAATTCAAGAAAAATTTGCTTACCCCATTGGCAGATTTTTTTGCTTGTTTTCTGCACAAAATCACTTAAATTTTATATTTTTGGTCTAAAAACTAGACTTATTTTTTTGGGTCGTTTTGCTCATTATCTTAATTTAAGAATTGTAGATATTTTTTACTGAGAACAAAAATACTATGAATATTTTTTCTTGAAAATATTTTTTTGCAGTGTATGCATCTCGAACGGCTTGGGGTTGAGTAAATCATGGGTTTTAAATAATTTTTTGGCCAAACTATCCCTTTAACAGTGTTTATAAGTCAGAAAGCATGAAATAGCTTTAACTCCCCTTTAATAATTCATAAGGATTCATTACTTGCATATATAAATATAGGTTAGATAAATTAGGATAGTTAAATTATTGTGGCTGAGGCTTCTTTAATATTAGACATTATAGAAAGGAATTTAGAGTTTAAAGTTCATTGTTTATGTTAATCAAATTGAAACCATGTATATCACTGACCTGTTGACCTGTTGTCATGACCTGTTGTTTTTCCAAATGATCAGAATTGGCGGTTGATCTGACAGACAGTGCAAGTTTGAGTCTCATGGTTCCAGATTCAATTTCCACCTCTTATCACCAAGGTGTTTTTGGTGTTCAGAAACTGATAATCTCCTGTGAATTTCACCCAGTCTCTAAAGTTTACTGAAATTGGTGTGAAAACAAAAATCGTTGGCAGGTCTGCTGTTACTGACAATAGCCACCCGTTACAACAGTGCCATCCGTAAGTCAAACCTCGACGACTCTTAAATCCAAAGCGACAGCACATTACGTTTTATGATTTTGTGCATTTCCTGGAAATCAAACCCCATGACCTTCTGATGGCTAGCTTCATGCTCTGCCAGTCGAGCTATGGGAGGAGATAGTAGACCACAGCGGCATCCACTCTGTTCAGCTGTGATATGCAGATGGTAGGGTCAGAATTTGGCATAAACAGCATGAATCCATGGATCCATCCTGCTTTGTGCTAATAATGATGGTGATGGTAGTGTAATGGTGTGGGGAATATGTTTTGTTCATTTGAGACTTATTGACCATCATTTACTGCCATAGCCTGCCTGAGTGTTTCCGTTGACCATGTGTGCCCCTTTATGGCAAGAGTAACAAGATTTTGACAGGATAGCGCAGCGTGATGCAAAGCACCTGTCAACTCAGGTTGGTACCGTAAGTATGACAGCAGGCCTTTTTAGTGATGATGGATGTGGTAGAAACAACATGAATGTGCAGCCGACTGCATGATGCTGTTTTGTCAACATGACCAGAATTTCAACAGGGCAAGATTTTGTAACAGTTAATTTTACAGTAGGGGGCTGGGTTACTCGGTGTGATGGAGGCAAAATGGTGGCTGGAGGTATTATCCAGAAAGCAACCAATAAGGTGACTGGTGAGTGTACATATTTGATCTGTTGGCCCTCAGGGCAGAGGTTCTCATTGTCCCCCTACTATGTTCATTGGAAATTTAAATACCGTCAGTATGCATAACACCCACACACTGCAAAAAATGATTTTCAAGGAAAAAAAATTGTTGTATTTTGTCTTGTTTTTAGTAAAAATATATATATATTTTTTTTATTAAAATCCTTCTTTTGATGAGCAAAATGACCCAAGAAAATAAGTCTAGTTTTTAGACCAAAAATATAAAATTGAAGTGATTTTGTGCATAAAACAAGCAAACAAATCTTGAACATTTTTCTTAAACACTAAATTCAAGAAAAATTCAAGAAAAAATTGCTTGTTTAATGCACAAAATCACTTAAATTTGATATTTTGGTCTAAAAACTAGACTTATTTTCTTGGGTCGTTTTGCTCATCAAGAAAAAGCATCTTAATTTAAGAATTAGACATTTTTACTGAAAACAAGACAATAATACTAAGAATTTTTTTCTTGAAAATCATTTTTTGCAGTGTAGGTATTTTCAGTGAAATGCTCGGTCTTGTAGTCCACTAAAGTTCCACCCCTTCTCTGAATATTCATAAGCTCCTCCCATGTGCATACACGATTAATGAGATACGTGGAAGGAATGGAAATTTCAACACAAATGGCTTTTATTATTATTAAAATATTATGCTTCATTATGCTTGTTTTCCAGGTGGGAGCATGTCATGAATACTCTGGAGTGCAGTTTCAGACGCATAGTTGATATTTAAAGTGTAGTGTCAAAGAACATTTACAATTCTGCAAATGGCAGAGACTTCAATCCAAAGTGATTTACAGAGCATTGAAGGTTTATTGCTATATGTGTTTCCTGGAAGTTAGATATACAATGTTGCTAAAGCAATGCTCAAGCAAAGCAACTGAGCTACAGGAATTCCCTGTGAAGTGCACAGCAGAGTCAAATGTATATTGAGAATCAGGCCATGGCATGATAGGATTATATACAGTAATATATAAAGAGACATCCTTTCTCTCCCAGAGGTTAAGGATAGAGTATTGAAAGCAGCTTTCTGACACGAAAAAAAATCTTTAAAAAGTCCCGGAAATCAATTACTTGAGAACAAGCGAGTACAGATAATTTTTACATGGTCTCTCAGTATTTGTGTTGTAGGTTGGCTTTACTTTAATATCATAAATTACATAAATATATAAAATGATTGTTTTTTTGGGGGGGGGGTGTAACCTCCTTTAAATTAGTTTTTGCAGGCTGGGATGTCTGAAATATATGAAGAGTTTGGACCCAAAACGCAATAAATCCATTTTGACTAATTTCGGTAAAAACGTAAAATGCAATAAATCCAAGTTTTTTTTCCCAAAATGCTATAAATTTATTGAATCAATATATAAATGTGCATTCATCTTTGCCATGTTATATTCATTTAGTTGACTAGTGGTATACACTGATAAAAAAACATTAATTGCATTAATCAAACACTTACTTTGTCATATTAAGAACACTGTCATTGCTGCTGTCATCCTTGAGACATTGTCGCTGAACTTTTTTCAAAGTGATCGGCTGTAAAATGTTTTGGTCATGCTCGATTTTTGTTGACATCAAGTAAAATAATGGAAAGTTTTTCATAAGATCAGAAGCTTGATGCTGTCATGAGAACAAGCAACAGCCGGATTTTTTCCTTCGCCCGAGTGCCTCTAACGTAAACTATTCGATTTTAATGGCTTACGTTTCTTCCCCTGCACAGAAAACCACCACAGGTTTATCAATGCCATCAAAAGTATTATTTTGCTTTTGTTTGTTTGTTAATCACGAAGTACAAAGTAGATGAGGAAAACTAGGATTCTGTGTGTATTCAACATGCTGCCATTGTTGTTTACAATGCGTGGAATGGTGCACTGCGGATTTATTGCATTCTGCAGAGAAGGAGGACTGGCGTTTATCGCGTTTTGGGAATAAAGGAAGAAAAGATGATAGAATAACACAGCGGTTATCGAATTTTGCATAAAATTAAGAATTCGCTTTTTAATACTGACCTGATAATATACTGATTTTGGTGGTAACTATTTTTTTATGGCGTTTATGGCTTTTTTGAACCTAACTCTTCATATGAGCAGTGTGTTATCAGTTTTGTCAGTTTTCATCCAATGGATTATAGCTGCTAGACTTTAATGATATGTTCTTGCCACACATTGTAAAGCTCAAACATTGTCAAAAACAGACATCAAATCTCTTTGGATACATGCGGTCACACACCTCTGCACCAATACGCCCACCTGCATTCACTAACACAAGCATGCAATGCCATGCAAGAGCACATATCATGGGCTGCTGAAGAGGTGCTAAGATTATACCCTGAAGTATCATTCTTGGGATACTCAAGGGCCCTTCATCCAGGAGCAGCAGTCTTTGTGCAGAAACGAAAGGATTTGGTTTGTGTGGGTGTGTGTTGGCCTTATACCCATGTTACAAAGGTTGACCTGTTCTTATGCAGAGTTTTGTTAAATTGGCTCGAACTCTTTTGTTTCCCTTTGTTCTCCTCCCTATGGTCTCCTCTGCTGTCTTTTTAAACAGAACGACCTCTATCGCTTCATAGGCTGGACACAGGGGAAGCTGTGAAAGTTAGGCAGTGGGTCAATGAATATTAATAAGACATTTTTACACTCCTTCCAAAGGCCATGCACGACACTCTACTCTCCCCATCCTCTCTCGGTGTGCTCCCATCCTCTATCTTTTGTTCTGCCCTGTGATATCACTCCATCTGAGTCGATGAAAGAGAAGAATGAGTTATGCTCACCTTAACATCGACCTCATACTCCACTTGAGGCAAAAAAAACTTGTGTGGATATTTTGCCTAATAGCACTGTTTTAAAATAGCACCCTGCTGTCAGAGATGGGTGCACATGCTGAAAGACGTCTGCAACTTCTGTGCAGGAAACTTGGGTTTGAGTTATTTTAATTGAAATATCTCATCAGATGTCTCTATAGTAAATGCTGTTTCATATCAATCTGCTCTTTCCCATCAATAGGTGCTTTATGTTTGAGTCTAGTGATGCACCGATGTATCGGCCGCCGTTATTTATCGGCCGATTTTTGATGAATTTGAAACCATCGGCATATCGGCAATAGCACGAGAAAAGCCAATACCGATTGTTAATTAATTAACTGAATAAAGAAATCTATTATATGTAAAAAATGAGTTAATGTTGTTAATAAAATAAATGATGAATAGCAAAAACCACCTTTGAAGGTTGTCATGCTGTCTTATTATATTTGTTTTAGCTTAATTTGTGCCTCTCTTATTATGTTGGTCAGTTGAATGTTAATTAGATCCAATCCATGTTCAGTAAAAATAACTATCTAATAGACCAACTGTATAGTATTGTATACAAGTGTTTAATATCGGTATCGGCCAGAAGTTGTCGGTTTAAATCTGTATCGGCCCAAAAAATCCTATCGGTGCATCCCTATTTGAGTCACTTACAATGTGCAATTGAGAAGCAAAAATGTCTTTCTTACAAAAAATTCTTAAATTAAGATGTATTTTCTTGATGAGCAAAATGACCTAGGAAAATAAGTCAGTTTTTAGACAAAAAATATCAGATGCAAGCAAATTTGTGCTTAAAGCAAGCAAAAAAATTAAGTGTTTTTGAAAAAAGTTAAATTTATTTTAAGAAAATTTTTCTTATTCCATTGGCGGAGTTTTTTGCTTGTTTTAAGCACAAATTTACTTAAATTGTTTATTTTTGTCTAAAGCCTTATTTTCTTAATACAGTAAAAATATCTAAAAATGCATGAATTAAGATGCTTTTTCTTGATGAGCAAAACAACCCAAGAAAATAAGTCTAGTTTTTTTTACCAAAAATATAAAATGTAAGTGATTTTGTGCATAAAACAAGCAAAAAAAAATTGCCAATGGGGTAAGCAAAAAAATATTGAACATTTTTCCTAAACACTAAATTCAAGAAAAATTAAAAATAAATTTTGCTTGTTTTATGCACAATCACTTAAGTTTTATATTATTGGTCAAAAAACTAGACTTTTTTTCTTGGGTCGTTTTGCTCATCAAAGCATCGGGAATGTAAGAAATTTTAGATATTTTTACTGAAAACAAGACAAAAATACTTTTTTTTTTTTAAATAATTTTTTGCTGTGTAGCTTTTATACGGTTTGGCCATTTCGTCAACACTCGAACAGTATCAACGCAAAAACCAAAATTTTATGAAAAAAGATTTTCAAAAACTCTGATTGCAGTTTTTTGGCATGTGACGTCGTTGTTCTTGCCCAGGCGAGACTCTGCAATGGCTTCTGATTGGCCAACATTGGCTTTAAGTTTAAGGATATATTTCCATCTGGGTTGGCATGCCCTTGACGGCGCATCATACCAGGTTTTTGCATGTTCGTGTGTTTGTTAAGATTTTTTTTGCCAAGAGGGGAAACCTCTCGTGTATGTGTGGACCAGGCCTTAGTCTTCTGCCAGAATAAAAGTTTGGAATTTTATTACATGATAGTAAAAACGACAGAAATAGATTATTGTTGTACTGTAAAAAAAATGAAAGCCCAAGGAACCCACCGACAGGTTTAATTTGAAACTTGACTGCACTTTAAATTGTTTTAAATAGAAGCACCATCTAACTGATAAGAGTGAATGTAAAGCAGGCTAGCAAATCTTGCTGGTCTGAGATTCATTTAGCAGTTTATTTATGAGAGAGATTTAAATGCTCTGTTTTTGATTGATAAATGTTCTTAGACCTTAAGGATGAGCATGTGGTCTTCCTCTGTTCTTCAGACCTATGTCTATATATACACTTCCTCTCTATTTCACACAGCCTGTGTGTCCATGACTCCACCAGAGGATCCTACACTGCAAATGACTTTCTTACTTAGTATTTTTGTCTTGTTTTCAGTAGAAATATCTTAAAATTGGACAAAAACAAGCAAAAAAAATCTGCCAGTGGAATAAAACATTTTTTCTTGAGTTTACTTAATTGCAAGAAAAATTCAGCAAAAAAATGTCTTATTCCATTGGCAGATTTTTTTTTCCAAGCACAAATTCACTTAAATTTGATATGTTTAGTCTAAAAACTAGACTTATTTTCTTAGGTCATTTGCTCATCAAGAAAATACTTGATTTAAGAATTTATAGATATTTCTACTGAAATCAAAACAAAAATACTAAGTAAGAAAGTCATTTTTGCAGTGTAGATCATCCACACTTCTAGCACAGTTCCTTTAATTTGATAAATAGCAAACAAGATGTTAATTATTAAATACTCCCATATACGGTCTCTTCTCCTCTCCATTGAGCTCAGGGTGATCTTAATTTATTCATTATGCATTAGTAATTCATAATTTATTTTGTCTCATTCGGTCTACACAAACTTTTTATCATCCTCTGATTTTATCTCCACACCATCATTTTAAAATTCATTTTAATGTCCAACACATGACCACAGATCAGTTTCATTTTTGTTTGAGTGCTGTAATTGGCTTTGGCAGGATTGGTTTTGTAGTAAGGCCTTAAAATGAATAATGATCATGTAACAGGATGCACCTGTTATTTACCTGTGTTAGATGCTTACTGTACATACTGTTAACCCAATTTCTCTACAAACAGATTTATTACATTGGTTTGCTTTGCAGTAATATAAACAGTGGTCTGTGATCAGGTGTTTCACATTGTAGCTGTTGCTCTGTTGTGTGTTTTAGCATCCAGAACTGATATGGGAAATGCTATAGGTCTGGTCACAATACATTAAATCTCAAAATAAATATCAGCAACAGGAAATTATTTTACATCCTAGGGCTTGTGAAATATATCATCAACTTTTCCTTCCGCATCACTGCAATGTGGCTTTGAAGTTTGTTTTCTTTGTATGCAGTCTACAGGTCAATCTTTGATGTTTAAATCCTGTGGCGGTAAGGCATCTTTTTGTTATCCAAATTGGAGGTCAGAGTTAACAAAGCGTAAACTTTGGTAAACAATTAAACTTAGATTTTTGATGGAAGTAAATGAGACATGAAGTCTAGTGATGCATAGTACCGTAACTTTGGTAACATACAAGGATCTTTATTTTTCGGTAGTGGGACAGCATCATCTGGGTCCATCTCCTTCAGCTGTATACATGCTGATAGAAAGAGATCCACTCTGCTGCTTTTAGTAGAAGAGAGGCGGTGTTTATGCCCGGGGAGTTATTTTCTTCGCCCACCTTTTTTCCATCTCTTTTCTCTCATCCCTCGATAAATGGCTGTCTCTTGCTTCTCAGATCAATTTGCCCGTCAGCAGCTTGGGATATTAAGACATTTTGTGCGTGTGTGTCCACTTTTCTGTGCTTATGCATCGACGTGTAAAGCCATTCGTGAGCTTGAGTGCACTAGCCAGCGTGTATAAATTTAAATGCAATCAATGTTTTCTCTAGATGTACTGTATTTGTCTTGTTTTATTATATCATAGTGCATGTGTCACTGTGTTTTCTCTGTTGGTAATATGGTTTATCGACTTACTGTTATAGATGGGTTGGATATGGTGTGGGTTATGTGTTTTCTGTATGCAATTTATATATTTTCTATTAACATTTTTGATTGCAGCAGTTTATGGAAACAGAGCTTTTTTGTGGTGGTGTTGTTATTCTTCTGCGCTGAAATCTTAATGAATTAGATTGGTTTACTGCTGCTTTATTGTTAAAATTATACGTTCAAATTGTATGTATGGGTGCGGACCGGTGAATACATTTTGGACATACCGTTTTCACTCTGTTTTCATTTATGCATGTTTTCATTGCATGTGACCAATAAGTCATTTGACCTATGATGTCATCATAACAACCGCAACAATAATTTTAAAATGAGTTGTTTTACAACACTTAATTCAAAAGGAATACGTTTCATGCCTTAATCACCCGGTTCATTATTATATTCACTTTTTGGAATTTGGCACCTCCTCAGCTCGCGTTGCCTCATGGGATGGTAAAATGTCCACCACTGTTTTTCAAGTACTGTATTTTCAGGACCATAAGTCACACTTTTTTTCATAGTTTGGCTGGTCCTGTGGCTTTTAGTCAGGTGCGACTTGTAAGTCAGTATGAATTAATTTTTAGATATGAACCACATATACAGCCACTATATGCTGCTCCTGTATTTATGTAATTCAATGGATTAAGTGATGTGGATTGACGACCCTGCGACCCGGCTTGGATTTTGTGAAATAATTTTCTAAATAAATACTACATGTAGTCCATTGTGACTTATATATGTTTTTCGTCTTCATGAATTCGGACATGCTTACATTCCATACTGATTTTTGCATACTATATAGTATGGTAATAGGCGATTTTGGGTGCAATGCTTCCTCTTCTTCTTTTTTTTATTCTTCTTATTATTAGTAGTAGAACTAGTAATCATTTTTTTATTTTAATTTTAGATTTTACAGTATTTTTATTACATTCACTTTTTGGAATTTGGCGCCGCCTCCTCGAGTTTCCTAATGGGATGGTAAAATGTCCATCAAATGCATTTTTAAAAATCTATCCAGAAATAGTATATAATCCGTGTACTTTTCACGTATACTGTTTTTTAAATACTATGAATTTGGACATACTTGCCTCCCATACAGATTTTTGCATACTACATACAGTACAGTTGTATGGAAATAGGCGACTTCAGATGCAGTTATTATTATTATTATTATTATTATTAGTAGTAGTAGTAGTAGTAGTAGTAATTTTTTGTATTTTAATTTTAGATTTTACAGTATTTTTATTAAATTCACTTTTTTGGAATGTGGCGCCGCCTTCTCGCGTTATGGCTGGGTTATTTTTGACCCATAATGGGTAAATAAATATTGGACAGAACACATGCTGGGTTAAAAATGACCCCGTACTGGGTTAAAAATGACCCAATGTTGGGTTGTTGTTATGCAACCACGGGGTATAAAAACCCAGCAGTTGGGTTAAAATAACCAAGCATTGGGTAAATTTTTAACCCATCACGTGTTCTGTCCAATATTTACACATTATGGGTCAAAAATAACCCAGCCATTTTCGCATACTGTTTTTTAAATACTATGATACTTGCCTCCCATACTGATTATTGCATACTATATACAGTAGTGTGGAAATAGGCGACTTCGGATGCAGTGCTTATTATTATTATTAGTAGTAGTAGTAGTAGTAGTAGTAGTAGTAGTAGTAGTAGTAGTAGTAGTAGTAGTAGTAGTAGTAGTAGTAGTAGTAGTAGTAGTAGTAGTAGTAGTAGTAGTAGTAGTAGTTTTTTATTGTAAATTTAAATTTAACGGTATTTTATTACATTCACTTTTTGGAATTTGCCGCCACCTCCTTGCATTGCCTCATGGGATTGTAAAATGTCCATCAATGCATACTTAAAAATCTAGCCAGAAATAGTACAGTAAGTAATCTGGGTACTTTTTGCCTATGTACTATGTACTAATACTATGAATTCGGACATACATCCCTCCCATACTGATTTTTGAATAGAATATAGTTTGGATCCAGTGCTTCTTTTTGTTGTTCTTCTTCCGTCTTATTATTATTATTATTATTATATAATTATTAAATCATTTAATAGTTTACCAATTTTACAATTTTACAATTTAACAATTTTACAATTTAATCTTAATGTTAAGTCAGAGGATAAAATAAGTGCAACCATCTTTTGTTTGTTACTACGCTTTTATTGTGCCTCTAGTACTGTACTACAGTGGTCAGTAGATCTATCTTTTCCCTAACAACACTACTTCCTGTTCCCTTCCCAGCTCCTGACAGATTAGATGCATTGTACCCATTGAAATACGAGTGTGCCATAAAACAAAGGGTCCCGCTTTTGTACTGTCCAGTTAAAGGCGGGTAATTGCCAGTCAGCTATTTTTCATGTTTACAACATACAGAGAGCCACGACTGTCAGTGTCTGACTTAAAGCCAGCAGGTCTTTTCCTCACTGTCTGCAGTCCGCACTTAAAAGCAACCCATCTCAAGTACCCATTTGTATTTCCTTAAAGATGTTTCTCACCAGCAGCCTTTTCTTATTTTGTGCAAATTTAACTAAAAGCCCTTCACAGCTGGAGTGGCATGTTTGCGTGTGTGGTAAGGCAACCATTAGCTGTCACTGGTGCGAGAGGAGCCCAGCAGAGGTAAAAAGGAGAAGCTTGCTGCAGCGTTGCAGATCAATGTATAGGAGAATTTGCACACTGATGGGCACATTTGCCAAACCAACCCCTAAAGGAGCAATTGTTGTGTGACTCGAAGTGGCTCGAGATTTCCTGCAGGTTGGTAAGCGTCGGAGTGGGTGTACGCCTTGAAGTGTGGCATAGCTCCGTAAACTCATTCAATTTGTCTAAGGATCCACACGTTCGCACACAGATTGTTTTTTTGCCGGCGTGGGCAGGCGGTTTGAAGTAGAGAGGATGGTTGCACCAGTGGAGTTTCTCTTTCTCTCCCTTGGGGTCTCTTTTAAAGGCTGATGGGATGCTGGAGGTCGGAGGATGTGTCTTATTATTTTATTCTCATCTTTTACCTCCTGCCCTCCTGCGTGGACTTGATATACTTTGCATTTTTAAGCTTTTTTAACCCACCTGTCTCTCTGATGTGATTATAGCGAGGATCTTTCTGGTTGTGCTTTTAGCACACACTTTGGCATCAATGTGGTGTTGCGTCTAGTTTCGGCATACAGTATATCCCGCTAAGTGCACACTTAATAGACTCCCTAGAGGAATTCTAGATTTGGAAGGGGAAGAAGTTCACGAATCCCATTGACATTTCATTTTACTTTGTCATTGATTAGCTTATGAGTTTTTCGACCCAAAAAAAGAACTTTGATGTAATTTTGGCAGACGATTAGCCATTAAAGCAGCACCTTAGATAGACACAATGTTCTCTGCTGAAACCCCTACGGTCTTACTTTTTATTCCCTTGCTCTCCGACAAATCACACCGTCAGTATTTTATGTAGACAAAAGAAGCCATTTGGTCCAATTAATGTGTTTGTTTAATGGCTATACAAAACACTCCAATAGGCAACAGTATAGTTCCATGAACTGGTGCGCCAATTTCCGCTTGCCAGCTCATTTTTAATGATTAAGAAGGCATCTGATGGGTCTAGGGATTTCTGCATGCGTTTACTGTAGTTGTTGTCTGGATGGTTATTGTCATTTTGTAATAAATGTAGGTCAAACATGATTGACTGTTATGCCTATTAATCATCTGAATGCGCAAGATGGTTGTTGAATGGAATTTTGGTTTTAAAAATACCCGGGCAAAGGTGTCAGTCTAATTGATTTTCACTTGGGTGAATAACAATGAGACAGCAGACAAGGAGAACGAACAGGGAGAGCAGTGTGGGAATCTTGTGCCAATATGATGAAATTCTTGCAGTATTTTCATTCAGTCCATACATGATATCAAGTTTTCACTAAAGTTTACACTGATGTCCTGTCAGAGTAACTATTTGTAGTTGACAATATTCGTGGATGTGTTCCACTAAGTTTTACAACCAAATGTCCAAATAGTTTTTCATTTTGCAACCACTTTTTAATACACAGACTTATGTTGCTTCTATGCACATATACTGCATTTACTGTAAGTACCACTTTTGCATGGATTATTTACATTTCGGGAGAGTGCCCATCTTGGAATTGTGCCCAGATGTTTTGTCAATTCAAGCAGCTTAAAGGTCACATAACACACAGTGTTTCTGATAATCTCATGTTAATCTTAAGAATTTATAGAGTATATTGCATCCTTCATATTTCCGAGGAGTCTTTAGTTTTATCAGATTTATAAAAGACAGATCAGCTGTACTGCTTCTTTCCCAGATAAAAAACGAGCCCCTGGAGGTGTACCACGGACTGTGTCCGTGTCACGAGAAAGCAACACACACAAAACATTATCCCACTATCTCTGGATTACTTTTGATTCACTACATGGATTTACATTAAATGCACTTACTCGCCGATTGCCAACAAAACGTAGAGATTTGATGCGGTTTTACTTAACGCCTGCGACTTATGACCTGGTTGGGAGCGCCCTTTTTCAACGAAATCCAGCTTTTAACAAACACGCTTG